>NC_064575.1:86236356-86562984 GCF_937001465.1 Orcinus orca
CGGCCTGAGACTGCCCACAGCGGGCCGTCCGCACCTTGTTGGATAAACACTCAGCCAGGGGGGCCGGGCAGGGCAGGCCCAGAGCAAGCAGGGAGAGACAGAAACCCGGTGCCAATGGGGGGGCTACACGGGGGCAGGCAGCACGCTCTGTCCTCATTACCCGGGAGTCCCCACGTTCCTCTGACCCTGACAGCTGTCTGCCCTGGCCCTCCCAGGCCACAGCCAGCCCGGAGGACCCAGGAACGCAAAGGCCTGGGTACAAAGCCCAGGGGCGATTGTTTCCCCCACTATGCAGCCACTTTGTTCTTCTGTAAAAGAATCGATTCCCATTCCCCTCTCTCATTTTGGACATGTTTACAGACTTCAGAAGGAATATCTGAGCTAAACATATGTAGAAGTATGCTTAGAAGAAACACCCCAAATATCGTCAATTTGAAATAGGAGCAAACAGAAGAAAGGAGGGGGTTAGCTTACTTATAAAAGCAACACAGAGGTTTCCAGTTTCGGGTCTGACGTATAAAATCAACATACATTCACTGAAATACAAACAGTAGAGAAATACATAAGAGCAAAAAGTAAAAAGCCCTCGTCCTGCCCCTATCCTCACCAGAGGTGACCACTCTCAGATTTAACATTCACCCTTCCAAGGATTTTCTATGTATATGTGTGTGTACATGTGCATATGAACAGATACATGTGTGTGTTTCTTTCACACAAATAGAATTTTACTAAACATATTACCTTGTGGCTTGGGTTTTTTTCAATTAATAGTAAATGTGTTGTGGAAATTTTCAATTAATTATGAATATTAACTATTTATAATTCATTTTTTCCGATCAGAACATACAGATTTACCCAGAAATCCAGATTTTTATATGAACAATCCCAAATTTTAAGTTGCCAAATAGTTATTTTTATTTACTCACTGAACAAGCAGTGTTGACTTAAAACAATAAAATAGCCAGTTATTTTACAAGCAAAATGAGTTGACTTGGGAACAGCGACGAATTGCGATTTGGGACCTGCAATCCATGGGGAACCACAGGCAAGTCTGGAGAACAAAGAGAGGAAACTCTTTTATAGAGGAGAAGGGGAGTTGGAAGGGGCTGTTCTAAACAGAGTCCATTGGAGGAAACTGGGAGTTTGAAGGTTAGTGGTTTTTCATTGGCTGAGCTGTTGCCCGGTGGGGAGAAAATCTTCCTTCCTCCTGCTGGGTAGTAAGCGGTAACCTTCTCCTGCTGGGTCTGCAGCTGACGTGGAGTGACAGGATGTGAGAGCTCCCCCTTCTGGCCTCCTGACTCCATTTTAAATGATGTTTCTGTTCATTAAATTTCACAGCAGTATTAAAATAACAACAGAAATCTAACACAAAATATGTCCACAACCCCATTGCTTAATCAAATTATGTTTTCATGCATCCATATGCTTACTTAAGTTTTGAATAGTCACAGTTAATTCTGCATCTCTATTTTAATATTATCGTGTGTCTTTTTTCCACTTCGGCACAACTTTATTTCTCCATTCACCTTCCCTCTCATTTTGCCTCATCTCCATATACCCCATCTGGTAGCCAAAGTTAACAGAGAAGCAAACTACATGCTGCAGGCCAAGTCCGGCCAGCTCCCTGTTTTTGTAAATGAAGATGCAGTGAAACACAGCCACCTTATCTGTTTACATTTTGTCTATGGCTAATTTCACACTTCCAGGGCAAAACTGAATAGCTACACCAGAAGCCATCTGGCCTGAAAAGCCTAAAATATTTACTAGATGGCCCTCCACAGAAAAAGTTTGCTGGCCCCTAGTCTGGTGTGTGGGCTTCCATACATTTCTCCGTTCTCATATGGACATATAGAAACAAATACATGAATATAGGTTTTGTTTTAGCCATTGTTTGCTTTTATAATAAAACTTGCTTTCTTTTTACTTAACAATATCTTGAGGACAGTCATTGTGCGTGTGTGTGTGTGTGTGTGTGTGTGTGTGTGTGTGTGGTATGATGATTAAGAATACAAGCTCTGGAGTCAGAAGCTTGGCTCTGCACGCACTAGCTCTACGACCTCTGGAAAACTGTCTGACTTCTCTGTTCCCCAATTTATTCAGCCATGTCATGGAGATGTTATAAATCATTGGGTTGCTGTGAGGATTAGACGAAATAACACATGTAAAATGCTTAGAACATTCAATAAACTCTTAGTAAACATCAGCTATTATTGTTCATTCAAAAATATGTATTGAGGAAATTCCACATAGTTGAAGTAATAGCAGCAGCATAAATCTGAATCTTCTAACATTTCCTTCAAAATATCAATAAAGAACAAATAAAACGACAGAAAACTCATGCCTAGGCATAACTATAAGACAGAAAACATCCGAACCTTGAGTTACCTGTAAAACAAGAAGCAAGAAGGGGAATTTAAGATCCTGTGAGACAAAGTTTTCAAAAATCAAACATCACACATCCTTTCCCCACTGACGCCCCTCTTCCACAAACAAAAGCCACCAGGTAACGAAACTATGCTTTTCTTCACATTGACACAAGAGGTCCCTCTTGGGCTAGGAATCTTGTAAAACAACCCATACCTCTGTACACAGAAATGCAGGGGTGAGCTCACCATCTCTCTAAAACCACTACACAAAGGGAGAGAAAATGGGGATCAAACAATTCAGCTCATGAAAATTCCCAAAATAACCAATAGCAAAATAGAAGGAAACTGTAACTCCAAACTGAATCAAATATCTGCAAGTATTTGGAGATATGGAAACAAAGGGGAAAAAAAACTTGAATCAGAACAGAAATGAACAAAAAGCAGGAAGAAATAAGGGAACTCAGGAAACCAAAGAAGAAAACTCAATAACCAATCAGAAATGAAGACTGAATGACAAGATGCACAAGGAAGGACAGATTTGAATGAAATTAATAAGGAAGGCAGGGAAATAGCAAAGAGAATTTAAAGATGAAGAAGTAAGAAGTGTTAGAGAGAAAGTGATCAAAATGGAAGAGACAATGTATGGAAAACTGGAATTCCTGAAGAAAACAAAACAATGGAACAGACCCAAGACTTAAAACTATAATCCAAGAAAAGTTTCTGGAAATAAAAGAAGACCTAAATCTACATCTTGAAAGGGATCACGAGGTACCAGGAAAAACGTAAGCCACGATGACCAAGTCTGAGACCGCCTAGAAAAACTATGAGATTTTGACGATAAAGAAAAGGTCAAGGTTCCCAGGCAAAAAGGTCAAATACTTTCCAGGAGCAGAAGAATTAGACCAGCATCAAATTTCTCAAAATCCACAACAGTAAGCAAAGCGACAATGGAGCAGAAGTTTCAAAAAAGACAAGAAAGGAAACTGTGAACCAAGGGTTGTGTAGCCACTCACACTGTGATCTTACCTCAAAGGGATCCTGTACCTTTGAGCCCAACATGAGGGATGTACCAGAAGCTTCATCCAACCAAGAGATGACAGGAACTTCAGCAAAAAAGATGGATGGTGTGATCATTTAATGCCCTGACCTTGGATCTAACATTAAAAAAAAGTGAGTGGTGGGACTTCCCTGGCCATCCACTGGTTAAGACTCCACGCTTCCACTGCTGTGGCCTGGGTTCAATCCCCAACTGGGGAACTAAGATCCCGCAAGCCGCGTGGCGTGGCCAAAAAAAAAGTGAGTGGAAGAATGTACTTTATGTGTATTTTCTGACCAAGTAGAAATAATGTAACTTCTAAAATGTGAGGAGGTGGGAGAGAAGGAGGCGGGAAATCTCCCTGATTGTGTATCAGCGACAGTACAAGTTAGGGTAACATTCAATCTAGGTGAGCACAGCTCTTTCCTGCTGAGCCAAGCTTGCCTCCCATGTGCCATTTCGTGTCCTAGAATTCTCTTCTCCCTGTTGGCCCCCCACCCATGATCCCCACATCAGAACACATGTAGGCGCCCGGGCTACAGCGCCCCACCGAGAAGGAAGCCGGTATTCTGGAAGGTGAGCATTCTGAGCACCTGGCAGGGGCCTGGAGCAAAGGATGTTCCAGAAGAGCCTCCAAGTCCCCCAGCTCTCCTCCTCACAGAGGCTGCCCTCATGGAAAGGGGATCCCCCGTCCTCACTCATCCCCCAGTGTTGCTGTACATATTTATAGAGCAGCCGGTGGGGCGCGGGGGACGGGTCTCGGTGACAGCAGGGCTTCCTGGCCGGGGAAATGGCCTCTGACCAGACCTTACACACCAATGCTGTTGGCATCACCTGGAGCTCCTGGTGGACCAACTCGGCCACCAAAGGGGGGCTGGAGGGAGCCACCAGGGCCACCAGGAGGCCAAGCTTTGTGTCTCTCCTCAGAGACAGGAGAACACCTTTCTTTCTGCTGTGCTGCTTCTTCTCAGTCGCATTCTCTCTGTCCAGCCATCAGTCCCTCAATAATATTGATTCTGCACCAGTTCTGGGCTGGGCCGTGCTTGGGGTCCTGGGGATACACAGGTGAATAAGGCAGGTGCTGACCCGAGTCATAGGTAGGATGTAATGTGTAGAGACAGACGCACAAGCAGAACAACTCCACATAAAGTTGCAAAGGTAGAACAGAAGCACACACTGAGGGCTGAACTGAGCAGAGTCTTGGAGGACAGGTCAGTCGGGTGCAGGAAGGCGGGAGGGTATGTCAGGTGCAGGGGAGCTCAGGGCCTGAAGCCCAGGCCTTGCAGAAACGTGCACTACTTGCTAGGGTCTCATGGAAGGGCAAGCGGTGGCAAGAGGGTGGCCAGCAGGTCGCTGGAGGGCCAAGGGAAGGGGACTTCTCAAGCCTGTAGGGGGAGCTCTCACGCCCAGCGTGTGTGGGACCAGCATCCCATCCCTTGTGCTGTGGGACCAGCCCCTCCCAACTCCCCCCTTCTCCTTCCTTCTAGATTTGCCTATGGTCCACCATAGCTTGCATTTCCTGAATTGCAATTCCTCTGGCTACTCCCACATAAACTTGCTTTCGCTGGTAAAATACCTGGCTATTATTATATTACTGAAGTTGACAGTAGCAACAAAGAAGGAAGCAGAGTTGAGTTTGGTCTTGAGTATTTTGAAATCGAGGTATCTAAAGCTCCTGCAAGGGTGAAGTCCCGGAGAGAGCTGGACAGCAGGGGCTAGAAACAGAGATACGTGGGAGAAGGCTGTATCTAGGTGGCATGAGGGTCAAGTGCCCATTCGTTGCACCACACATAATGAGACCCCACCAGGAAAAGCAAAACCGTGCGCCCCCAAAGGCTTGATTTTCTGGCGTGGGAAGGGAAGATGAACATAATAAACACAATAATAAGGAAATTACATAGTATGTTAGAAAGTGGAAACTGCTATGAAAAAAAATGCAGAGAAGGGTGAGGGCCAGAAGGTGGAGAAAGAGGCAGAATGCTGTGGTATTACAGAATGTGACCCCCAACAGTGCAGGCAGCACCCAGGACGTGCTCCTAGCCAGCAGACTACAGCAGAGCTGACAGAAGGCTGCTCCTACCGTTAGGTCATATGAGACTCCACCCCAGCAGACCCGGGCCAGAGGCTCTCCACTGACCCTGAAGGAGCATGAAGAGGGCCACATGGCAGGGAACTGTGGGCAGCCTCCCAACAGCCCAGAAAAAGCTGGCCCTCAGTCACACAGCCACCAGGAAAGGAAGCCTGCTAACAACCACATGAGTGTGGAAGAAGATCCTTCCACAGTCTCGCCTCCAGCTGAAAACACAGCCCGCGGACACCATGACCGCAGCCTTGCCAGACTGAGCAGAGGACCACTTAAGCCTCGTTGGACTCCTGTCCCACAGGAACTGTGATATAACAAACACGTATTGTTTTAAGCTGCTAACCTTGTGATAACCAGGAAACTAATACACACAGGGTAGTCAGTGGTCAGGGGTCCCCTCTAGGAGGTGAGCTCTCAGTAGATGGAAGTGGGAGTTAGCCAACCAGACAGCTGGGGACAAGTGTCCCAGGCAGAGGGAGTGGCCAGTGCAACTGAACGCATGCCACAGCGTGCCTGCTGCCTCTAAGGAACTCAAACAGGTGGCTGCCGGGGAGGGCACGAGTGAGGGAGGGGGCTGGGGTGAGTGGGGGGAGCCACAAGAAGAAGGAAGGGGGTGCGGGGGGAGCGAGGGGGGCTGAAGTGAGTGATGGAGTACAGGAGGAAGGGGGCACAAGAGTAAGGGAACGGGCGCAGAGGTGACTGAGGTGCAGCTAATGGGAGGGTGGCTGCGTGAGGGGACGTGTGGGACCCCAGCGGAGTGGGAGGAGGTGGCTCGGGGGCGGAGTCCACCGTGGTGCACCACCGAGATGCTGCGGCCTCGCCACCTAGAGCGGCACCGGAAACGGCCGGCTGGGAGCGGGCTCTTCCTGCGGGCACCGAAGGCGAGCGGGCGGGTGGGCCAGCGGGGATCGCCTGAAATGGGAAACAAGCTGAGGGGCGGAGCCCTCCCGGGAGCACCACAGAGAGGCCCGGGCCCTCGCCTCCTAGAGCGACGCCGGAAGGGACGGGGCCAGAGGCGGGCCCTTCCGGCCGGCGCATGGGCGGGGTTGCTCGGCTGTGCAGCTTCTCGGCGCTGGGCAGCTGGGGAGCGGCGGGGCTCGGGGACGAGGCGTCCCTCCTGGCCCGGGGACCCTGCGAGGGGCGCGCCCGCCCCAGCCTCCATGCAGGAATTCACTGCGTCCCTCTGGCGTCGCGTGGGCCCCCTGCCCAGAGCAACGGCACTCCTTTCTAGGCTCCTGGGCGCCACGGGGAGGAGGGCGAGGCTCGAAGACCAGCTCCGTGCGGATCGAGGTGGAGTCCCCGGGCCCAAGGCTGGCGAGGCTCTGTCAGGCGACGCCCTCTCCTTGGCTTCGACACCGCTGCGGGCCCGCACACTGCTTGGGTGCACGTTTGCCCTTGGATCTCCCACCACTAGTAATCCAGCCTCTCCCTTAGACCCCGGCTTCTGAGGACAAGTGAGGTTACCACGGAGTATCCTGCTGCAGGGGGATACCCAAAGCTTCATGTTACAAGAGGCCTGGCACAGAGAGTGAAGGAGCTACACTGGAGTCGCACAGCAGGTACCAGCACCCCGGCCTTTAGGCCAGGGTTCTCGTCTGCTCTGACAAGGTGGATTGAGTTTTCTGCGTGGCTGTAGCAGTCATCAGGCCTACAGGCCTGTGAAACGAAAAGACCAAGACAATGACCTCAGGTCTACGCCGCTTTTAATAATTAAATATTTTATTCCTTGGTGTGCACGGGACTTAGAGAAGTGAGTACGTCCAGTCTCTGCCATTAAGCACCTGCCAGCTTGAGTTAGGCAGACAAGACGATTATCTAGAATGTTTCCTGAGCAGCAGTATGTGCAGGCTACAGCCAAGTAACTAGGGATTCAAGGATGAAAAAGACACGATCCTTGCCCTGAAGAGCCCTCGGCTCGTCGGGAGACTGCCACGTCAGTGACAAGCCACACGTGGAGTGACGGGAGTCCTGGTGGGGGCACAGTTCTTGGAGCACAGCCGGCAGTTGTCGGGCTCAGTGGGTTCAAGGACCACCCCTCTCCATCAAGTGGGTCAGCACAGAGCCAAGCTGAGTTTGCGCCTTCCCTGGGGAGCCGTGGGCCAGAGGGCTGATAGCACTTTCCTGTTGGTTCTTGGTTCTCATCTGTTTCCTACACCTGAGCTCAAACTCCAGCCTGGCTGACTGGGGCCGTGATCCTCTGCCCTGGTTCCGCCTACCTCCCCGGCAGAGATGCTCCCATATTTGTGCATGCTTCCCTCAGCCTAGATGGCCTTCCATCACCCTCAGTTCTGGCTCTCACCTGATGCTACCTCCCAGAAGCTACCTCCAATAGAGCCTTCAGAGAATGACGTTTACCTGAATCCAAGTCAGGTGTATCTAAGCATTTTCGTTTAGAAGAAACCAGACTCTCAAACTCTTGTCAAGTTGGGAAACCTGTCCAGTCATTTTATGCGTTGCCTCTGTGCATGGGAGAGTGGGTGAAAGCCCAAGTACCCCCTTTAACTTAAAGGGAATTCAAAGCATTTGTACCTCAAAACGTATGTCACTTGGGACATTATCACCCAGAGCACCACGTTTTAGGGTGAGACAGCCTGTCAGGAGATGGACCTCCCAGTAGATCGGGCGACCAGCACAGGTCATGGGAGGTCTTCTCAGGGATGACTTGAGGACTCAGAACACGATCTGCTTTCTTTGGAAAGTGTTTTCTCCTAATCTTGTGGAGGATTTCTTTTGCTAGCAGTTAAAGAGCCTGAAGCTTGTCAAGGCTTTATCCTGGAATTGCATTAGTTAGCGCTGAGGGAAGAGGCAGGTCAACAAAACTCAGAAATAATACAGAAAAGCAATAGATGAAGGTTCTTAACCAATGAGACGTGAGCCATGCTGGTGACGCTTCTACAAGCAACTACCACTGGAACCGACTGATTCCTATTTGAACTCGTGGTGAAGTTGGAATTCTTTTAGATGGGATTAGAGACAGAGAATGTCAGATTTTTTAGACAATGCAAGCAAGATCGTAGTTGATTGTTCCCTGGGGTTTTGGCCTTCAGTGGATGAGTTGGCTCCAGTTAAGTGCCACAAGGAGAATGGGAGCCGGGTAAGGGAACCAGGGAGTGGGGTCAGGGAGGACTGCCTGAGAAGGGCCCTCAGAGCAGAGCTCTGAATGAGTGAGGGGCCAGCACCACCAACACCTCCTCTCAGGACCTGTTTCTAGGAGCACCCAGGTGCTGAGGCAGGAAGGAATGTGTGGCAAACCTAAGGATGGCTGGGGCAGGGGGGAAGCACAGGGGCAGCAGTGTGAGGGGAGCCAGTGGGGATTTGGGCAGAGATGTGACGGGGGTTCACTGGCTGCTCTGTGGAGGATGGACCCAGGGGAGGGCTGGGATGAGGGTAGGAGCGAGTTTCATCCAGCTCAGAATCCAGGCTCCAAGTGATGGGAGGTACCTTCCATGAGGGTCACATGTGGCTCCCACAGCCTGTAACTCCAAAAGCACGTTGTCTGGCCCCAAATACAAGAAGTAGAGAAGGAGCAAGTAAAGGGCTGGGAAAACTCCAGTTTGGGGAGCACGCGGCAGTTGTTGGTCCATGGTACACATGAGTCCTACTGGACGCAGGTGTGGAGATGCTGGCCCCTGGCAGAGGAATAAGAATTCCTTGGTTGGGACTTCCCTGGTGGCGCAGTGATTAAGAATCTGCCCGCCAATGCAGGGGGCACGGGTTCGAGCCCTGGTCCGGGAAGATCCCACATACCGCAGAGCAATGAAGCCCATGCACCACAACTACTGAGCCTACATTCCAAAACTACTGAAGCCCGTGCGCTTAGAGCCTGTGCTCCACCACAAGAGAAGCCACTTCAGTGAGAAGCCCGTGCACCGCAACGAAGAGTAGCCCCCGCTCGCCACAACTAGAGAAAGCCCGCACGCAGCAACAAAGACCCAACGCAGCCAAAAATAAATTAATTAATTTATTAAAGGAAAAAAGAATTCCTCAGTTAGCAACTGAGTAAACGATGATGCCATCTACTGAGATGAGGAAGACTGGGAAGAGTGAGGTTGTGGGGGGTGGGTTTCTGGGAAATAAGTGCTCTGTTTGGTCATGTCCAGCCTGAGACTCGTTAGATGTCCAGGTGGGATACGTGAGCAGGGAAGGGAAGGGGGCCATGTTCCCATGCCTCCCCCACCCCTTCCCTGCCCATCTGCCCCTTCATAACTCAGCACTCAAAGACCTCATGGCTGTGTCCCTCCCAAACCCTCGTTTACTCTAATGTTCGTGGTCTTGTTTCTCCCCAGCCTCAGAAGGGTTGTTGGTGCTCTTGTCTTTGTTGCAGAGTTTCTGTCCCAGAGCTGCAGTTAGCAGCTTGGGAAGGCGCGGTGTTGCGCCTAAAGCAAGGCCTTTCTGGAGAAGCGGGGTTACAAGGGGGCGCGCACGGCTGGGGAATTTTGCTGCTGGCCATTCTCCTTGGCCCTTGCCGGCTTCCAGTGGTCCTTCCTCTCTCCTGGGGACAAGAAGGATGGAAAAGCCCCCAGGCAAAAAAAAGAAGGCACAGACCCCAGAGGAAGAAGTACGTGTTCAGAAGGACACTCCCAAGGAAGATAAAGCA
Organism: Orcinus orca; assembly: GCF_937001465.1. Taxonomy (NCBI): domain Eukaryota; kingdom Metazoa; phylum Chordata; class Mammalia; order Artiodactyla; family Delphinidae; genus Orcinus; species Orcinus orca. The sequence goes on from NC_064575.1 coordinate 86,246,439, forward strand.
TCTAGGAAAAAGAAGCCAAACCAGAGATCCACTTTGGCCAAAAAGCACAGTAAGGAACCCAGCCTGAGTCGTGAGGACGAGGAACACATGTTTGAGGCCTTCAGTGCTACATTTAAAGATGACTTTGAGGGGGTTCCTGCGTTCACTCCCTTCCAGAGGAAGAAGCCCTACGAATGCGGCGAATGTGGGCGCGTCTTTAAGCACAAGACGGATCACGTTCGCCACCAGAGAGTCCACACTGGAGAGAAGCCCTTCCAGTGCGCCCAGTGCGGGAAGACATTCAGGCACAGCTCCGACGTGACCAAGCACCGGAGGATTCACACCGGAGAAAAGCCCTTTAAGTGCAGTGAGTGCGGCAAAGCCTTTAACTGTGGCTCAAATCTCCTAAAACATCAGAAAACCCACACTGGAGAGAAGCCGTACGAATGTAAGGAATGTGGGAAAACCTTTGCCTACAGCTCATGTCTTATTCGCCATCGGAAACGTCACCCACGGAAGAAGCACTGAGTGTGGGCAAGCCATCCAGACTCAGAGCTTTGTGCCCGCAAAAACTGTCCTGGCAGGCCTGCCTGGGGCTCCTCCTCCCTGGCGTCTGATCGGGCTGGGGGTCCTGCCGTCACCAGGAAAACTGCCCCAGCCAGGTCAGCAAACACCGGTGTGGCCAGAGACCTTTCTGGTCTAGAGAATCTCCAGGGCAAGACATCATGATAACAAGGCAGCTCCTCACAGCTGTGGCACCAGGGAGGCGAGTGTACAAACTGCTGTCCAGGGGACAGGCTTCAGACCCGAGCACAGTCAGCACCTCCCACTGCCACCTCCGCCTGTGACTCCCATGCTGGCTTCGGCCCTCCCACCGGCTCCTTTGAAGACTGTGCTGCAGACCTTTGGCCCACTGGGTCCCAAGTCCATCTCCATGCAGCCCGGCAGGAGGCCTGTGGCCCTGAGCTGGATGACAGTGCTTCCACAGCGAGCACTGGGGACCCCAGTGTCCCCCTGGCTGGCTCTGGTGGCGGTGCTGTGCTTTGTCCTCTGCCTTCCCTCCTCTCTGGAGAACCATTCCTTGAACTTGGCCCCTGCTCCCAGGAACTGGGCTCTCTGTGTGTCCTCCTACATCAGCCATCATCCCAGCTGAGCAGCCTTGACTTACCAGGTGGACCACTCAGGACACTAAATGCCGCCACTGTGGGTGCTTCCTGCCCTGGCCGTGTGAGGCCCCGGGATGTTGACGGCAGCTTGGATGCAGCCTTTGCCTGCCATGCGGCCTTTCAGACACGAGACGGTGGGCCTGCCCCCCAGGGCCAGCTCTCCGTGCAGGTTAGTTCCACTTCTCTGTGCTTGGCCCCCAGCTTCCATCCTACCCCCTTCACATCCACATGCTGTGCCTGCCCTTGGTTTCCCTCCAAGAGTGGTCTGGATGGGCTCCATGTTCTCCTGGGCGAGGGTGTGGTTTGTCCCAGAATTCCAGCACAGTATAAGAGGGGTGAGGTGACTGTTATCCAGGAAGTAATAGGGCTTTTTATCAGGAAAATGTTGACACCTACATTTTCAGCTCTTTAGACCCAGAAAACTAATAATGGCCTTGATCTTGGGGGCCCCTCCATCAGGAGACAGGAGAGAGCGCTCCCAGTGGAAACATCCCTCCAGGTTAAGATTTGTACTCTTGTTCTTTCTAAAAGCTATGACGTTATAACAGCTCTACCTGAGCTCGCACCTCTGCTTCACGGCTCGGCAGGCCCTCCTCCTACCCCGACAGGCAGGCCCCAGGTGTGACCTGTGATCCTGCTCTCACAGTCCCGGAACTGGAGATGTGATGAGGCAAAGTTGTTCAAACAGGTGCCAGGGTCTGGCTCAGGGAAAACACACCTGTGATCCTGGGTGGGGAAAGGTTGCTATAAAGGAGGTCACTGGGACATTTGGCAAACGTTGGGTCTAGACTGTCCACAGGGGAGGTGGGGGGGCACATCAGTGTCAAAGCTCCCTGGTTTGATGGCCTGCAGCCATCCCAGACAACGTCCTTGTCATGAAAGATGCATGCTGAGGTCTTAAGGGCCACAGGGTCATGACATCTGCAGTTTGCTCTCAAAGGCTGAGCAAAGAAGCAATAACAACAATGCAGATTGGCAGGTTGACAAACACTTTCTGTTAAGGGACAGATAATAACTGTTCTTGGCTTTGTAGCCATAAGGTCTCTGCCACAACTCAGCTCAGCCATGACATGCCATAGCAATTACAGCACAGAAACGGCCAATAAGCCTTTATTTACAGAAGCAGGTGGTGGGCCGGATTTGGCCAGTTTCAGATGAAGGGTATGTGACACGTTCCAGGGGTGTCTGCATCTGCTTCGGTTTGGTTTGGTTTTTATTTATGATGGTTTATAATATACCATGATGGATATATTGTTATATATAAAATATTGTATAAACGTACTGTAAATTACAACACATCACATGTACTATAGAAAAATTCTCATTTTCTATGTTATTATGTTTCCACGTTAATACCAATGGGAAGCATTTTTTGTGGCTGCGTAATGATCCATTAAATAGAAAGTTGACTTAACCTTCTCCTAACAAAGGCATGTAGGCTGTTTCCAGTTTAGGTCAATAAAAACAAGGCAGTAAACATCTCCACATTTAGGGCCAACAGGACGGGTTGCCAGAAATGAGCTGACGGGGAGATCATTCTGGCAAATTACCTTCCCCCAGGTTGTGCTGCATAAGTGCCCCAGCAGTGCACAGGTAGCAGGTGGGTTTTAATCTCGCCAATTTGATGGGAGAGAAGAAGCATTCTAATCTGGTGTCTTCGAGTTCTAGAGAGGAAGCAGGTGGCAAAGAGCATAGTCTCTGGAGCCAGGGGTTACTGACTCGACCCTCGTGCCTTGGAGATGTGGGACCTTGGGCCCGTCCTTCACCTCCTTGTGCCTATGGTTCCTCAGCGATGACTTGGAGGCATTGACAGTGCTCAGCCTGGTCAGTGACTGTGTGTGACCTCAGTGCCGTGCTGACCCCCAGTTCAGCCGCTGTCAGCTCCGGTCACGTGTTAGTGTCCTTAGTGAGGGGACATTTTTCCACAGGCATGAGAGGCGGCTGTGCAAGCAGACAGCCGTCAGTCCCTCTCTCAAGAGAATGAAATCAGCCAGGAAAACAAGAGAGACATGAGAAAATAAATCACACAATCAAACTAAAATCAGTCCACCGTCTTTTTTGCCTCCTGTCATTTTGGTTCAGACAGACAGGCTCATTTCCCATTTCTTCTGAGTTAACCATTATGACACCACATCACCACCAAGCACTGAACCCAAATCTTTCAGATAAATCTGTTTTGATGGGTTTTTTGTTTTTGGGTTTTTTTTTCTATTGCTCTTCAAATGAAACCCAAATTCCAGAAAAAGAAAACCTTCTAAGTAGCCTGAGTCAAAGAAGAAAAACATAGGCTTCCCTGGTGGCGCAGTGGTTAAGAATCCACCTGCCAATGCAGGGGACATGGGTTCAAGCCCTGGTCTGGGAAGATCCCACATGCCACGGAGCAGTAAGTCCGTGCACCACAACTGCTGAACCTCTGTCTAGAGCCCATGAGCCACAACTACTGAGCCCACGCACCACAACTACTGAAGCCCCCTGTGCTCTGCAACAAGAGAAGCCACCACAATGAGAAGCCCGCGCACCACAACAAAGAGTAGCCCCCGCTCACTGCAGCTAGAGAAAGCCTGCACACAGCAACGAAGACCCAACACAGCCAAGAATAAATAAATTTTTTAAAAGAGAGAAGAAAAAAATATAATGAAAGTTATAAAATACTTAAACCTGGATGATAATGAAAATACAACTTGCCAGAAATTCTGGTGTAACTAAAGCCAAACGGAAATTTGTAGCCTTATGTGACCAGCAGAAGAGCTGGAAATCAACAAGCTAAGCATCCAACTTTAAAAGTGAAAAAAGGCCAACAGAATAAACTCAAAGTAGAATGGAGGCAATAAATTATAGAAATTAATACGACTAATGGGAATGGAGAGCATTTTTAATAAAAGTTGGTGCTCTGACAGGACTATGAAAATTGACATTCCCTGGCAGTGGAATCCAGAAAGAGAGAAGGAAGGAGCAAAGGAGCTCCTTTAGGAGTGAGAAGGAGAGCTCCATTAGGAGTGAGAAGGGGAGGATAATGGCAGATACATCAGAGATTAGAAGGATAAACTGTCGAACCAAGAGATGTGAGAACTCAAATGAAGTGGGTTATAGAAGAAAGATGAGTTACTGAAGCCAACTCGAGGAAATAGCCTGAAGAATCCTCTAACCAGACAGATTGCTTTCATAGATGACATAAATTCAGAGATGCATAGACGACATAAATTGCAGAGGAAAGAACACTCCCAAATTTGTTCTACGAGGCCACCATTACCCTGATACCAAAACAAGACAAAGATACCACTAAAAAAGAAAATTACAGGCAATATCACTGATATTATGCAAAAATCCTCAACAAAATAACTAGCAAACCAAATCCAACAATACATTAAAAGGGTCATACACCATGATCAAGTAGGATTTATCCCAGGGATGCAAGGCTTTTTCAATATTCGCAAATCAATCAGTGTGATACACGACATTAACAAACTGAAGAATAAAAACCATATGGTCATCTCAATAGATTCACAAAAAGCTTTTGATAATATTCAGCACCCATTTATGATTAAAAAAAAAGAAAACTCTCCAGAAAGTGGGCACAGAGGGAACATACCTCAACTTAATAAAGGCCATATATGACAAACCCACAGCTAACATCATACTTAGTGGTGAAAAGCTGAAAGCATTGCCTCTAAGATCAGGAACAAGACAGGATGTCCACGCTGGCCACTTTTATTCAACATAGTTTTGGAAGTCCTAGCCACGGCAATCAGAGAAGAAAAAGAAATAAAAGGGATCCAAATTGTAAAAGAATAAGTAAAAATGTCACTGTCTGCAGATGACATGATACTATACATGAAAATCCTAAAGATGCCACCAGAAAACTGCTAGAACTCATCAATGAATTTGGTAAAGTTGCACAATAAAAAATTAATACATAGAAATCTGTTGCATTTCCATAACAACAAAAGATCAGAAAGAGAAATTAAGGAAACAGTCCCATTGCCTACATATCAAAAAGAATAAAATACCTAGGAATAAACCTACCTAAGGAGGTGAAAGACCCGTACTCCAAAAACTACAAGATGCTGATGAAAGAAATCAAAACTGACACAAACAGATGGAAAGATATACCATGTTATTGGACTGGAAGAATCAATATTGTCAAAATGACTATACTCCCCAAGGCAATCTACAAATTCAAGGCAATCCCTATCAAATTACCAATGGCATTTTTTGCAGATCTAGAACAAAAAAACCTTAAAATTTGTATGGAAACACAAAAGACCCTGAATAGCCAAAGCAATCTTGAGAAAGAAAAACAGAGCTGGAGGAATCAGGCTCCCTGACTTCAGACTATACTACAGAGCTACAGTCATCAAAACAGTATGGTACTGGCACAAAGACAGACTTATAGATCAATGGAACAAGATAGAAAGCCTAGAGATAAACCTACGCACCTATGGTCAATTAATCAATGCAAAGGAGGCAGGAACATACAATGGAGAAAAGACAGTCTCTTCAATAAGTGGTTCTGGGAAAACTGGACAGCTACATGTAAAAGAATGTAATTAGAACATTTTCTAACACAATATACAAAAATAAACTCAAAATAGATTAAAGACCTAAATGTAAGATCGGATACTATAAAACTCTCAGAAGAAAACATAGGCAGAACGCTTTTTGACATAAACTGCAGCAAGATGTTTTTGAATCCACCTACAGTAATGAAAATAAAAACAAGAATAAACAAATGGGACCTAATCAAACGTAAAAGCTTTTGCACAGCAAAGGAAACCATAAACAAAACAAAAAGACAACCCACGGAATGGGAGAAAATATTTGCAAACGATGCAACTGACAAGGAATTAATCTCCAAAATATAGAAACAGCTCATGTGGCTCAATATCAAAAAACCCAATAAAAAAAAATGGACAGGGCTTCCCTGGTGGCGCAGTGGTTGAGAGTCCGCCTACCAATGCAGGGGACACGGGTTCGTGCCCCAGTCCGGGAAGATCCCACATGCCGTGGAGCGGCTGGGCCCGTGAGCCATGGCCGCTGAGCCTGCATGTCCGGAGCCTGTGCTCCGCAACGGGAGAGGCCACAACAGTGAGAGGCCCGCATACCGCAAAAAAAAAAAAAAAAAAAAAAAAATGGACAGAAGACCTAAATAGCCATTTATCCAAAGAAGACATACAGATGGCCAAAAAGCAGATGAAAAATGCTTAACATCACCAATTATTAGAGAAATGCAAATGAAAACTACAATGAGGTTTCACCTCACACTGGTCAGAATGGCCATGATCAAAAAGTCTACAAACAATAAATGCTGGAGAGGGTGTGGAGAAAAGTGAACCCTCCTGCACTGTTGGTGGGAACGTAAATTGGTGCAGCCACTATGGAGAACAGCATGGAGGCTCCTTAAAAAACTACAAATAGAACTACCATACGACCCAGCAATCCCACTATGGGGCATATATCCAGAGAAAACCATAATTTCAAAAGATACATGCACCCCAATATTCATTATAGCATTATTTACAATAGCCAAGACATGGAAGCAACCTAAATGTCCATTGACAGAGGAAAAGGTAAAGGAGATGTGGTATATATATATACAATGGACTATTAGCCATAAAAAAGAATGAAATAATGCCATTTGCAGCAACGTGGATGGACCTAGAGATTATCATACTAAGTGAAGTAAGTCAGAAAGAGAAAGACAAGTATCACATAATATCACTTACTTGTGGCATCTTAAAAGAAAATGATACAAATGAACTTATGTACAAAACAAAAATAGACTCACAGACTTAGGAAACAAACTTACGGTTACCAAAGGGGAAAGGTGGGGGGGGGATAAATTAGGAGGTTGGAATTAACATATACACACTACTATATATAAAAATTGATAACTGACAAGGACATACTGTAGAGCACAGGGAACTCTGCTCAATACTCTGTAATGACCTATATGGGAAGAGAAACTGAAAAAGAATATATATATATACCCACACATATATGTATGTATAACTGAATCACTTTGCTGTACACCTGAAACGAACACAACATTGTAAATCAACTATACTCCAATATAAAATAAAAATCAAAGAACAAAACAGTCTATAGCAAATTAAACCTTAAGGTTAAATGTTAAACCGCGTTCTCTTTGAAAAAGAGCAGTACAGAGCTTCTGCCATCACTATTAATATTCACGTGGACCTTCCTGGACCAGGGCTTGAACCCGTATTTCCTGTATTGGCAGGCAGATTCTTAACCACTGTGCCACCAGGGAAGTCCCAAGTTTTGAAGCACTTTCCTTGAAATCTTGTTGCCACCCAGGGTGGGATACATGGGTTGAGCCACAGCCCGCGCCCCCTTCCCCACCTTGCTCTCCTCCAGCCCCTGTGGCCGTTATCCCCACCAAGTACCAGCCTCCGCGTGTCCATGTGCCCAGAGCCTGGCCTTATTCACACCGTTGGCATTGCCCAACTGTTGATAATTTCCCAATTATCAACCAGGTGATAATTGCGCTTCTTTATTTATTCAAAAGGTATTTCTGTCCTTTTTCGGCTGTGAAAGCGGATCCGCCCCAAAGCAAGAAGTTCCTGATGAAATATGCATGAAAAAGAACCTCACAACTAGCAAAACTTCCATGTTCCTGAGCTCCAGGGAGGAACAGAGATCAAGAAGGAAGGGAAGAGAAAGGCCGTGGTAAGAAAGGACACCCCTGCGGTGCACATGCTAGGCTGCAGGAGGGGCGTGCGGGGACACGGCGCGGAGGGCTGTCACTGCAGCGCGGGCGCTGTCACTACAGGGCAGGCATTGTCACTGCAGGGCAGGTGGCCGGGCAGCAGACACTCCACCCTCGGGCAGTGCCTGCCGTCGGGTCAGGTGGAGGTGGAGGGAAGTGTTCCGTCTGATAGGCCGCGTGAAGGCAGTGAGATGAAAAGGGGAAGCAACCGCAGGGAGCTGTCTCGAGATTCTGAGGCGCTCAGCCCCTGCCCCTCAGCCAGGAGTGCTGTAGGACAGGCTCCAGGAGGAAACAGCTCAGGCCAAGTCAGAACCTCCTTGGCCTCGGAGCTTGTCCCGGCAAACGCCCTTCAGGGTGTCCCCTCCCCACTGAACACGGGAGAACGGTTAAAGCAGCGACCGCAGAAACACGTCAGGGCACCTGAGTTACCGCGCAGGCTCCCCGCTGCCGGGGCCAGCACGGAGGGCGCTGGGACGGCATGACCTGGCGTCAGAGCGAAGGCACAGAGGACCTTGAACGGGCGTGGGGACACCTGCGGATGTCCCGGGGACGTGACGTCTGTGGTCCTTCGTGCCAGACCCTGTGCCCTGAGGGAAGCTGGCGGTGCGGGCCACGGAGCAGGCGGGGCTGACGGGCTTCAGCCCAGGTCGCCCTCGCCAGGTCCACTGCACCCCTGGGGAGGCTCTGGGCACCAGCATGTCACCTGGGCTTTATTTCTAATGGCCGCTCATGTCTGTCCCCATTTTGGGCACCGAGATGTGATCATTCCTTTCTTCTGCCGGTGAGCTAGACACCAAGACGCGCTGCAGAGTGACACTGGGCTGGCCTGGGCCCTGGGGGCAAGGCCAGGGCTCCGAGTCGCCCTGCTTGCAGTGGAAGCCCCTGGTGCTGGGGCACTTGGGCATTTGCTCTGGAGCAGCACAGACAGAGGTCACGGTGAGGGTGGGGTTTTCAGTGAGCAAAGATGGCGGGGTAAAGGGGGTGTCTCGAGGCCCACGGAAACAGTGTTGGGACCAGAGAGGGAAATGGTGGGGGACAGGGCGGGAGTGACCCGGGATCCACTGCCTGGGGTCAGGGCTGTGCTCTGAGAGGCAGCCGGTGTCTTCAAGGACCCCTGCCCCGAGCTCGAAGTTCACTGCCTCCTGGCTGCTTGCGCACAAACTCCAGCCACCTGTCAGCAAAGCCGGGAGCCGGAGGTCCTCCTCTTGACCAGAGCCCCTACAGGATCCAGGCCCAGCCACAGGGCGAGGCTGACGCTGCGGACTCCACGGACGGGGATTTCCAAGGCCTGAGGACAGCCGTCCCTTGGGGTGAGCTCCCGGCGCCCCGGCCCCACTGCCCACAGCGATCTCGGCACTGGGCCGCCCCGGTGTCAGGTACATCCGACACAACCTGTGAGCTCCCTGTGGGCCCGCGTGGCCTGTGTCCCTGCAGCCTCACCCACGCAGCATTCTGGTCCCGTTTGCCTTTAGTGTCCTGCCTCTTGGTGTTACTGCGTGTTTGTTTCCTGGAGAGCTTCAGCACTGGGGGTGCTGCTCTCCTCATGCCCCCCTGGTGGACCGAGGTGGCCATGGGCTACAAACGCCTGTGCACAGCGGGTGGCCTTGGGCCTGTGCTGGGGCGGACGCTTTCCCCAGTCTAGTGTTGCTGACTGTTATTTTTAGTCCTAGAAATGCAACTTTCCAACTAGTCAAATTTGTTGAACTTTTACTTGATTATATTTTCACATCCTTCAGTCCGTGGAAAGCAAGTGTGGTCTACCTTTGGGGTAGATGTTCTCTTTTGTTCTCTCCTCGCTTTCCCGGGGCTTGCTTTTCACGCGGTGTTCTCTTAACCCAGACGGCTGTTGCGCTGGTCCCCACGTTTCTTCCCAGATGCCCTGGGCATCCGTCAGTGCTTCCTTGTCCTGCTGCCTCTGGATCTTGTTTTCTCCTACAATAAACATCTGTTCTGACCTGTTCACTGCATTCAGCTGCTCTCCCCACAGTCAAGAGTCCCCAGGGAGGTGCCACTGCCTCAAGGGAGAGACCATCTCCCAGCTCAAGGTCTGGCCCAGGCCTGCAGAGCCAGAGGCCCAGCTGGTCACTGCCTCTGGATGTGTCTCTTGGGGGCCGCCTCATCTTAACCAAACTTGTAAGAGACCAACACACAAATCAGAAAAGGAATGTGCTAACTTAGGATGGGCATGACCCCTTGCTTCAGCAAAATACCGTGTCCCTCAATAGACACCCCTCTCTGAGCCTGGATACAGGTTCCCCTGCTATCCAGAAGCAGAGCGTTCCTGTGACACCTTCCAAGGCCGAAATGGCATAAAGCGAAGAGGCACTTAGTTACCTTGTTAGGACACGTGTTGCTCACGGCGCACAGGGCAAATCGAGACGAAGCGCAGACGCCCCCGGACGCGGCTCGCAGCCCTGGCAGGTTGGTGCTGCGTGTAGTCCCACAGGAGCTCGGCAGGGGCCGCTCTCGCTGCCTCGGTTGCAGCTGCTGCAGAACAAATGCTGAGCGCTGTTTTCACTTTTTGCCTTTATTCAAAAAAAGCTAAAATCCTGTTTGGCTTTGTTGGAAAACAGGTACTAATGTAGGTCTCTTGTAAAAGCAAAGTGGTGTAAAGAGAACTTTCAAAAAGCAGGGGACATTTTTCCCTGGGAAACAAAGTTAGGCCCTGTCGTTGCTTCATGCCTACAGTGTGACGTGACCTTGCCTGCCCCCAGACCCTGTCAGCACCCCGTTCAGGTCCTGAGCTCTGACGCGCTCTGTCAGTCCTCCCCTCTGTGCCCCTGCTCACTTTGCCTCTGTTAGAGCAGATGTTCTCACGAGGGGCGATTCTGCCCTCAGGAGCGGACGTTGGCAACACCTGGGGACATTTTTTTGGTTGTCCCAACTGAGGGGAGGTACTATTGTCAGTTGCGGGGGGCAGGGAAGCTGTTCAGCGTCCTAAAGAGCCCAGGATGCTGAGGGTGGGGACCCGAGTTAGATCCGTGACTTAGGCGAAGGGCCAAAGAGAAGATTCACGAGGCCGGAGAGAGAAGAGTAAGCGCTGTCGGCTGGAGGCTTCAGAAGCTGGAAAATGAGGAGAAGCAGCTTTCGGCAGAAGCCTACACACTTGACAAGGTGCACGTCCAGGCTGAGAAGGCTGGCAGGGCCTGGGGATGGGGGCGCGGGTAACCCTGACAGTGGGGCAGAGGTGGGAAGAAAAATGGTGATTGGCTAAAAGTCTCCATGGGAGTAATTAGAACCCCTCAGGCCTGTCCACCCTCATGGGAAACAGAAGGCTGCCCCCATCCCTCTGAAACTGAACCAGCGGGACAGACTGAAGACGAGAAAGGGTGAAAGTCCGGCCCACGGCCACCGCTGTCCACCATCGGGGAGGACACATCCAAGGAGAATTAGGTTGTGTGCATTTCCATCACAAGCCCCCTCCTCTCCCCTGCCATCTCCCCGTCTCCCTCCTGCCTGAACCCCGAGGTGTCCTCTTGCCCCGCCCATAGCCCCCGAGGTCACCAAGGCACCGGTCCGCCGGGGACCTAGAGCGTCCCGGAAGTGCGCGAGGCCGGGCGGGCGGGGCGCGGGAGCACTTCCGGCCGGCGGGCGGGCTGGCGGCCACCTCCCGATCGGAAGGTGAGTGGGCGCCGGGCGGCGGTGGTGGCGGCTGCGGGGCACCCTCGGCCCAGCCCGCGCTCGCGCGTTGTCCCCGCAGCCGCCGAGACCTTGGCCTCGGCCGGGCGTGGGGGGCGCGGATGGCGGGACGCAGGGGGCACACTGGCCCCTGACGATCGCGGGTGTCCGTTTGCGGGGCGCCTCCGCACGCGCCCGGAACCCCAGGGACGGGAGCTGTGGTGATGCCCACTTTGCAGATGGAAGAGAGGCTCAGAGCTGCCCCTGGCCCGAGGTCCGTGGCCGGACTCAGCCGGGGCACCCTGCTCTCCGCTGCCAAGCGCCCCGAGTTCGGGCTCTTTCCGGCGGCGCACAGGCTCCAAGCTGGGAGGCGGGGTGGAGGAGGGTTTGCTCCTGGGCCGGTGCCGTTTGTGTCCCCTCTGCCTTCAGCCTGTTGCAGCAGCGTAGACGTTTGCACTGGCGTCCCTTCGTGACCGCCACCTCCCCTCAGAGCCCGGCTAGGGGTGACCGTGCCCTTTCCCAGATATTTAAAATGTGGCATACCCAGATGTCAGCACTGCAGACCCACCGTGTGTCCACTTACCTGGCTGTGGGTGATCCTTCCCATCTTTAGGGGCTGAGGTCGGGGGCTGACCCAGGAGGCCCCCACTGGTGAGGAGCCCTGTGGCGTCTGCCTCCCTGCTTCCTTGAAGCAGGTACTGCCTGCACCGTTATTGGATGTACATTACCTTTCATCCTTCCCCTGCCCCTTTTCACTCCCAGATAAGGCCTCCTACTTCATGGAAGTGTGAAAGAAAAATCCTCATTTTAGACCAACCTATTCCGGCAAACCAGACTGAAGAAAAGTATCTTTGACCCCAGAGGAGGCTCGGAGCACCCTAGGCGGGGCTGGGATGTGAGGGGTCCCAGCCTGCGGCCTCTGAGGGGGGTTTTCCTCTCTGGAAATGTCTCGTTAAGATTTAACCTAGGACGTTCCTGCTCCGGCAGGCAAAGTCAGTTCTTTGCGCTCCCCAGGGCCAGCGGCCCCCAGCTGTGACGGGGGAGGTTTTTCCGGGAGAACCAGCTTTGCTTTTCTCCATGGGCAAGGCCTTGGGTTGGGAGGACATTGCGGGCATCGCTGGGGGGAGAGCTTGGGTTCAGTTCGTGTGGGTGCGCTGGTGCTGTGCACATGGTAGAACACACCAGGGGCCCCGGTGGCCTCGCACGGTGGGCCCCACAGGTTACCTCCTGGCGCTTAGTTCCTCCCCCGGGGGAGGAGCCTCCAGCTCACCTGTGGCTGATCGGCCCCACCCCGCACATCCCTCTGACCCCCTCATGTCGCCATGGTTTTCGTTTCCCCGGCTCCCAGGTGTGCAGTCCTCCAGCAGGCCTTGGGGGAAGATGGCAGCCCTGGGGGACAGTCAGGAGCCCCCTCATGTCCTGTCCACTGTCACTTTCGAGTCACCGGAGACACCTGGAGCCTGCCACCGCCACGAGGCCCAGCTTCACCTCCACGGCCATCAACATGGTACTTGCCTCCCTGCACCGTCACTGCGGGCAGGCAGCTCACTGGGCGCTGGGGCTCCTGCACCCTGGTGCTTGGGTCGGGACTCGGGCAGCAGTGCTTGAGGCTAGGGGTCGAGCTGTGTGAGCAGTGGCTCCCTAGAGGACAGTCCCTTGGAGTATGTTTCTTTAGGGGATGAGGGGTGCAAAAAAAGAAGCCTCGATGGCCAGGCCTGTGTGAGAGGAGTCAGTCACCTTATCTCCCTGTCCGAGCCTTTGATCCCACGCCAGGAAAATGGTCTCCAGAGTTCTGGGCAAGCTGGTTTGGGTGGGGACCCCCAGGGACCTGCAGGGATGGAACCATCAGCCTTGCTCCGCCCCCTGGCAGGGTCTGGGGGTGTCCAGGTGTGGAAATAGCCGACAACTGGTCGGGGAGGATGTCCAAGCCCTGCGGTGTGTGGTGCCCCTGGACCCTGCTCACACGCAGCCGTCAGGGAGTCCGGGGTCCCTTCCCTGCCCCATGTCCCACAGGAGGCCTGGCCTCACTCCCCTCACAGTCGAGGACACAAATCGGCTCTTGGTAGCCAGGACGAGGACCCAGGTAGATGTGTTCTGTCCCACTCAGCGAGCCTCCAGAGGGCAACGAGGTGTGTTGGGGGGTACAACCCGTTCTAGAGGAGGGGGAGATGAGCCCCAGCCCCGCTGTGACCCTCAGGCTTCCCCGGCTGCAGCCCTGAGGTGCCCTCCCAGCCACCACAGGAGGAGGATCTCCGGGACGTGGAGGAGGTCCAGGCTGGCAGAGACACCTTCTGGCCAGGTGAGCAAGCGGAACCTGCCGCGGGGCCCCGCCCAGAAGCGCGTTTACCTGCGGCTGCTGCACTCCAGGCTCTGTGCAGCGCCCACCACCGCTGCCAGGCCCCGGGGCCCCACTTGTCCCTGGCTCAGCGCTCACTTCTGTCCCCCACAGCCCCTCCCCCCGTTCAGTCCCGGTCTTGTTGCTGACACTTTCTGGGCTGTGAGAGCAGCGCAGACCCCCATATCCACCTGCCTGTCCGGCTAGAGTGTCCGACTTGGCAACACTGGCCAGCAATCGGGGAGTCGTCCTGGCACCCCTGTGTACTGCCCTTGACCTCCACTTGTCCCCTAAATCGAGCTCTGGTCCCCACCCCCTTCCCCTGGGGCTTCGCTCATCCAGGCCCTCAGCTCCTCGTTTCTCTCCCTCCCCACCCCACCCCCCGCCTCTCTCCCCTAGAGAAGCCCTTGGGGTGTCCTCTGGGGATCCGTGGAGCAGCTCCGGGGCCGTGTGGGCAGCGTCCTCAGGATCAGGGGCTTTTCTGCTTGGCTCTGAGTCTGAATCTCCTGTCAGGCTTACCCCCTCCACATGCGCGCGCACCCTGTGTGTTCTCACCCTGGTGCTGTCATCTGGAACGGGGCGGGGGTCCCCGCGGACGGACAGCCTGGTGGGCGGCTGAGTGCTCTCCGCCTCTCCCGTTTCTCAGATCCCGAGTTGGAGCGCGAGCGGGCCCCGTCGTCTCCCCAGCCGCACAATCCTGAAGATGAGGTGGACCGGGACACGGGGGTGCTCAGGACCCTTCTGAGGAGCCTTCCCCATAGACCCAGGTGTGGGGACAGCTTGGGGCAGGAGTGCAGCCTGGAGCGGCCGTTAGGCCAGCCGCCGGGGGCCGGGCCCCGCCCCCAGAAGAGAGGCACCTGGCGTGGGCCGCTGGGGCTGCAGGGAGCCTCGGGGACAGAGGGCGGCCCGGGGCGCGCCGACGAGCTGGCGGGCAGCCTCGGCCGGGGCTCGGGCCTCGGGGCCCGGCAGAGTGGCCCGCGGGGCGGGAAGCCGCACAGGTGTGAGGCCTGCGGGAAGAGCTTCCAGTACAACTCGCTGCTGCTGAAGCACCAGCGCATCCACACGGGCGAGAAGCCCTACGCCTGCCACGAGTGCGGCAAGCGCTTCCGCGGCTGGTCGGGCTTCATCCAGCACCACCGCATCCACACGGGCGAGAAGCCCTACGAGTGCGGCCAGTGCGGCCGCGCCTTCAGCCACAGCTCGCACTTCACGCAGCACCTGCGCATCCACAACGGCGAGAAGCCGTACGAGTGCGGCGAGTGCGGCCAGGCCTTCAGCCAGAGCTCCAACCTGGTGCGGCACCAGCGGCTGCACACGGGCGAGAAGCCGTACGCCTGCAGCCAGTGCGGCAAGGCCTTCATCTGGAGCTCGGTGCTCATCGAGCACCAGCGCATCCACACGGGCGAGAAGCCCTACGAGTGCCCCGACTGCGGCAAGGCCTTCCGCGGCCGCTCGCACTTCTTCCGGCACCTGCGGACCCACACGGGCGAGAAGCCCTTCGCCTGCGGCGCCTGCGGCAAAGCCTTCGGCCAGAGCTCCCAGCTCATCCAGCACCAGAGGGTGCACTACCGGGAGTAGCGGGCGCGGGGCCGCGCGTCAGCAGCCTGAGGTCGAGGCGAGTTCCCGCGGAGGGCTCCTGCCTTCGCGCCTCCTGGCTGGCGCAGCCGGCATCTCGTGCGTGTCCCGAATAAAGTCTGTGTACTTGATGGACGCGGGAGGAAGGCCACGTGGCTGCCCCCCATCCCTGAGGGCTCCTGTCGGCAGAGCCCACCGCGTGCCCTAGCGGCCGAGGCCTGCGGGCGTCGTGACTTACCAGAGCCATAGCCAGGGCGGGGTCAGGCACCCCAGGACGGGGTCAGGCACCCCAGGATGGGTGGTTTCCAGATTGGGGTGGGGGGGCCCGGGCTGCCCGCTCTCCCCCTGGGCTGTAGTCTCTGGCGGTTTGGTTTCCTCATGCATCTGGGAGAATGTGTGTGGCATGTTCTCTCTGCAGCAAGCCCTCGATCTGCTCTGTTTGCCTTCTCACCCTGCCTCTGCACCTACTGGTGGCTGCCTGAGGCCAGCGGGCTTCAGTGGAAGGTGGCCCTGCCCAGCCTTCATAGCTGCCTCCAGCCCCAGGAAGCCGGGGCCCCAGGGGGTTCCCCGCTTGACAGGTCTAGGCGACTGCAGCTGGGCATTGGCTGTAGCCGGCTTCAGATCTGCCATGACTGCCCTGTAGCTCCCCAGCCCCTGTGGTAAAGGGGAGAGCCCAGCTGGGTGGGGGTGCCTTCTGTCTGCCTTCCTGCCCGCTCCTTCCTGGACAGCTTTGGGACCCCCACCCCTGCCGCCTGCACCACACACGGAGTTGCCCGGCCCCTCTCCAGGGTATAACTCCGCCTCGCCTCCACATCCTCTTTCCCAGTGACCCCAGTGGAGAGCCCTGTGGTTGGGCTGCCCCGCCTCTCCAGGCTACACTCCCAGGGCCCCGAGGCCATCAAGCGCTTTGGACTCCCCCACGAGGGTCAGGACACCTCCTTGAGTCGTCTTTGCTGGTGCACTGTGACACCCTGGAAGACGAGGGACATCCGCCTTCTCCCCAGCCCCCTGTCCCTAATACCACGTGGCTATTGGGTATCGTGAAGCTTCCACCTTGGGCAGCCAGGCCGCGGAGCGGGCGAGCAGAGTCCCCAGGGCTTTCCGGGGAGCGGTGGCTCAGCCTGTGCTCCAGAAGGGTCATCCTGCAGCCTCAGCACCAAGGCTGGACTCGGATACCTGCACCACAACCGGACTTAGCGGGCAGCCCCAGAGCAGAGCCCGGCGGTCCTCCACACTGTCCTAGACTGTCCTGGAGGTGGCCCGGCAGACCCTCGGTGACGGGACAGGGACAGGGCGGGAGCTCCCAGGCCACTGAGCAACAGGCGTGCAAGCTAGGAAGGCTGCCCAGAGGAGGGGAGCGTGGAATCAACCGCCCCCAGCTGCAGCTCCTTGGTGCCAGGAGGTGAACTCTCAGCAAAGGCTCTGTGTCCTCCCTTGTCGCGTGCGGCCCGCCAAGATGGGCTGAATGGCATTTGCATTTGCCGGCTTGGGACCGGTTCTCTCTCGAGGGTTCCGGCTGATGCATTCAGCACTTCCCGGGAACCTGGAACGCCCGGCAGGACCGAGACAAGGACTCCTCAGGGCATCTTCTCTGCCCGTTGTGGCTGCCCAGGTTTCTCAGTATCTGGCTGCACAGGACGTTATAGTTCTCGAGCCCTGACCGCTCCTGGGACGTGGGTACAGCCCGGAGTCTCTGCACTGTCCTCCTGCCTCGTGTCAGGCACAGGCGTCACGCCCCTCCTCCCCCGCCATCGTCATCCTCCGGTTCCAGCTCTGTGCCCCGGCCTGCTCTGGAGCCTCTATCCGCCCTGGGTGCGAGTGTCTCTAGCTCAGCGGCCACTGTCCCTCGCCTCCCGCTGACCCTGTTATCTCCAACCCCATGGGCTGCGCTCCCTCCCCCCCGGGCCCGTGTCCTCGGCTCCAGCCAGCCTCATGCTGTTCCCTGAAGTGACCCACTGGTCTCCGGGAGACCAGGGTTAGGATTGCCCAGGCTGCCCTGATGCCAGCCCAGGCACTTACTGTCCCTCACAGAGCCTGTTTCCTCCTCTGGAAATAGGGACAGCCGTCTGTTGGCACCTCACAGGGGGATTGGGAGGATGGCCATAGAATCCTTTGCACGCCACCAGGCACACAGCAAAAACCCATAAAAGGGGCTCCTGGAAAGGCTCTGTCGACAACCAGGGACAGGTCAGGAACACTGTTAATGGACAGCCTCAGCAGAAAGCCACCTGGGGCCAGGGCCGGCCACGGCAAGTGTAAAAGGACATTGAGGGAGACAGAGTGAGGCACCAGGAAAGCGGTCCCTGTGCGTTTCAGAGCCCAGGAAGTGGTCACCTGTGTAGGGGCAGTATCTCCTTTCGGCCCTAGAAGTAAATAAAAGCCCTATAGGAGCTTGAGCCCTAAAGAAAGGTGGCCCTGTGAGGAGCTCCCAGGGCCCCGCACAGGGAAGAGGGTCCAGGAGCTGACAGTCCATCTCGGGCTCTGTGCAGTGCGGAGCGGGCTGCGTGTGCCTGTGAGTCGGGAAATAACGACAACGCTAGGCCTAAATGTGGACACTTTTCAGTTGGATACAAGGGGTTTTATTTTTACATGATATAAGCAGTGTGGCATGATGGTTAAGAGAATCGACTTTGAAACTTAAAGCCCAACTCTACACTGAAGTGTAAGGTTGGACAAGCTATTAGTCTCCAAATTTGTTTTCTAATTAGGAAAAAGAAAAAGATGTATTAGGGCTCTCCAGAGAAACAGACCCAATTGGAGAGATAGGTAGATAGGTAGGTATTCTTAGGAATTGGCTCACGAGATTATGGAGGCTGAGACGTTCTGAGACCTGCAGTCAGGATGCCGGAGACCCAGGAGCGCCGATGGCATAGTTCCAGTCTGAAAACCGGCAGGCCCAGGACCCAAGGGAAGCCAGTGTTTCAGTCCAAGTCCAAAGGTAGAGTGAGACTGACGCCCCAGCTCAACAGTCAGACAGGAGTTCCGTATTACTTTGTCTTTTTGTCCTATTCAGTCGTTCAGCTGATTGGCTGGGGCCCACCCACGTTAGGGAGAACAACCTGCTTTACTCAGTCTGCTGCCTCAGATGTTGATCTCACTCAGAATAACGTCTGACCAAATATCTAGACGCCCCGTGGCCCCGTCCAGTTGACGCATAGAATTAACCGTCTCAAGCAAGGATAAGACTGTACTTAATGCCACAGGGTTGGCCTCATTCCTCCTGATACGGATGTGCCCTCTCCCCGTGACGCAGAGCAGAGCTCAAAGCAGCCCCAGACCCATTTGTATCTATTTCCACCACTAGAACGGTAAGGGAAGCGTCCCAGGGAAGGGCTCTGCTGGTTTCTGCTGGGCTCTCGTGCACTCGCTGTCCGTCCCTGGGCCAAGGGCTGTAATCAGGGAGGTGGCCCAGAGATCGTCATTCAGCCTGATTCAAGGTCACACCCATGGCTGGCTGCAGGATGCTGGGATGAGCAAACAGAACCATAAGGTCCTCTGCACACGTTTTCAATACCAGTATTGTCCACGCGCTTGTCTTTTTCAGTTGCTATGCAACATTCCATATTGGGCTACCTCAGTATCCCAAGGGTTTTGGACTTCGAGAGACCCCAGATTAATGATGGCCCAGAGGTGGAAGCCAAGACGTGGTCTATGGACTCATCTGCCCTGTGCCGTGTGCCCCAAGCAGGTGGGCAGGAAGGCAGGCTCTCCCCACATCCAGCTTGTAAGGACACTCACTCTACTTCGTAGCCCAGCTCTGCCACTCATTTCTATGCCACCTGGGCAAGGTCCGTATCCTCTCTAAGCTGCATCGGTAAATTGGCGATAGTGATTCTATGGAATACATCACAAGGTTCTGTGAGCGCTAAATGAGATCATCATGTGAAGAACCAGCAGAGCACAGGCCAGAAGCAGAAGTTAACATCCACTTCCCACCTGGAAAATACACATCCTCCCTCATGATAGTTTATTACGCTTATTTATTTCCATCCCATTCATTCAGTAAACCCTTTCTGAGCACCTGCTCTGGGCTGTGCATGTCCCCATCTAGGAGGCTGCTTTTCCACACAGCACGTCACACCCAACTCTGTCCTCGGTGCACAGCGCGGTGGCGGCCTGTGCACTGATGCACGGTTAAACAGTCACTGGGGTCACCCAAGTGTATCAATGGTCAGATCCCCTGACTTTATCTTTTAAACCCAAGGCTGCAGGCTAAATCAGATCTGGCCAGACTTTTCCAACTCCACTAGGGAAAGTGAGACAAACTGTTCTTCAGGGGTCTCTGAGCTGAAGGAGCGGTTATGCCGGACCCAGACCCCTGAGGAAAGAGTATCAGAGGCTCCTCCTGGGGGCAGAGTTTGCTGAAAAACACAGATTCCCAGGCCCCACACCAGGGAAGACAGATTCAGTAGGCCTGGGGTGGAGTCAGGGAATCCGGATTTAGTTCTGACACCCCCAGTGAAGTTGACAGTGTGCCAGGCTTGGGAACCTCCGGTATCATCTAGTCCCTCAAAGCAGGTGCATCTGCATAGGCAGTGGTCCAAGCCCCACTCAAACACCACCTGGAGAGGCAACCCGAACTGCTGGACAGCTCTGCCTTGCGCCAGGATCTGCCCTCTCACCGCCAGCTGCTCCCAGCTCTGCCCTCTGGGCCTGTCGTAGCCTGGCTGTACTCACTGGTAGGAAGAACCCTCAGGATCTGAAGGTAGTGGTCAGGCCAGGGTCCATCTCCCCGCTGCGGTTCTTTTCTAAGCACTCAGTTCCCTCAGCTGGTCGCAGGGTTTGTGGACTTGCCTTAGCAATGGACGGTAATGTTCTCACCTCAGTCCAAGCCAGCGTGCGTCATTGCTCCCCAGAGCCCTTCCTACGGCCTTCTGGCCCTACACGCCGCGTCCCCTTGTTCTTTCCCTCCCAAGGTCTCTGCCTCGCCGACTTCTCCGAGGCCCCATCGGCGGTGCAGCCCAGCACCTCGGACAGCTCCAGGGACGCGCGCACGCCTCCGGGCGCAGGTCCACGGCCCTGAGGCTCTCCGGGTCCCCCGAGCCTCAACCCGGAACTCCGCCCCAGGAGCCCTCCCCCCGGCCGCTCCCCTGGGCGAGTCCCCCCGCGGGGACCCCCGAGAGGGTCCCCTGAGCTTCCTAGAGCTCCCGGAAGTGCCGGCGGCGCGGCGCGGGGCGGGGCTCCCTGTGGGCGCGGCGCGCGCTTCCGGCTCTCCCGCCGGGGCCCGGGGAGCGGTGGGTGAGAGGCCCCGCGGTGCTGGTCGCTGGGCCCTGCAGCCGGGCCGGCGGGGGACGCGGCGTCGCGCCCGGCTCCCTCAGGCCTTCCCTCCCGCCGTCAGCACAACCAGCCAGCCGCGCCCCCCGCCGCTCTCGGTACCATGGCCGGCGGCCTCGACCCCCGGCGCCCGAGCTTCGTCCGTGCGCGAGGAGGGCGCCCCCGGCCTGCTGGGCCCAGGGCCTGGACGGCCACAGGCCAGGTTCCCAAACCATGCTTCTCCCACTCCTTATTTTAGGGAGTCCGCTGGAAGATTTGAAAATCCCGGGAAAGCCCGGGTTTCCCTTTCAGAGAAGCTCATCCTGGAGTGTCCAGGTGCACCTTGCTAAGTCCAGGCCAATGTGCCCTTGGGGAGAGCATCTGGCTCTGGGCACGGCCCCATCTGCACAGCTGGGGTGTGTTTTCCCCAGGACCTCTCCACGGATCAGCACGAATCCTCATCTCACCGATGGCAGCGCTGTCACCCGCTGTGACCTCACCCCCACTCTGCCTGCCGAGGGGACCGGGCCAGGCTCTCCTCTTCCGGAGGCGGGGACCCAGGGACATGGTACACCCCTCTCGAGCCCCAGTCTTTGTCCCTTGGGCCACAGATCCTGACCTTAACATCTGTCATTAAGTGTGCAGCCTCCTCGGGCTGTTCCCAGCGCCCCCCCCCCCGCAAGGGCTGCTGCCTTGCCACAGGGATCAGCGAGGCCCCGGATCTCAGGGGAAATGGAAGGCTAGTCCTCAAGGAGGACAGGTTTTAACAGAATTCTTTTCTTTTTTTAAAATTTTGTCTTAACTTTAAGAGTTTATTTGAGCAAAAATCGTTTGGAATCAGAGAGCACCAAACTGGAAGTGGTTAGGAGCGCTCCCAGGTTTCTTTTTCTTTAAGAGTGTTTTGGGAGTTTGTGTCCTTCTAACACCCTTCCGCTCCCTGACCTTGATCCCTGCATAACCCCATCCCAGACAGAGGGCCTAATTTCCTTGTTCCCGCCCCGCTGATTTAAATGAGATGATGCGGCCTTTGTCGAAGTCTCTGCATGCTCTGGTTCAGAGTCTGGTGTCATTTGCTGCCTCCCTTTCTGGTTTCAGACCATGAGGACGGAGTTCATAGTGAGGAGCAGATTCTGGGGCAGAACCGCAGGGTGTCCCGGGGACAAAGGTTCTAAGGTCCGGGCCACAGGTCCAGGGACCTGCCGGGCCGTGCAGAAGCCATCGGGGTTCACAGGGGCGGGCAGGGCTGCCACACAAGGCCTGCGTGCACCAGGCAAGTCCCGAGGAAGCCAGCCTGGTGACCCGCCAGGAAGACCGCGCAGGAGGGAGCCCGGGTAGCTGCGACCCAGCTGGAGGAGCCACTCAGAATCCAGCAGGCGTGGGGAGCCCCGGCGGGCGAAGCAGCACAGCACCGGGCCGTGCGCCCCGAGGCCGCCCCGTGAGGGGCCCACATCCTGGAGCAGTGGCAGCCTCCAAGCAGGGAAAAGCCTCCCCAGTGCCGCAAGTCGGACCTGGTGAAGCACCAGCGGGTCCACACTGGCGAGCAGCCCTACGCGTGCGGCCACTGCGGGAAGGCCTTCGTGCAGAGCTCTCACTTCACGCAGCACCTGCGGTTCCACAACAGCGAGAAGCCCCTTGCGTGTCAGCAGTGCGGTCAGGCCTTCAGCCAGAGCTCCAGCCTCGTTCAGCACCAGCGGGTCCACACCGGGGAGAAGGCCTACCAGTGCGGCGAGCGCGGCCGCGCCTGCAGGGCCCTGTCGGGCTGCTTCTGGCACCAGCGCGTCCTCACCCGGGAGAACCCTTTCCGCTGACTGGGACCGCAGGGGTCCACCGGGGCCTGTGCCGCGCCAAGCCGACCTTCCACTAGAGGGCGCTGTGGACGCCATGGATGCCTGCCGCGCGCTGCTGGGGGCGCGGGGAGAGCAGCACGCGGACCATCGCTGAAGGTGGCCCCTGCACCCCAGTTCAGATGCCGGCGCTCGCCCCCTCGCCCGCACGCTCCCCCAGCCCTCTCCGCCCCAGGGCCGCCCAGGGAAACAAGTGCGAACAGAGTCCCGGTCGCGGGCGGGACAGAAGGTCGACGCAAGGCGGCCACGCCCTTTCTCTTCCTGGGAGACCTAGCGGCTTTGCTGCTGACAGACACGAAGGGAAATGTAGGGCCTGAGCGCCCCGTGGTCCCCCTAATGGTAGCCCTGGCCGAGGCCTACAGGAGAGCTCAGGCACTAGGGAAGATGGTGTACAGCTGTCAGGCGACCAACGGACTTGCATGTTAAGGGTTATTTTAAAAATAGGATTAATATGCCCAAAAGACATGTACGAACGAACACATGTCCTGAACGAAATATTTGCGGGCTTGTACTACGGGTACTTATCCCCGACCCGAAACAGTCTTGTCCCTTTCATAGAAATGCACGGGGTTAACCGACACTTCGCAGCGAGCACTTTGCGCTCTGAGGCCAGGGCACGCGCGGGGCGCCGCAAGGGGCGGGGCGCCGCAAGGGGCGGGGCGCCGCAAGGGGCGGGGCGCCGCAAGGGGCGGGGCGCCGCAAGGGGCGGGGCGCCGCAAGGGGCGGGGCGCCGCAAGGGGCGGGGCGCCGCAAGGGGCGGGGCGCCGCAAGGGGCGGGGCGCCGCAAGGGGCGGGGCGCCGCAAGGGGCGGGGCGCCGCAAGGGGCGGGGCGCCGCAAGGGGCGGGGCGCCGCAAGGGGCGGGGCGCCGCAAGGGGCGGGGCGCCGCAAGGGGCGGGGCGCCGCAAGGGGCGGGGCGCCGCAAGGGGCGGGGCGCCGCAAGGGGCGGGGCGCCGCAAGGGGCGGGGCGCCGCAAGGGGCGGGGCGCCGCAAGGGGCGGGGCGCCGCAAGGGGCGGGGCGCCGCAAGGGGCGGGGCGCCGCAAGGGGCGGGGCGCCGCAAGGGGCGGGGCGCCGCAAGGGGCGGGGCGCCGCAAGGGGCGGGGCGCCGCAAGGGGCGGGGCGCCGCAAGGGGCGGGGCGCCGCAAGGGGCGGGGCGCCGCAAGGGGCGGGGCGCCGCAAGGGGCGGGGCGCCGCAAGGGGCGGGGCGCCGCAAGGGGCGGGGCGCCGCAAGGGGCGGGGCGCCGCAAGGGGCGGGGCGCCGCAAGGGGCGGGGCGCCGCAAGGGGCGGGGCGCCGCAAGGGGCGGGGCGCCGCAAGGGGCGGGGCGCCGCAAGGGGCGGGGCGCCGCAAGGGGCGGGGCGCCGCAAGGGGCGGGGCGCCGCAAGGGGCGGGGCGCCGCAAGGGGCGGGGCGCCGCAAGGGGCGGGGCGCCGCAAGGGGCGGGGCGCCGCAAGGGGCGGGGCGCCGCAAGGGGCGGGGCGCCGCAAGGGGCGGGGCGCCGCAAGGGGCGGGGCGCCGCAAGGGGCGGGGCGCCGCAAGGGGCGGGGCGCCGCAAGGGGCGGGGCGCCGCAAGGGGCGGGGCGCCGCAAGGGGCGGGGCGCCGCAAGGGGCGGGGCGCCGCAAGGGGCGGGGCGCCGCAAGGGGCGGGGCGCCGCAAGGGGCGGGGCGCCGCAAGGGGCGGGGCGCCGCAAGGGGCGGGGCGCCGCAAGGGGCGGGGCGCCGCAAGGGGCGGGGCGCCGCAAGGGGCGGGGCGCCGCAAGGGGCGGGGCGCCGCAAGGGGCGGGGCGCCGCAAGGGGCGGGGCGCCGCAAGGGGCGGGGCGCCGCAAGGGGCGGGGCGCCGCAAGGGGCGGGGCGCCGCAAGGGGCGGGGCGCCGCAAGGGGCGGGGCGCCGCAAGGGGCGGGGCGCCGCAAGGGGCGGGGCGCCGCAAGGGGCGGGGCGCCGCAAGGGGCGGGGGCGGGGCGCCTGACCCTGGGAGAGCAGGAGCAGAAGACCATTCAAGAGTTTGGAGCTTCGAGCTTAGTTGAGACTAGTGGGTGTTTTCTCTGGTTGTGGTGCCGTGAGAAGAGGCTAGAGCACAGGCCCGGACATGGATAACGTTCGTGGGAAGTGGCCGCAGTGGCTCTCCGGATGCCTGCGCTCAGGTGAGTCCCCTCGACTGCCTCGTGGCTTGTGGGAGCGAATGTTCAGGAGCGGAAGTCGGGCTGGCGTTTTCGGAGTGTTGCTTTTGCTAAGAGTAGCCCTCACGATACTGGAGGTTTTCCCTTGTGATGCGTCGGCAAGCTTATTTATAGTTTTTGGATCATTTTTTTTTTAATATTTATTTATTTATTTACTTATTTGGCTGCGCCATGTCTTAGTTGCAGCACACGGGATCTTAGTTGCCTCGTGGGGGATCTTTTTGTTTCTGCACGGGAGATCTTTAGTTGCGGCTTTCCGGCTCTTAGTTGCGGCATGCAGGATCTAGTTCCCTGACCAAAGATCGAACCTAGGCCCCCTGCACTGGAAGTGCGCAGCCTTAACGACTGGACTACCTGGGAAGTCCCTAGATCATCTTTTTAAGATGTTTTAATTTTTATGTGTGCTTTATGATTTTTATAATTTGTTACAAATAAATGCAGTGCGTGGTGGGCATGTACTCAGCGTTTACTGATGCCTCTGCAGTGAAAAGCCTCAACACATAGGGTGGGCTGGCAGGAGACTGGTGCGGGGACCCCCGTTTGGGCGGGATTGCGGGAGAGGCTCCAGAGGGGCCCCGGGGATGGCGGGGAGTCCAGAGTTGGGAAGGTTGCGGCTTGCAGGTTGCAGGTACTGAGGAAGCTCAGGGCTACTCCGGCATCAGCTCTTGCATTCTGAAGCTGGTTTTGGTCCCAAAGAGAAAACTGTTTAGGCTGTTGGTGGGGGTCCAGACTACCTGGTTCCTCCCCTCCTGGCCCTGCTGCTGCCACCCAGCCGCCCGCTGGAAGGCCTGTCCACTGTGCTCGGCCCTTCATCTCTCCCCAGCTGCTCAGGGCAGTAAAAGGGAACTGGGAAGACCCAGCGGGCTTCGTCCACCTTTCTGTCCTGCACCCGCAGCGACCAGCAGCAGCATTCCAGTGGCACCTGTTTTGTTGGCCCTGGATGGAGGAAGACGGGCAGAGCAGAGCCGCTGACCAGTGGTGAACAGGGACCTCTGGCTTCCAGCAGGGAGATTCAGTGCCCATCTGTCAGCACAGCACAGTCAGGCTTGACTGAATGAGGTGTGGTGATTGCCTTCTCCATGTCCCAGCTCCTTCCTCTGGAAACACAGCCTCTCTGGGGGTTAATATCAGAAGAGGTGATGAACACAGTGCAGGGCTGTTCAAGGAGAGTGTGGCTGGGAGCAGGCAGACTGAGTGGTATCTGCACCGTCCCCCTGGGGCTGTTAGTGGAGGGACAGACCACATGCGCGCTTGGGGCCTCAGGCCAGCCTGAGTTCAGCCCTCCGCACCTCGTGCCGGCCCAGCCCTGGCACCACTGAAGCCTGTCCGGCCCTCTGGGCACCGGCCAGGGCCTGGTCCTGGAAGCTGAGCGGTCCCACTACCCATGAACAAAGCAAGCGACAGAAGCCCCTCGGCACTGGCTCGGGCAGCGCGCAGGATTAAGGAGCTGCTTTAGGACCCCCAGGAATCTGGATTTTCTAGGCTGTCAGAGAGGTCTCTGGCCCCTCCCTGCCTCTCATCTCTGCAGGCCCCATGTGGCCTCGGGCTCCAACCGCTGACCGGCCTTCCCCAGGTCTGACACCATCTCAGCCCGGGCTGCAGAGTACAGCGCCCTCTCTCGCCCCAGCTCCTGGAGAAGCGGGTGGTGGGGGTTCCAGAGTGACCTAGGGGAAGAGAGGGAGAGGAGCATTCCCAGAAGGAAGGGGTCCCGAGCAGAAGCAAGCCACAGGCCCCCAGATGCACCCCTGAACCTGTCGGAAAAGAAAAGCCAGTGCATGTCCCGTGAGGAAGCTGTCGTCGTAGCCTCTGAACAAGAAAGCTCCCTCCGGGCACCTGGTTGTAGAAGCGACACGTGCGTGATAGGAAACTGGGACACGTGGGAACATCTGGAGAAAAAACCTTTCGCCACCTGCGTCCTGGGGTGTGGTTGTCGGCCTCATCTGCACCATCGGAAAACAAACTCAGTATGCAATTTATGATCTGCTTTGGGGCTTAAAGACAAAACAGGCTTTCTCCGTGTTTTACAAGATCATCAATGACTGCTGTTTGTCAAGATTTCACTTTTTGAGAAAACTTTTGACAAAGCCCGTTTTCCCTATTATATAAACAGAATATGTCATAGAAAATTTGGGAAATGGGGAAAAGTAGAAAGAAATCACACTAGTTCACACCACATGGCAGAAATGTACCTTTTAGTTTTTTTATATCTATACAGATTTCTTCCCCGAATCTTTTTAGAATGGATTGCATCCATTATGTCTCTTGGTACCGTAACCCTTTAGTGTGTATTTCCTATATTCAACGACATTCTCTTACAAAACCACAGTGCAGGTACCAAATCCAGGTAATTGGACATTGATACAATGCTCAGCAAAGCAAGCCTTCTCGTTGTGCTCGTGGCATTTTCCCTCCAACCCAGCATCCATTCTGGGATCCTAGCCTGCCTGTGGTCACTGTGTCTCCTGAGGAATCTATAGTGTGGAGCAGTTCTTTAGCCTTTCTTTTCTCCTGAGATGATTTATTACTTGCAAGGGGAAAATGGTGCCCACATGGTCAAAAAACCAGAGGACACTGACCGTGTGATCAAAATGGTCACTAGCCAGTGAAGAGCCCGCGGACACCATGTCCCTCCACGTGACGCCCAGAGGACACGTGGTTGCAGGATTCCAGCTGGAGAGGTGCGACCTGTGTCCAGTGATGCGGAAAGGGAAGGGAATGGGCAAAGCTCAGAGGGAGGCGAGAACGAGCCTGGCGTGTTCAGGGAGCGGTGACTGGTTTCACAGTTGGGGGGAGCTGGAGGAAGAGGTGACACTGGACAGGTGGGTGGAAGCTGATGGAGGTAAGGCCTGCTGCCATCCGGGCACTGGGCCACCATCAAAGGCCCAGCCCAGCTGTGAGGGTGCCAGTCTGCACCCGTGCTTCTGTCTGGGCTAAGAACCCGGGGTGGGTGCCAGAGCAGCAGACTTCCGTAGAAGGAGAATCTTGCGGAGGGACATTGTCAGGGAGCAGGGAGTCATTTCAAGGGCTCTCTGGGCTGTGGGGTTTCTGGAAGCAGGTTAGAATGAGGTGGCTGAGGAGAGACCACAGGAGTCATCTACAGGAAAGTGCCCAGAGCACGGAGAGACAACTCAGTGATGGGCTGGGGACAGGACATTCGTCGCCTAAGCCCCACGACACGTGTTTAAGGCAGACGCTGTGAAGGTTCCTCAGCCGGGATTAAACACAAGAGTACCCACTCTGCAGAGGACCCCAAGGCCACCGTTCCTGTGGGAAGCCTGCAGCCCCACGTCACGTGTGGAGCCCAGAGAACTCCCGACCTTGGGAACTGAATCCTGCCCACAGCCACGTGAGACCCCAGGGGAGACCCCAGTCGTGGCCAACACCTTGCCTGCAGCCTAGGAGAGACCCCAGCCCAGGACCGGCCAGGCTGTGCCCGGACTCGTGCAACACAAGGAAGCCGTGAGATCATAAACGCATGATGCTTCAAGCCCTTAAGTGTGTGGTCACTGAAAACCATCGGTGAGGGAAACCCGGAGAATGTGGCGCAGCGGCCCGACGCGCGGGAGGAAGGGGATTTCTGCGCTGCCCCCGGCTTAGGAGGGGGCTCCACCTGCGGAGGACCAGACGCTGTGAGGCTCTGGCGCCCAGGCCGGGCAGGCTCGGGGCGCCCTCCCCTCCCCGCTTTCTCCACGGGCGCTGACTTCATGCGTCCGTGCATTCGCTCATTCCGCAGTCAGCAAGGTCACCTAACCCGGCTTACTCCCCGGACCTCAGGCCTGGACCTGGTGGAGGCCACGCGGCCCGGGGCGGGGGTCCGGGAGGCGTCCCAGAGGTGCGGGGAGTGAAGCCCTGCAGGGGCGGGAGCGGTCGGTGTGAAGGTGGCCGGACAGCAACCGAGGGTCTTGCACGCGAAGCTAGGAAATCCGCGCATAGCTCGCGAAGGCAGGCCCACCCCCACCCCCACCCCGCGGCCTCCAGGGCAGCTGAGTGCGGGTCCTCCGGCGCCCTAGAACGTCACCGGAAGTGCCCGAGCCGCCCGGGAGAGGGAGGCGGCGCTTCCGGCGGGCGGCGGGGGCTCCGGGTAAGTGGTGGCGGAGCGGGGCTTGGGCAGGGGTTGGCAGACGATGGGCCGCGCCCGCGAGGGAAGTAGAAATATGGGCGCAAGGACGGGCCGTCCCTACGGGGCATGGGGCCCTTATCTGTCCTGGGCTCTCCCTGCGAAAGGGCTCACATCCGGGAGGAGAGCGGAAGCGAGGGGCGGCCCTACTCCCGCCGTGTGACGGCCCCGGGGACAGCCTTCCCCGCCCATTGTGACGACCGGTGTGAAGGCCCCGGGACAGCCTCAGACAGTTCCCTGAAGTGAAATCACAGTTTAATTTTAAGGCCTTTGTAAATCATCGAATTACCCGCCGTCCAGTGCGCTTTTTCTTCTTCCAGCGGTGTATGAAGGTGCCTGTTTCCCCTAATTGTCTATATGCTTATAAGGTGCCACTGTTTTTAAGCCTTATTGGTTTTTTTAATATTTACTTATTTTAGGCTGCGTCGGGTCTCAGTTGTGGCTTGGGGGAACTTCCGCCGAGGCACGCGGTTCCCTCGTTGTGGCACCTGGGCATTTCTAGTTGCGGGCGCATGGGCTCCGGAGTGCATGGCTCCGTACTTGTGGCGCTCGGGCTTAGCTGCTCCGTGGCATGTGGGATCTTAGTTCCCCGATCAGGGATGGAACCCGTGTCCCCTGCACTGGAAGGCGGTTTCGTAACCACTGGACCACTAGGGAGGTCCCAGCTACTTGTTTATTTTCTTCTGCTGGTTACCTGTCCATAACTTTAACTAGATTTTTCGTGCTTTTTCATGTACATATAGTGGGTTTTTAGATATCGAGGATATGAATCTTTGTGTTGCAAATATCCCTCCGTTTTTTTTTTTTTTTTTTTTTTTTGACAGTAAATATCCTTGTGTAGTTAAATCTGTCACACTTTACCTTTGGTGGCAAGCTTAGCAAAAGCGTTCCTCAATCCAGAATTGCGCCATTCAGATCGTTACTTTTTTAGTTTCATATATTTATATTCAGATCTTTTGTCATTATCAAGAAAAAATATAAATGCATAGAAATTTTTCCACACATCCGAGGACTGACTAAAGGTGCTCGTTGGTTCCTGGTGGAGCTGAGACCACAGTGGGCAGGTAACAGGTGCTGCCACATCTATCTCTGCTCCTGATCTGCTGGGGGGCGGGGGTGGGGGAGCCAGCATGGCCTAGACAGTTCCCAGAGGGTGTCCCGTGGAACACTAGTTTCTGGGATGTTTGCTTATTCAGACCTTGTTTTATAGTGAGGTGGCTCCTTCAGGGCCCTCTGGGCAGGCTCTGAGCCTCCCTTCTCTGAAGGCACTCTGACCTCACCCCCACCCTTCCTTTCTCTTTCTCCCAGGCAGGTGTCCTACTACTGGTGTTTCTGCGGCAAGCAGCAAGCAGAGCCCCAGCCTGAGTCCACAGAACGCCCCAGAGAGGCGACCCTGATGGACACGTGCACAGGTGAGGGAGGCAGGCAGGCCCAGAGGGCCATCCTGGGGTCAGGGACGTGGGGACAGCTTAGGAATCGGGGCTCCCAAGTCCATCTGCCTGGCTGCTACTAACCATCACAGCTTCTAACCATCACAGCTCCCCACCTCCATGCCTGCTGTGCTCCCTCAGCCCCTCCCTCCTTTGTTCTCCTGGACACACTCTATACCCTGCTCTCTCTTTCTCTGGTCCCCCCACCTGGAGACCTCTGAGAACAAGAATTTTATTTTTTAAATTATAGTTGACTTACCGTGTTGTGTTACTTTCAAGTGTACAGCAAAGTGATTCAGTTATATGTACATGTTCTTTTTCGTGTTCTTTTCCATTATAGGTTATTACAAGATAATGAATATAGTTCCATGTGCTGTATAGTAGGATCTTGTTGTTTACCTGTTTTATATATAGCAGTGTGTAGCTGCTGATCCCAAACCCCTAATTTATGCCTCCCTCCGCTCCCTTTCCCCTTTGGTAAACATAAGTTTGTTTTCTGTGTGTCTTTCTGTTTTGTAAATAAGTTCATTTGTATCATTTTTTTAAATTTTATTTTATTTATTTATTTTTGCGGTACGCGGACCTGTCACTGTTGTGGCTTCTCCCGTTGCGGAGCACAGGCTCCGGACGCGCAGGCTCAGCGGCCATGGCTCACGGGCCCAGCCGCTCCGCGGCATGTGGGATCTTCCCGGACCGGGGTACGAACCCATGTCCCCTGCATCGGCAGGCGGACTCTCGACCACTGCACCACCAGGGAAGCCCCATATTTTTATTTATTTTATTTTAAAAATTATTTTGGCTGCATTGGGTCTTCGTTGCTGCGCGCAGGCTTTGCTCTGGTTGCGGCAAGCAGGGGCTACTCTTTCTTTTTTTTTTGCGGTACGCGGGCCTCTCGCTGTTGTGGCCTCTCCCATTGCGGAGCACAGGCTCCGGACGCGCAGGCTCAGTGGCCATGGCTCACGGGCCCAGCCGCTCCGCGGCATGTGGGATCTTCCCGGACCGGGGCACGAACCCGTGTCCCCTGCATCGGCAGGCGGACTCTCAACCACTGCGTCACCAGGGAAGAGGGGCTACTCTTCGTTGCAGCGCGCGGGCTTCTCATTGCAGTGGCTTCTCTTTGTTTTGGAGCACGGGCTCCAGGCACGCAGGCTTCAATAGTTGTGGCACTTGGGCTCAGTAGTTGTGGCTCGTGGGCTCTAGAGTGCAGGCTCAGTAGTTGTGGCACACGGGCTTAGTTGCTCCGCGGCATGTGTGATCTTCCCAGACCAGGGGCTCGAACCCGTGTCCCCTGCATTGGCAGGCAGATTCTTAACCACTGTGCCAGCCGGGAAGCCCCTGTATCATTTTTTTAGATTCCACATATAAGTGATATTATGTGATATTTGTCTTTGTCTGACTGACTTCACTTAATATGATAATCTGTTGCTGCATGTTGCTGCAAATGGCATTATTTCATTCTTTTTATGGCTGAGTAGTATTCCATTATATATATATGTACCATATCTATTCATCTATTGATGGACATTTAGGGTGCTTCCGTGTCTTGGCTATTGTGAATAGTGCTGCTATGAACACTGGGGTGCATGTATCCTTTCGAATTAGAGTTTTTTCTGGATGTATGCCCAGGAGTGGGATTGCTGGGTCATATGGTAATTCTATTTTTAGTTTTTTAAGGAACCTCCATACTGTTCTCCATAGTGGCTGCACCAATTTACATCCCCACAAACAGTGTAGGAGGGTTCCCTTTTCTCCACACCCTCTCCAGCATTTATTATTTGCAGACTTTTTGATGATGGTCATTTTGACCAGTGTGAGGTGGTACCTCATTGTAGTTTTGATTTGCATTTCTCTAATAATTAGCAATGTTGAGTATCTTTTCATGTGCCTGTTGGCCATCTGTATGTCTTTGGAAAAATGTCTGTTTAGGTCTTCTGCCCATTTTTTTGATTGAGTTGTTTTTTTGTTATTGAGTTGGATAAGCTGTTTGTGTATTTTGAAAATTAAGCCCTTGTCAGTCGCAATGTTTGCGAATATTTTCTCCCATTCCATAGGTTGTCTTTTTGTTTTGTTTATGGTTTCCTTTGCTGTGCAAAAGCTTTTTAAGTTTGATTAGGTCCCATTTGTTTATTTTTGCTTTTATTTCTTTTGCTTTTGGAGACTGACCTAAGAAAACATTGCTACAATTTATGTCAGAGAAGGTTTTGCCTATGTTCTGTTCTAGGAGTTTTATGGTGTCCTGTCTTATGTTTAAGTCTTTAAGCCATTTTGAGTTTATTTTTGTGTGTAGTGTGAGGGAGTGTTCTAACTTCGTTGACTTCCATGTGGCTCTCCAGCTTTCTCAGCACCACTTGGCTGAAGGGACTGTCTTTTCACCATTGTATTCTTGCCTCCTTTGTCTAAGATTAATTGACCATAGGTGTGTGTGTTTATTTCTGGGCTCTCTGTTCTGTTCCATTGATCCATATGTCTGTTTTTGTGCAAATACCATGCTGGGTTTTTGTGGGGTTTTTTTGAATTTTATGTATTTTTTGATACAGCAGGTTATTAGTTATCCATTTTATACACATCAGTGTATACGTGTCAATTCCAATCTCCCAATTCATCCCACAACCCTCCCCGCACCCCCACCACCGCTTTCCCCCCTTGGGTCCATACGTTTGTTCTCTACATCTGTGTCTCTATTTCTGCCCTGCAAACCGGTTCATCTGTACCATTTTTCTAGGTTCCACATACATGCGTTAATATACGATATTTGTTTTTCTTTTTCTGACTTACTTCACTCTGTATGACAGTCTCTAGATCCATCCACATCTCTACAAATGACCCAATTTCGCTCCTTTTTATGGCTGAGTAATATTCCATTGTATATATGGGCCACATCTTCTTTATCCATTTGTCTGTCGATGGGCACTTAGGTTGCTTCCATGACCTGGCTATTATAAGTAGTGCTGCAGTGAACATTGGGGTGCATGTGTCTTTTTGAATTATGGTTTTCTCTGGGTATATGCCCAGTAGTGGGACTGCTGGGTCATATGGTAGTTCTATTTTTAGTTTTTAAGGAACCTCCATACTGTTCTCCATAGTGGCTGTATGAATTTATATTCCCACCAACAGTGCAAGAGCGCTCCCTTTTCTCCACACCCTCTCCAGCATTTATTGTTTCTAGATTTTTTGATGATGGCCATTCTGACTGGTGTGAGGGGATACCTCATTGTAGTTTTGATTTGCATTTCTCTAATAATTAGTGATGTTGAGCAGCTTTTCATGTGCTTCTTGGCCATCTGTATGTCTTCTTTAGAGAAATGTCTATTTAGGTTTTCTGCCCATTTTTGGATTGGGTTGTTTGTTTTTTTAATATTGAGCTGCATGAGCTGTTTATGTATTTTGGAGATTAATCCTTTGTCCGTTGATTCATTTGCAAATATTTTGAGAGTTGTCTTTTCGTCTTGTTTGTAGTTTCCTTTGCTTTGCAAAATCTTTTAAGTTTCATTAGGTCCCATCTGTTTATCTTTGTTTTTATTTCCATTACTCTAGGAGGTGGATCGAAAAAGATCTTGCTGTGATTTATGTCAAAGAGTGTTCTTCCTATGTCTTCCTCTAAGAGTTTTATAGCGTCTGGTCTTACGTTTAGGTCTCTAATCCATTTTTAGTTTATTTTCGTGTATGGTGTTAGGGAGTGTTCTGATTTCATTATTTTACATGTAGCTGTCCAGTTTTCCCAGCACCACTTATTGAAGAGAC
This sequence comes from Orcinus orca, assembly GCF_937001465.1. Lineage (NCBI taxonomy): Eukaryota > Metazoa > Chordata > Mammalia > Artiodactyla > Delphinidae > Orcinus > Orcinus orca. The sequence continues at coordinate 86,280,403 of NC_064575.1, forward strand.
TGTCTTTTCTCCATTATGTGCCCTTGCCTCCTTTGTCGTAGATTAGTTAACCATAGGTGCATGGGTTTATCTCTGGGCTTTCTATCCTGTTCCATTGATCTGTATTTCTGTTTCTGTGCCAGTACCATATTGTCTTGATTACTGTAGCTTTGTAGTATAGTCTGAAGTCAGGGAGTCTGATTCCTCCAGCTTCGATTTTTTCCCTCAAGACTGCTTTGGCTATTCAGGGTCTCTTGTGTCTCCATACAGATTTTAGGATTTTTTGTTCTGGTTCTGTAAAAAATGCCATTGGTGATTTGATAGGGATTGCATTCAATCTGTAGATTGCTTTGGGTAGTATAGTCATTTTCACAGTATTGATTCTTCCAATCCAAGAACATGGTATATCTCTCCATCTGTTTGTATCATCTTTAATTTCTTTCATCAGTGTCTTATAGTTTTCTGCATACAGGTCTTTTGTCTCCCTAGGTAGGTACCGTGCTATTCTGATTACTGTAGCTTTGTAGTATTGTCTGAAGTCTGGGAGGGTTATGCCTCCAGCTTTGAGGAACAAGAGTATTAATTCTTGGCTTTGTCTCACCAGGGCCCAGCAGTGTCAACTGGCCTAGGCTCAGGGTTGGTGACCAGGAAGTGTGTGGTGGATGACAATCTGGCTGGCCTCCCGCCCACTGGCCACCTCCCTCTCGGGCTCCAGGCCCCTCTGTTCTGAAGATTTCAGGCCACATTTGGGGGAGGGCTCATATTCAGTTGCCTGTTGTTGCTGTTGTTGAATTGTCACATGACCTGTGCTAACAACCAGGCCATCTTCCCTTGGCAAAGACACATGCCATTTCAAGCTTTTCCCCATCATACTCTACCCTAAGGTTCTGGTTCAGCAGTGGGAGCCTGGGGAGAACATGACCGTGGCTCCCCAAACACACCTGGAACTGCTCTCCCAGGAAGTCACAGAACCCCCGTGTCGGGTGGTTCAGCCACCCTGTGTCCCTGCACCTCATCCCTCAGGGTGTGAGTCGGGGATGACCCACAGGTGCAGCCATGGAGCCACCCTTCAGGCCCAGTACTTCCAGGCCACTGTCTCCCTCCCTTGTCTGACCCTACTCCTGACCAGATCTGGCCCAGACAGCACTCTTCAGTCTCACAATTTGGGGCTAGATTTTAGCAAATGCCACCATACACAGTGTGTGGAGGAAAAAACAGGTTACCAAAAACATCCCATTCAGAAAAGGAATAAAGAGAAAGCACCCTGTCTGGGTTGCTGGCCTGAGCATATAGTATGAGATGTACGGCCTGAAGGGAGGTGAGGCTGAGGGCTGGGCCCCAGTGTCAGAGTGGTGACCAGCATCTGTGCCAGGGGACTGAGCTTCTTGGTTAGGACGTCTGGCAGCCCAGGTTCTGCCTTCTGGGCACACTCCTGGGCACTTGGGCTGGAGGTGCCTCTGTTGGGGGCGGCCTCCCTGGCTTTTCCCCACTAGGTGCCAGGAGTGCCCCTTGCCCACTGTGACACCGGAAGTGTTTTCAAACATGGCCACACGTGCCTGCTCTGCTGCCAACCGCTTCTCTCTGCATTCCAGGCCATGAGGCTGTACCAGGGTGTCACCAGAGCCTGGGGGTCTGTCTCCCCCAACTCGTGAGACCAGGCAGACTGAGGTTAGAGGCTTGGGCCTTTTCTGGAGTCATAGGGAAGCCTGCTGATTAGCTCTCTCCCAGTCCCTTGTCCATTCCTGCGACCACAGGTGTTAGAAGTCGGGGAGGAGAGCTGGGCAGGAGGAGGACAGGCGGGATAATGGGTTTCTGCTGCCCAGTGGCGTCTTACTGTTCCCTATCATCACGTGGCTCTCCCGTGCCATCCATGTGTCGTCAGCAGAGTTCTAAGTTGTGCATCTCTCCCCCTTTTCCAGCTTTCCTAGCACAGGCACCGAGTGGCGGCCCGGCTTCCTGCTACGCTGCTTTGGTGGCTGAGCAAGGGGCTCAGAGCCCAGGGCTGATGCTACGACAGGCAACCTTAGAAGAAGGGGGGCGCCGTGGACAGGCTGTGCCAGGACTGTTACGGGGGCCTCCCCGGACACTGCGGTTTCCAGACCCTTGTGGGAATGAGGAAGCTAGAGAGAGGCCCAAAGGTTCCCCTCGGGGACCAGTTGTTTATGAGGAAACTGGAGGGCAGAATGGCCATGAGGACAGTGTGTCCGGGTCAGAGGTCACCCTGAATGCAGCCTCCACAGCCGATAGGAGAGGCCACTGGAAAGGACGGCCTTACCGATGCAGCACCTGCGACAGGAGCTTCAAATGCTATTCAGATGTGGTGAAACACCAGAGCATTCACTCTGGGGAGAAACCCTACGAGTGCAGCGACTGTGGGAAGGCCTTCATCCACAGCTCCCACGTCGTCAGGCACCAGCGCATTCACAACGGGGAGAGGCCTTACGTTTGTAAGGAGTGTGGGAAGGCCTTCAGCCAGAGCTTCAACCTCATCAGACACCAGAGAATCCACACGGGAGAGAAGCCCTACGAATGTGCTGAGTGTGGCAGGTCCTTCAGTCAGAGGTCAGATGCCATTAAGCACCAGAGAATTCACACTGGCGAGCGGCTGTATGAGTGCAGCGAGTGCGGGAAAACCTTCATCCATAGCTCAAATGTCGTCCGGCACCAGAGAATTCACCACGGAGAGAATCCTTACGAATGCAAAGAGTGTGGGAAAGCCTTCAGCCAGAGCTCCAACCTCATTCAGCACCAGCGGGTCCACACTGGGGAGAAGCCCTACGCCTGCCAGGAGTGTGGGCGCGCCTTCAGCCGCAGCTCCTTCCTCAGTGAGCACCGGCGCATCCACACCGGGGAGAAGCCCTACGAGTGCGGCGAGTGTGGCCGCGCCTTCAGGGCCCTGTCGGGCTTCTTCCGGCACCAGAGGATCCACACTGGGGAGAAGCCTTTCCACTGTGCCAGGTGTGGCAGGGCCTTCCGCCTGAGCTTTCATCTTATCCAGCACCAGCGAGTTCACGGCACGGAGTGAGCCTGTTGGGGGGTGAACATGGAGTGGAAAATTGAGTAAAGAAGATTGGAGTGTGGGTACAACACCCTTCACTTTTTGCCCGCTCCCCCAGCTTTGTGTACTTTGCCCCACAGGAAGAGGATAAAACTGTCTTGCTGGTCTCCAAGCCTGCCCGTGGAGGCCTGCAGTTTGTCTGCCGCCGCCTTGCCAGGAGCACTGGAAAGGAAAGAGGAGCCTTGGGGAAGGAGACGTGATGGCAACGTGTGCCTCGGAAGTTAATTTATTTCATTTTCACAGCACTGGGTTTTTTCCTGAAGTATAATTTACATATAGTGGAACACATAAATCTTAAGTGTTTGGTTTTATGAGTTTCAACAGTACAATGTGCTTTGACCTTTACAACCACCACACTCTGAAGATGTAGACTATTTCCATCACCCCAGAAAGTCTCCTTATGCCCCTTCAAGTCAGCCCCTCATCCTGAGAGGCAACCAGTGATCTCGTTTCTGTCACTATAGTTTTGCTTGTTCTAGAACGTTATATAAATAGTGATATAATTTATACTCTTTTATGTCTTTTTCCCTTTGCTTAATGTTTTTTGAGGTTTATCCATGTATCAGTAGGTTTTGGGGGTTCTTTCGTGTTTTTTTTTCAGTTTCATAGCCCTTTTGAAAAGTCAGGAATCACTTTCTACCCTGTATCAAAGCTATATGCTTATGTCTGTGTCTTTTATCAAAGTATGAGCCCCTGTAGCTAAAATTATTTTAGCACAGCCCCGGATACAGGATGTGCACTCCACAAAAAAATAAGTACATGAAATATGCAGGGGAGTTTATGAAAGATAGGCATAGAGGAGAGACCATAGGCTTGGCCGGAAGGAGGAGGTACTGATTCACTTGTTTTCATGCCATTTCGGAGTATACAGAACTCTTCTCAGGCTTAGGAAGGTAGTATAAGATAAAACAAGTTTAAGATGTTTGTGCTTCCAACAGACATTTCCTAAGCACTTAGCTGTCCAGGCTCTACGCCACTGTTGTAGGAAACACAAAGCCACTGTGCTAGCTGCATTCAAGGACTGTAGGTAAAAGTCCAATAACAGAAGTATATAGAGGGAACTAGTGACACAGGAGGGCAGGAAACAAGACTGGGGCAAGGGGAAAACGGGGGTGAACACCCAGGGGAGGGGATTCCTGAGCAGATGGATTAAATGTGTACAAAGCAAAGGTAAGGGCACACTAGCGGACTGTGAAGAGCATGAGAAGTGTGCTTACCCATAGGACCTTCCAGTTCGTAGCTGGGAGATCAGACAAAAAGTGTATGTAAAACAGTAGTCTAGGTGAGCTCACTGCTCATGATCTGATATTTCATATCACAGTACGGTGGTGTTACAGATACCTACAAATGCTATTTGCCAGATAGGAAGCGACAGGTGTCTTTGTTGGGGATGATACTCTGTACATGTCATAAAACGGCTGTAACAAATTGAGTGAGGTCATGTTATTGAAAGTTTACTGTAATGACTAAGACAAATCTGAGCAGTCACCTGGCCACAAGTCCTGGGGGTCCAGCTGCAGGACCCAAATCCGTCCTAGTCAAGCTGTGGTTTGGTGCCACTTTGTGGGAACTGTCTGCTCTAGTTTAACTACTGACTGAATTATTTGGGTCCTGTAGCTGGCTGGGACTTCCAAAACAGTAGCTCAGTTCTAGGGCTCTTGTTGGCACCTTGTTTCATTTATGGTGTGAGCTTAGGCTACAGGGTTGCGCAGCCTGTAGGGGCAGAGTTGCCCACAGAGTGCATTCAGGCACCACAGCTATTGGGCCAAGGTAACGTGGAAAGCTAAGCCTGGAGCTCCCATGCTAAGCCAGGGCCCAGGTTTGTGCCTCGCAGGTAGCTCTTTGGAGGAAAATTTTTCCTACTTAGACCCTGTAGTGTCCCTGCTCATGAGATCAAAGCAGTGAGCTTACAGAAATCACCAAGTACACAGGAAGGTGAGTCTCATTGACTGGGGGTCTACAAAGTCAACAAAGAACAGATATAAAACCACAAAAACTGCAGATACTGAAATTGCCAGATAATGCAGGCAAGAGAGTAGTTACACATGAAGTGTTTGAAAAACCAGACACCTTCCCGCTAAAATCTGGACAAGACAAGGATGCCCGCTGTCACCATTTCTGTTCAACATAGACAGTACTGGAAGTCCTCGCCACAGCAGTCAGACAAGAAAAAGAAATAAAAGATCCAGATTACAAGGGAAGAGATAAAATTGTCATTATATGCAGATGACATGATACTGTATATAGAAAGCCCTAAAGGGTCCACACAAAAACTACTAGAACTCATAAATTCAGCAGGGTAGCAGAATACAATATCAACATACAGGAACCTGTTGCTTTACACTAACAATGACATATTGGAAAGGGAAAGTAAAAAAAAAAATCCCTTTTAAGATCGCATCAAAAAAATAAACAAAAATACTTAGGAACACACCTGACCAAGGAGGTGAAAGACTCATATGCTGAGAACTATGAAACATTGATAAAGGAAACTGAAGATGATTTAAAATGGAAAGACAGGCTGTTGGATTGGAAAAATTAATGTTATTAAAATGACCATACTACCCAAAGCAATCTACAGATTTAATGTGATCCCTATCAAATTACCCATGACGTTTTTTCACAGAACTAGAATAAGTAATCCTAAAATTTATACGGAACCATGAACGACCAGAATTGCCAAAGCAGTCCTGAGGAAAAAGAACAAAACAGGAGGCATAACCCTCCCAGACTTCAGACAATACTACAAAGCTACAGTAATCAAACAACATGGTATTGGCACAAAAACAGACATACGGATCACCAGAATAGAGAGCCCAGGAATAAACCCACACACTTACCATCAGTTAATCTTCGACAAGGGAGGCAGAAATATGCAATGTAGAAAAGACAGTCTCTTCAGCAAGTGGTGTTGGGAAAGTTGGACGGCTGCATGTAAATCAATGAAGTTAGAACACTCCCTCACACTATACACAAAAATAAACTCAAAATGGCTTAAAGACATATAAGACATGACAACATAAAACTCCTAGAAGAAAACACAGGCAAAACATTCTGACATAAATCATAGCAACGTTTTCTTAGGTCTCCCAAAGCAAAAGAAATAAAAGCAAAAATAAACAAATGGGACCTAATCAAATGTAAAAGCTTGAAAGGGCAGCAAAGGAAACCATAAACAAAACAAAAAGACAACCTATGGAATGGGAGAAAATATTTGCAAATGTTGTGACTGACAAGGGCTTAATTTCCAAAATATACAAACAGCTCATCCAACTCAATTAACAGAAAAAATAAACAATCAAAAAATGGGCAGAAGACCTCAACAGACATTTCTCCAAAGAAGACACACAAATGGTCAACAGGCACATGAAAAGATGCTCAACGTCGCTAATTATATTAGAGAAATGCAAATCAAAACTACAATGAGGTAATACCTCACACTGGTCAGAATGACCATCATCAAAAAGTCTACAAATAATAAATACTGAAGAGGGTGTGGAGAAAAGGGAACCCTCCTACACTGTTGGTGGGCCTATAAATTGGCTTCCATACTGTGGAAAACAGTATGGAAGTTCCTTTAAAAACTAAAAATAGAGTTACCATATGATCCAGAAATCCCACTCCTGGGCATATATCTGGAGAAAACTAATTCCAAAGGATACATGCATCCCAATGTTCATAACAGCACTATTCACAATAGCTAAGACATCGAAGCAACCTAAATGTCCATCAGCAGGTGAATGGATAAAGAAGATGTGGTATTAGGTTGGCCAAAAAGTTCATTCAGGTTCTTCCATACATCCAAATAAACTTTTTGGCCAAACGAATATATATATCTACGTGTATATATGCACACATACACAATGGAATATTACTCAGCCATAAAAGAGAATGAGATAATGTCATTTGCAGCAACATGGGTGAACCTAGAGATTATCATACTAAGTGAAGTAAGTCAGGAAGAGAAAGCCAAATACCATATGATATCACTTACATGTGGAATCTAAAAAAAAAAAAATAATACAAATGAACTTATTTACAAAACAGAAATAGACTCACAGACATAGAAAACAAACTTATGGTTACCGAAGTTGGGGAGTTAAATTAGGAGTTTGGGATTAACATACACACCACTATATATAAAATAAACAACAAGGTCCTACTGTGTAGCAGAGGGAACTGTATTCAATATCTTGTAATAAACTCTAATGAAAGATAATATGAAAAAATATATATGTGTGTGTGTATATATATATATATATATATATATATATATAAAATGTAAATCACTTTGCTATACACCAGAAATAAACACAGCATTGTAAATCAACAATACTTCAATTTTAAAAAAAGAATAAAAAAGCAGACAGACACAGTGACAAGAAAGCAGTAAGAGACTACCACTCATGAAAAGGCAGGCTTTTAAAGTAGAACTTTTAGAAATGAAAATTATAATCACTGAAATAGAATTCAATGGGTAGGTTAAGTAGCAGATTAGACACAGCTGAAGAAAGCATTAGTGTAGTGGAAGAAACATGCAGGGAGGCCCAGAATACCACAGGGACGAGGAGATGGGAAACATGAAGGAAATGTTCAAAGATCTGTAGAAGATAATAAGGTCTGACGTAGATGTGACAAGAATCCCAGGAGGAGAGAGTGAAGGAGAGGAGATACAGCAAAACCCTACACTGACCCCCGTGAGTATGCAGATCCTCTCCCACAGGCCATCCAGGCAGAGAAACAACAGCCAACCCCATCTGGTGAAGATGAGTGTCTGCATCCCGTTTTAACCTCAACCAGTCTCCCCGTAAAATCAGGCCAATGAAACAATCAATTAAAGGAGAGATTGTTGAAATTGTTATCTATGTCCTGGAAGTTCCAGCCATTCTCAAGACCCAGAATCAATATCTTCAGTGTTTAAGCCAGAGTGGACAACTGCCAACAAGTCGTGCCAACCTACAGCTGAGAATGGAGGGCCTGACTGCTTGGATGGACTTCCACAACTTCTGGTGGCCCCTGTGCCACAATCACAGTACTGTGACTCTGCAATTTACACCCCACTCACGGTGTTCCAGCAAGGCTTCTCTGTATTTAATGAAAAACATAAATTCACAGATGCAGGAAGTATAATGATATGAAACAGCACAAATAAAAAGAAATCCACACCTGGACACAACACAATGAGAACACAGACCAGCAAGACGAAGACCTTGAGGAGCCAGAGAAAGACGCCATCACCATCATCACAGTCACACTATCACACTGCTCAAGGCAACAGTAAGAGACAGAAGACAGTGGATTCGTGTCTTCAGTGTGTTGAGAGAAAATACCTGTCCATCTAGAACTGCACGCCCAGCAAAATTATTTTTTATAGATAAGGCATTTATAAATAAGTAATTTATAAATAGGTAAATTAATATATAAAAGTTATATTAATATATAAAATATTATATATGATTATATATAATATATATTATATATAATATGATATATATTATATATAATTATATAATATAATATAATATAAAAGATATTAATATATAAAAATAAAGTAAAATATAAATAAGTAAAATCTGAGGCAGTTCTTCATTAAGCAGTTTTCACTGAAAGGACTTCTAAAATTTGTACTACAAAAAGAAAATTATTTCAGGGCTTCCCTGGTGGCACAGTGGTTGAGAGTCTGCCTGTCGATGCAGGGGACACGGGTTCGTGCCCCAGTCCGGGAAGATCCTACATGCCACAGAGCAGCTGGGCCCATGGCCACTGAGCCTGTGGTTCCAGAGCCTGTGTTCCGCAACGGGAGAGGCCACAACAGTGAGAGACCCGCGTACCGCAAAAAAAAAAAAGAAAAAGAAAAAGAAAATGATTTCAGAATGACAGCCTTTGATACAAGATGGAATTGGAGCAAAGAAGAAGATCGATGTGAGTGTAAACCCACACTGTGTGTGAGGACGTCCACTGGGCCCTGCACGGGTGCAGAAGGGACTTTCTAAGATCCTCCTTTGTTGGGAAGGGCTGTAACACACTTTAATTTTAGACTTTAAATATGCATAGCATACTTTAAGCTTAATTACTAAATGTAAACGGTGTATATGTTTCCAGTCCAATAGAAAAAAATGCAATAATTTAAAATGAACAAAAACTTACTATATCAACTAAAAAATAAATAGGAAAAGAAAAATCTGAAAAAAACTAATCAGAGTAAGATGGTAGAAATCACCCAAATAGGTTCCTAATCACGGTAAACCTAACTAGATGCAATGTCCAGTTAAAACAGTAAGGTTGGCAGGAGGAGCCTGTAACTAAGAACCACAGTACCTGTGAAGATAAAGTAGGCAGAGGCAGGAGTCCGCCAAGGGGCCTCCGGAGGTGAGACGCCCACCAATTTAAGTTCTGGGAAGGCTCCGTGACTGGAGACGGCGGGTCTGCAGGGTCCTCACCAGAGAACAGGAACCATCTCAGAGAAACACCAAAGTCCTGCCATAAAGACCAACCTCAGTGGCAACCGCATTCAGCTGCTCCAGAGGCAGCAAGGCTCCCCTGGGTTCAGAACGCCCCCACCCCGTCCCCATGGATGGAAGGCCAGCACCAGACAGCTGAGGAGGTTCTCGATGCGCATGCGAGGTCAAACCAGAAAAGGAGCTTTTTACAAACTCAGAGGAAACAGAGATAGTGCAAGAAACGTAGAAAAGGTGAGCGAGATGGTAGTTAGTAACTTCAACGAGATCAAGAAGGAACTGTGTCCACTAAAAGAGAACAGAATAGGGGACTTACTTGGTGGTCCAGTGGTTAGGACTCCACGCTTCCACCGCAGGTGGCACAGGTTCAATTCCTGGTCGAGGAACTAAGATTCCGCATGCTGTGCACTGCAGGAAAAAAAAAGAGAGAACAGAGTAGTATTTTAAAAGGAACAATTCAAAATAAGGAAACAAATCTTAAAAACATGTGATAAGCAAAATTAAAAACATATTGGGGGGACTTCCCCGGTGGTCCAGTGGTAAAGAATCTGCCTTCTAATGCAGGGGACGCGGGTTCGATCCCTGGTCGGGGAACTAAGATCCCACATGCTGCGAGGCAACTAAGCCTACACGCCACAACTACTGAGCTCATGCGCCTCAACTAGAGCCCATGTGCCACAAGCTACAGAGCCCACACACCCTGCAGCCTGTGCACCACAACCAGAGAAGAAAAAACCCACACGCCACAACTAGAGAGAAACCCGTGCGCCACAACGAAGAGCCCGCATGCCACAATGAAAGATCCCGCATGCCACAACCAAGACCCGACACAGCCAAAAATACAACTTAAATAAATAAATAAATAAATCTAAAACACACACACACACACACACACACACACACACACAAATTAGGGAACTTCCCTAGTGGCGCAGTGGTTAAGTCTCTGTGCTCCCAATGCAGGGGGCCCGGGTTCGGTCCCTGGTCAGGGAACGAGATCCCACATGCATGCTGCAACTAAGGAGCCCTCGAGCTGCAACTAAGATCGGGTGCAACGAAATAAAAATAAATATTTTTTTAAAAAAATTAGTAAAACGGTTGAGAGGTAAAGTTGAGAAAATCTTTTTAAAAGAATAAAAAGGAGGTGGATGATAAGACAGAAAGATTAAGACTAACAGGCGTTTTAGGGGGAAGAAAAGGAAACAAAATGGTGAGAATGAAATTATCAGAGAAATAATCTTAACTTTACCCCAGAACTAAGAGACATGAATCACCAGAGCGAAAGCCCCTCCCAGTCCCTCCACAAACAACAAAGGAACATGACGCGGAGTCTCGACGTGGAGAACACACGAGTATCAGTGACGCAGACCTCAGAGGCGGCAGGCCAGACAGCAGATCCCACGGAGCACTGGGCATCAGATCCCGGGGAACTTCCCAACAGCGCATCCCAAGTCGGAAGACAACGGAACAATGCTTTGAAAGTTACAACTGAAAATAATTTGCAACCTGTAAGTTTACACGTATGGAGTCGTGAGTCCAGTGTGACAGTCGGATGACAGTATTTTCAGACATGCAAACTGAAATTTTTTCACTGCTGTTCATGAAACTTTTTTTTTCAGGAGGCCACAAAAAGAAGATCCCCTAACACACTAGGAGCTGGGAGACAGGGGTGGGTGGGGTCCAGTAAACAGGGAGTCCACTGCAGACAGTGGCGAGGGCCCAGAGAGCCCCAGGGAATGACAAGGATCTGCAGACTTGGGACCACTTAGTTTTCTACACTCCACGCTGTAGCCACGCTTACTTACTTTTCCTTCCACACGAAACATGCCCGCCCCTAAGGCACCCGGAAGTCCCATCCAAAGGCTGTTCTCTGGTGAGTTTCACCTGGTCTGGGTGTAGATGAGATGCCTCTTGAGCCAGAGACGTATAAACTACAAAGAAAAATTATCTGCCCCCCCAACCTAGAATTTGAAAGAAGACACCTCCCAGCCCCTGCCCACCTCCAGCTCCAGGAGCCTGCAGGCAGACCACAGGCCTGGCTGCGGCAGGGGTGTCCCTCCCACCCCACATCAGTGGCACTCCCATCCATCGTCAGCCACGCCCATATGTCCCTGGCCACTGAGTGCCACACAGCCACCCGAGATCTTTCCCTGTGACTCCGAAACCAGCCCCTGAGGGCCTGTGCACCGCACCAGGTGGCCTGAGGGCACAGACACCACAGCTCCTGCTGGCCTGGAACTCAGGACAGCCCCACGTGCTGCCAGCTGCTCTCTCGGGGACACGTGGACTCCGCCCACCCACCAGGGAGAGACAGGCTCAATGGGCACTCAGGGCCCCGCCGTCCCATCTGTTGAGGTAACAGGTGCAGCGTGTCTCAGGGGGTCCCTGCCCGGTGCTGGGGCAGAGTTTGGGAGTGGGGAGGCATAGGCCTCTACGGGACAGTCGGGCCCTCCCCAAGTCACAGCCTGGGACCAGGCACGCTGCCACGCCAGCTCCCAGCCAGGCCAGGGGACACCTGATGGGGCAGGGGACACTTGAAAGCACCCGGCCGGGCATCAGCCACCTTCTGTGTGATGACACAAAAGACACTACTTTGTACAAAATTCCCCAATCTGCGTTAATGGTGAAAAAAAATAAGTTCCGACGAGGCACAGAGACGCTCATTTAGAATTCAAAGTCTCGCCTGCCATGTCGAGAGCCCAGGCGAACTTCTCCCTCTGTGTCTTGTTGTAGATCTTCTCCACGGGCACCCCAAACCTCTTACACCTGCCAAGAGGAGACCAGAGTTCTTGGGAGGAGCGGGACAGAGGTCAGGACACCAGGCGACCCAACCTGCTCCTCCTGGGCACAGCACCCACAGCACGGCCACCAGCCCAGGGCAGCAGGGAGGAGGCCGTGTCCCCCAGTGCAGCCCAGCTGTCCTCCGAGCGGGGTGCTCAGGGGACGCTTACAGGGCACACAGGCGACCCAGTCACCCCACCCCCAGTGGGCAGGCTGGGCTCTCTGTGGCTGGTATGCGGCTTGGGGTCCCACCCCAGCCTTCCACTGCCCCAGAGCTCTCGGGCAGAGAGGACCAGTGACCCAGGACTCAGCATTAAACACACCAGCCAGTCGGGTCCCACCACAGGAAGGACCTGTGCTGACCACAGGGCCCAGGGGACTGAACTGGGGCCACTCAGGGGTCCAGTCCCCTCCTCGAGGCCACGAGTGGGCGCGGTGGCCTGGGCCCACGCACCAGGCGACACTGATCCGGGGGTCCAGGCAGTTGAGCTTGGACGTGCCCAGGGCCACCTGCTTGCTCTCCTCCTCGTCTGTGGCCTGCGTGCTCAGCCTCCCGAGCTGCTCCTGCCTCTCCAGCAGCCATCCCCTCTTCTCCAGGAAGCTGGCGAGAGAAGGAGGGGCACAAGCCCCCATGCTGGTACCACCCAGCCCCACTCAGGCCAGGCGAGCCCAGTGACGGGGGAGCCCCTGGAGGCTGGAACCCCCTGGGCACGAAGCAGGTACCATCCACCCAGACCTGACCTCACAGGAAGCGCCCGAAGGCCACAAGCAAACAAAGGGGACAAAGGACAGAATCAGATACAAAAGCCTTTCCACACCTGTGAAAGATGCTCAGTCCTGACCCCTACTGCCTTAGAGAAAAGCAGATTCATCAAGGCAGGACCCTCCTTTCACCCTCCACACGCCCTTCCCGAGACGCCAGACAGGGCACCCTGCAGAGGACACGGGACAGGCACAGCCACGACATCCACGTGCACGTGAACTTCGACCCCAGTCCTTGTTCCGGGAACTCCGGCTCCGAACCCACCTGGACACGTGTGGAAGGACCGCGGGTGGGGGAAACGCCGCTCTCAGAGGCTGAGCGGCCCCGACAGACACTACAGTGGAGCGTGTGAGGCCGGGTCTCTCCCCAGGCTGTGCACAAGGGTGGGCCGCAGCCACAGGCACCGCTCTGCAGTGGCCACCAGGGCACCAACCGAACGCCAGGGTGCCAGCGGCAAACGGCAGGCGGCTGCTGGTGCCACCAAGAGCGGAGGGGCGGGGGGCGCACGCGAGTCCTCCCGGAAGACACAGGAGGCTTCCCTTCCCAGCAGCTGCCTCTGAACACGAATGCCCTTCGGTCTAATGGCCGGACTTTCTCACACACTCACCCCACGACTAAGAAGCAGCTGCCTGCACCTGAGGAATCTTTCATGCTTTCACAGCCACAGCAGCCGCGAATAAAAGGGGGCACCCCGCTAGAAACCAGGAAGATGAGGGAAACCACAGACGACCGTGTCCTGGTGGGGCAGACCAGCTCCCGGGAGACATGCCACCAGTGCTGACGCGACGGGGAACACAGGCAAAGCGATTACTCAGCAATTTTAAAACTTCCCACAAAGAACAGCCCAAGCCCAGAGGCGTTCACTGGTGAATTCTACCAAATGGTTAAAGAAGAATTAACTCCAACTCTTCACAAACTTTCACAAAACAGAAGAGGAGAGACCGCTTCCCATGTCCCTCCGAGACCAGCGTCACCCTGACACTGAACCAAAGACGTCACTGGAAAGCCACACACCATTATCCAGTGTAAATACAGAAGCAAAAGTCCTCGTCACGACAACAGCGAGCCTAATCCAGGATGCATAAAAGAGATTCTGCACCATGAGCGAACAGGATTTATCCCTGGGATGCAAGAACGTGACACCCGAAATCCAACTAGTGCAACACTGCATCGTCTCAACAGATACAGAAAAATCATCGGACAAAATCCAGCACCTTCCAGGAAAACAACAAACCTCGACAAAAGCAACAGAAGGGCACGTCCTCACCTTGATAAAAGCACCTAAGAAAACCCACAGCTGACGTCCTCCTCAGCAGTCGAGCTCGGCCCGTCAGGTGGCAACAAGACGAGGGGTCCACACACACCACCTGTCCTCAACCTGCGCTGGAGGTTCCAGCCAGAGCACCAGGCAGACGAAGAAGTAAAAGGCGTCCGGGCTGGAAAGGAAGACGCAAACTGTCTGCTTGAGGACGACATGATCTCAAACCCGAAGGGATCCGCCAAGAAACTGCTAAGGCTAACAGGCGAGTTCAGTGGGGTGCAGGGCGTGAGGCCAGCCCACACGCATCAACTCTACTTCTGTGTGGTCTGCAGAGGACGAGTCAACACAGCAGGCCCGACCAACCCTGGAGAGAAAGGCCTGCCTACGAGGCTGGATGTCGGGAGGGCGCCCACCTCCCTAACCAGTAAGAAGAGAGAGGCTCACGGAGCCCGCAGTTGTGTACCGACAGTACAGGTCGCTGAACTCCTGCTTTCCTCCGGAGTCTGGAAGGTCGGGATGTGCCAGGCAGAGGGTGCCCACGAGACCTTTCACTGTACGCAGTCACAGCCGTGACCGTGCAGGGTCCTGTGAGTCCTACGGAATCACGGAACCTACAGGTGGTCTGGGGAGTCAGCGGGAAAGTGGGATTTGCTGGCACTCTGACCCGTGAAACACGGCACGAGCTCTGTTCTGGAAAGGAAGGACGAAGGGCTGGGGCAGGACACGCCCTTGGCCCCTGAGTGGCCCAGAGTCTCGCCCAGTGTGCAACAGCAGGAGAGCTGCTGTGAGAAGGCGAGCCTGGAGATGACAGGTCCAACCCCAGCTGACTGGGCTCAGATCCTCAGGCTGCTTCTGACCACCACGGCTGAAGTGAGGGGCGAAAATACAGCTCAGGTGATGCCTGGGCTTCTGTTCTCCAGGTGGGAGAAAGGACCCAAAGATTCCCAAAACTGAGCTCTGGATTGGCCAAAAATGTTACAAGTTTACACGGCTCTCCCCTCCAAGCAGAAAAGCCTGGAACAAAGTTTTAGAAAAGACGGCTGCTCTCCCCTCTCCCTCCCCAACCCCCATTCCAGCTGGGATCTTCCCAGGCAGCTGTAACGTTAACCCTGTAAAGGTTTACCTGCTAGGGATTTGAAAAAATTAGCAGTAAGAAAAAGCAGGACAGGGACTTCCCTGGTGGTCCAGTGCGTAAGACTCTGTGCTCCCAATTGCAGGGGGCCCGGTTCCATCCCTGGTCAGGGAACTAGATCCCGCATGCGTGCCGCAACGAAGAGTCTGCATGCCGCAATGAAGATCCCGCGTACCACAACTAAGACCCGGAGCAGCCTACATAAATTAATTAATATTAAAAAGAAAGAAAAAGAAAAACAGTACAGTTCTTGCAATGGCTCTGTATTTTGTGGCTACCGCATCTGGACGCAGAGTAAAAAGCTGACACAAAATGTAAAATGGCTGGAACTTCCCTGGTGGTCCAGTGGTTAAGACTCTGCACTTCCACTGGTCGGGGAACTAAGATCCCACACACCGCACGGCACGGCCAAAAGAAGAAGGAAAATCCGTGTAACTGCATAAATGCCAGAGGAATCGTCCCAATCAGAAAGGATGCGCAGGAAAAGTGTCAAGCGGACTCAACAGCCGTGTTCTGCAGCCTGTGGGAGGGTTAGAGTGCAGCAAACACATCTCCATAAACGATGGTTTCTTACTCTGAGTTCCCTATTGACGTCTCTGGGGAAGGAGTCCACGTGAGGAAGGGGGTTCTCCCGAGAGGGAGACACGTCCTGGAGTCTGGAGAGCTGGGTGGATTTCTAACGAGCTCTCGTGAGATGGGACCCAGGCTGGTGACCTGGCCTGATGTGTGCCGTTTGGAGCAGATCAACTTCTAACCTCCGGATGGACAAGCGACTGAGGGCTCAGGGAAGCCTTGTGACTTGGACTTGCGGTGTCCCCACTTTGCTGCTGCAGGAAAGCGACCGGTCTGCTGGGAATCTCGGGTCTTGCTGCCTGGGCCTGACTCTAGGCAGAAACCCAGCACCGTCTGCAGCAGGAGAGCGAGTGGGACGGAGGCTCCAGGACTGGACCTCAGACCCCAGGGTTTTGGCAGATTTAGGACATCCCTTCGTGGGACCCTAACCATGCAGACACAGCTGCTGGCTGGACCTTGGGGCCACCTGCAGATGCCCCCAGGAAAAGGCCCGTTTTTCTGGCGGGGCAGTCAGAAGTCAAGTGCGCCGGGCCGTGTGTCTCTGATGCAGAGACTGCCCGCGGCCCAGGCTGTGATCCTGCACGTGTGCCAGCGGGGGGCGGGGGGGGCACATCACAGGGACAGCCGCCCCAGGGATGCCTCGGCGCTCCACCTGAGACTCTCCAGGTAAGGGGAGCTCGTAGCAGCGGAGGGGGCTGCCCCGGCACACAGCCCAGTGGGGCAGGTGGACCCCCAGATGCAGCCCATCTTGTCTCTGCTGCTCACTGGATCAGCAGGACGATACGGCCGTACACACGTAGACGTTACATGAACATGAGAACATCTGTGAAAAATCCAGCGTCCGCCCCGCCAGCGCCTGGATGTGGTGTGTCTTTCTGGCCCCGATGCATACAAACGTTTCTCTGTGGCAACACTTCTGCGCCTTGTGCACAAAACCCAGATGAAAGGTCTGGGAAAGAAAGCAATGCAAAGTTATGATGACTGACCACGAACATGATTTTGTAACAACAAGGGGAACACTCCTGAGATCCTGGTCCCTGGGGAGGAGGGCGGAAGCGCCGGCTCTGAGCCCAGGGAGTGGGAATGAGTCGTGTGCAGCGGCCCGTGGGCCTGAGAACCGTCCGTGTGTCCTGACACTGTGAGGGATCTCAGCTCAGTGCCGAGTCCTGGAAGTCCTCCTGGTGAATCACTGAACCTGTGGGTGGGCTCGGGGACATGCAACAAAGCCAGCAGTGAACCACCCAAAAGTGAAATGAAGAAAACAATTCCATTTACAACAGCAACGAAAATAAAACACTTTCAAATAAACTTAACCCCCAAAAGTGCAAAACTTGTCCTCCAAAACTTTGCTAAACGAAATGAAAGAAGAACGATGCATCTAAAGAGACATCCCAGGGCTCACAGGCTGGAAGGCTTGGCCTTGTGTAGAAGGCGGTACTTCCCAAACGGACCTCCAGCGGCTCCGCACCCCAATCAAAACCCAGGCTGACTTCCCTGCAGAAAGTGACCAGCCAACCCTCAAATTCATCTGGATTTTCAAGGGACCCTGAATAGCCAAACAATCTTTAATGAGAAAACCAAACCGGAGCTCACACTTCCTGATTTCAAACTTACAGGAGTCAAGACTGAGTGGTACTGGCAGGAAGACAGACAGACAGATGAACGTGAACAGAACGGAGCCCAGAAACACCTGCCATCAGCTGATCTTCCACAAGGTGTCAAGACCATTCAGCTGGTGGGAGTGGAGCTGGGAAAACCGGGTCCACGTGAGCAAAAAGGAAGTGGAATCCTTACCTCACACCATGTACGAAAAATAACTCAAAATGGATCAACTAGCTAAATGCAAACATTGAAACTATAAAACTCTTACAAGAAAACCTAGAAATGCATCTTTATGACCTCAGGTCAGGCAAAGCCTTATTAGACGTGATACCTGAAGAATAAGCAACGGAAACTAGACTTATCAAGATTTCTGTGCTTCAAAGCACCCTACCAAGAAAGTAAAAAGACAACACACAGAATGGGAGAGAGCCTTTTCAAATCATGTATTTGAGGACTTTCCTGGTGGTCCAGTGGTTAGGACTCCACGCTTCCACTGCAGGGGGCGCAGGTTCAATCCCTGGTTGGGGAAGTTCCGCATGCCACGTGGCGCGGCCAAAAAAAAAAAATCATATATTTGCAAAGGTACTCGTATCTGGAGTGAATAATGAGCTCTTATAACTCAACAGTAAAAAAACCAAAGAACTCAACTGAAAAACGAAAAAAGGACTGAACAGACATTTCTCCAAAGACCACACACAAACAAACGCCCAGTAAGCAGAGAACAGAGCCTCACACGTCGTCAGCCAGCGGCGAAGCGCAAAGCAAACCCACACCCACCGGACTGTAACCAAAGCGAGGGAAGACGAGAACAGTGCCAGCCAGGGCGTGGGGAAACTGGGCCCCGGCGCGCGGCCGGTGAGAGCGTGAGCACGCTTTCGTAAAACGCTAAACCTCGGCGCTACAGAGTAACCCGACAATTCTACGACGAAAGCCACACAGCGGGAACACCCGAACGCCCAGACACATGGACAGCAAAACGTGGTCTGGCCACACACGGCATCTTCGGCGACTGAAGCACTGACGGGCTGCAACGCGGGTGGACCTCAGCAACATTACACTGAACGAAAAAAGCCAGACAAGGTCCACAGATGGTGGGATTCCATTTGTGCGAATGTCCAGGGGCTGGGGGAGGGGAGGGGGTTTGTTTGCAGCGATGGAAACGCTCTAAAATGTACGGTGACGATGGCTGCACAGCTCTGTGAACGAGCCGGAACCGCTCGCCCGCAGCCCAGAGCCGAGAGCCTCTGAAGGAGAGAACCACGTGGCCCGGAGCTCGGGGGCCCGAGGACAGGCGCTTCTCCTCCTGCACTTCTGCACTGCTTCACGTTTTGGCGCAAATATAGTTTGTATCTTTTGAATCAGAAAATACGATTGAAAAGAAAACCAGAGAACTGGTGAAGACAAAAGCAGGCTCACTGCCAACCCCACGGCTTGGATGGGCCGAGGCCTCCGGACACTTGCCTCTTGGACCTGCCGTCCCCTCTGCATTTGTGCTCAGCCCTTGCCTCCTTCAGCTCTGCCTTGGCCTCGGCCACCTGCTTCTTCTTCGCCTCAATCTGCAAAGAAGAGGGGCCCAGTCAGGGCTGCTCCTGCCTACCCTAGTCCAGCCCCAGGGACCACCGTCCACAGCCTGCAGGCCCTATGCCCTGTAAGGGCCCAGCTGACCAGGTCCCCTGGGTTCTGCCCATTCAGGGTGCTGGAGCGCTGGTCCTGACTGGTCACTCTGTGGCCAGGGGACAGGGTGAGGCCAAGCGGCCCCAGACATACCACCTGCTCCAGCCAGACCTGGCCCCCTTGCTCCGCTGACCTCCCTCCTGGGCTAGAGGCCCTTCCACACCAGAAGGCCGCGCAGGATGGCCTCTGGCCCTCCCTTAGCCGGTTCTCCCTCCTGGCCAGCACCTGGCCCCGGGCAGCCCTGATGTGCCCAAGCCCCTCCGAGGGCCATGCGCTCCCAGGGAGGGAAGAGGAGGGGAGCCGCGCAGTCGCCCCAGAGGCCCTCCCGCCGTGCCCGCCGCGCGCCTTCGACCGAAGCGTCTGCATCGACTTCTCGAAGGTCTTGGGAGTTGCCCGCTGATGGTTGCAGAGAACGGCAACGGCCCGATTTGCTCGGTTGTAAGACAGAATCTTAGCGGCTACGCTGTCTTCAGCTAGAAAACAGGAGTCTGTTACGCAGCGGCAGCCACAGGACAACAGCCGCTGCCGGCCCGAGGAAGGACCTCACAGGACAGGACTCAGGGTCCGCACCTAGTCAAGGGCCTCCCAACAGAGGCAGAGAGGAGGCCTCCCCAGATCCCCCCGAGAGCATCGGGCCCACGTCCAGGAGCCCCCCTGGGGGTGGGAGTGGCAGGAAGAGGGTTCCCGCACACAACGGGGGGACACGCAGAGCTGGACCGGCGCTTCAAAACCGACTCTGCCGAGGAGCAGACGCAGAGACCGGGCGGGGGCCTGACCGTGCGGGTGGCCCCGCGGGGATGGCTCGGCCTGGGGACCTGCGCATCCCTGACCCGTCCCCACAGGCCAGGGGAGCTCCACTCTGCCCTGGACACCGGCCACGAGGCATCCCGTACCAACCCAGCAGCCGGGCACCAACCCACAAGCGGGCGCCCTGTCCCCACACCAGGTTCTAGCCAGAGCACACGAGCAAGAAAGCGACGTAAAAGGCATCCAAATTTGAGAGGAAGAAGTAAACTGTCTTTATTTGCAGATGGCAGGATCTTGTGTATAGAAAACCCACCAGATTCTACAACAACAACGAAAAATTATTAGGGCTAATAAATTAATTCAGCGAAGTTGCAGGGTACAAGATCAATATACAAAAATTGGTTTTCTTTCTTTTCACCTGCAGTGAATTACCTGAGAAAATTACAAAACAACTGCATTTACAGTAGCACCAAAAAATGAAAATAGCTAGGAGTGAACTTAACCAAAAAAATTAAATATTTGTAAACTTTAAACTACAAAACATGCCAAAAGAAATTAAAGAAGCTCTAAGTAAATGGAAAGTCATCCCATATTCATGGATTGGAAGACTCATTTTGCTAAGATGGCAATATTCCCCAAAGTGATCCACAGAAAAACCTAATCCCCATCAAAAGGTTGGCTTCTTTGCAGAAACTGACAACAATCTTAAAATTCACATGGAAATACAAGCTATCCAGAATAACCAGAACAATCTTGAAAGAGAAAAACGAGGTTAGAGGACTCACATTCTGATTTAACAGGGACTTCCCTGGTGGCGCAGCGGTTAAGAATCCGCCTGCCAATGCAAGGGACACGGGTTTGATCCCTGGTCTGGGAAGATCCCACATGCTGCAGAGCAACTAAGCCTATGTGCCACAACTACTGAGCCCACATGCCACAACTACTGAGCCCGCGAGCCTAGAGCCCGTGCTCTGCAACAACGGAAGCCACTGCAATGAGAAGCCAGCACACCACAACGAAGAGTAGACCCCGTTCGCCATACCTAGAGAAAGCCCACACACAGCAACAAGGACTGAACGCAGCCAAAAATAAAACAATTTTTTTTTTTAAAGTACAAGCAAGGAAAAATAAAACAGCTAAAGTAGACTCATCAAATTTTCAAACCTTTTGTGCTTTAAAGGACACCATCAAGAAAATGAGAAGGCAATCCACAGGAAGGGAAAAAATGTTTGCAAATCATGTATTTGGTGAATCTACTGTTTAGAATATATAAAGAACACTTACATCTCAACAATAAAAAGACAAATAACCCAACTAAAAAAAAAATAGACAAAGAAACTGATCAGACGTTTCTCCGAAGATATACAAACGGTCAATAAGCACAAAAGATGCTCAACATCCTTACCCATCCGGGAAATCCAAATCGAACCCACAATGAGAGGCCACTTCACACCCACCCACTTCGTAAGCCTTCACATGTCTCCTCATACTAGCAACTCCACAAAGAGTACCCCATTTCACATACAAGAAAAAAGAGGCTCAGAAAATCTAATTTCCCCAGAATCATATCGTTGCTGAAAGCAGGATCTGATACCAATAAAGACCATTCTGATCCCAAAGCTGGCAGCCCCTCCTGTGGTCTCTGCTGCCCCCCTTCACAAGGTGTGAAACAGCACTGACCAGCAGAAATGTGACACAAGCCACAAGTGAATTTTAAACCGATTTGATTTTTTGCAATATACTTAACTTCAACCAAAATATTTAAAATATTGTCACTACAATGTGTGATCAATATAAAAAATGAGTTCACATTCTTTTTCCTACTATTTGACGTCAGCATGAACTCTACACCCACAGCATGTCCCCACCGGGTCCAGCCACATCTCAGGAGCTCACAGCCACACGCGGCTGGTGGCTGCAGGCTAGACGGCCCAGGAGGAATGGTTAAGACGGCGGTGTCCAATGTGTGCTCCTCTGCTTAGTGTCCCTGTGACCACGGCCAAGTTGCTTAACCTCTCTGTACCTCAGTTTCCTAACCTGGTAAGTGGAGATAACAGCACCTACCTCGCCAAGGACTGGCCAAAAGCAATGGAGACACAGAGCCAAGTGCATCACGGACGCTGGTTCTCACTAGCACCCGGTAACACCTACATTTCAAAGCTGCCCCCGCCCTACAATATTTTGGCGTTACCCACCACGCCTCCCCGACAGGCCCACAGCCGCAGCAAAAGCCAGCACTTACAGCCACCTTCTCTTTAGGCCCACACGTGGGCGTGAAAGAGACCGCGGGTGGGGGTGGGGCGGAGGCGGGCCGTGAGCCCGGGGCGGGGCTACAGGGGTGGTGACCGGGTGAGGGGCGGGGCACGGCCTGCAGGGGGTGGTGATGGGCAGTGGGGGCGGGGCCAGGGCGGGGGCGGGGCCGGCGCGGGCTTACCATCTCCACCTGCCTTCTCCCTCCTCCTCCGGCCCTTTGGTGGCCTCGTGGTCCCTTTTCCTCTCTCCCTCCGGACGTTGCACCGACCGGCTCCTCCTCTTGGCCTCTGCCCTGCTCCAGGCCACACCGACTTATCTCCTCTCTCCGTCGCTTCTCCCACTGTACGTCCTTCCCGGGGCGGCCCAGTCCACACCTGATGGCCCTCTCCGCCCGCCCATCCCCCCCCAGCTCCCCATCCCCTTGTCTCTGTTCCTTTGCTTCCGGAGCCCCTGCTCCGCCCACGTTGTCCTTCTTCCTTTTTTTGACTTTTCTGGAAACCACAGTCTCTGATGCGGACTCGTTACCAGCACATTTTTCATTTTCTTCTTAGTTTCTCCAGCCCACATGTCTTTCCCCTCCTCGACATTCCCTCGTAGCTGCTTTCTCCCCACCAACTCTCCCACCTTTTCGGTGTAGGCTAGCTGCCCCGTCGTGGACGTTCCCCCCCCCCCCCCCCCCCCGCCTCCGCCTGCGCGTCTTCCCTGCGGCTCTCGGCTCCCGCGTCCCCATCGCCTCCATGCACCGCCTCCCCGCTGGGCCCGCGCCCCCTCTCCGCAGGCGCCCTCCTGCTGTGTCCACATGCACCCCTCCAGTCCCCGCTGCCCTCCTCCAGCTTCGAAGCCTTGGTCTGTCTCCCAGCACCTTTCTCCTTAAGCCCTTCCCGCCTCTGCTCTTCCGATATGTTCTCCTTTTTTTTTTTCTGTTTGCTTTTCACTTTCACCCCATCCTTTCCCTGGCTTGTGTCCACTTGCTCCTTGTCTCCCTCTCCCAGGGTGCTGGGCCACACAGCCTTCCCACCATCCTGGCCGCTGGGCACAGCCTGCAGTGCCCCATCCTCAGAGGACACCTGGAGATCACCAAGGGCCATCTTCCTCTCGTCCCCAGGGCCTTGCAGCCTCGGAACCTTGTGCAGGAGAGAGAGCACACTGTGAGTGGGCCACACCCCACAGGCAGCACCCACCCAGGTCGCAGACCCCAGTGACTGCTTTACTCACCACATCCTGCCCTGCCCTTCCCCACAGAGGCTTCCATCAGAGGAGCAACAAATCCAGACTGTGCGCCTCTACTGCCTCCAAAGGAGCTTCAGAAAATAGCTTCCGTGTCTCAGCCCTCCTGGCCCTTGTCAGAAGTGGAACCCAGGGCAGTGCACTGCCCCCGGGCACAAACCCCACTGGGAAAGGGCACAGGAGGAGCAGCTATTCCAATGCCACTTCCCCCACCCAGGCTCCACAGACTCATTTCACAATACATTCCTGTTAGGAAGTCAGACAGGGGATCTGCCTGGTGGTCCAGTGGTAAAGAATCTGCTGTCCAATGCACAGGACACGGTTTCAATCCCTGGTCGAGGAACTCAGATCCCACATGCCACGGGGCAACTAATGCCACATGCCACAACTACTGAGCTCATGCGCTTCAACTAGAGCCCGTGTGCCATAAACTACAGAGCCCACGTGCTCTGGATCCCACATGCCACAACTAGAGAGAAGCCCGTGCACTGCAGCAAAAGATCCCGCGTGCCACAACTAAGACCTGACAGCCATAAAAAATAAATAAATAAAATAAATATTTTTTTAAAAAAAGAAAGAAAGTCAGACAAGTCAGACAGTAAGGTCATTCATTGTCTTTTTTTTGCCCACGCCACACGGTACCAGGGATGGAACTCATGCCCCCTGCAGTGGAAGCATGGAGTCTTAACCACTGGACTGCCAGGGAAATCCCCATTCACTGTCTTCTTACACTTGCAAGAATAAACACGCAAGCACGAGCGCCTAGAAAGCTGCTCACGAGAATCACCCCTGAAGACGTCACCTGGCCTTGTTTCTTGCAAAGCTTTGCACTGTTACGCGTCTTCACAGGCTTGGCGGTCTGTGCAGATCTGGAACACAAAACCATACGTAAATGCATAAATCTGCTGCTCACTTAGAAAGCCTACCATTTTGAAAACAGATAAATAACCTACATTACAGACTACAGAGCCTCCAGTCTTTCCAGTGGACTCTCTATTTTTCACAACATGTTTGGTGAACATGAGCATATTCACAGGACATCTGTGGGCGGGGGCGAATGAGCGCAACTCCAGTCTGACACTAAGGAGCTGCTGGCAGCTGCAAAAGCACCCCTGGCACACGTCCTGCCGACAGGAGACCCGCGGGGGCTGCAGAAAGAGCGGATGGCACAGCCAGCCCTGTCACCCACCAGGTCCACCTCTGTCCACCCCCGGCCCCTGTCAATACTGTGACTGCCATGGGACTTCCCTGGTGGTCCATGGTTAAGGCTCCACGCTTCCAATGCAGGGGACGCGGGTTCCATCCCTGCTTGGGGACCTAGGATCCCGCGTGCTGCGCAGCCAAAAAAATTAAAAATTAAAGAAAAAAAAAACTACGACTGCCAGGAAATCATCAATTTAGAAAAACGGTCCTTCAAGGGTAACCTTGAAGAAGCAGTAATTGCAAGAAACACATTCAGAAACAAAACCCAAACTAAACAGAGAGATCAGACACAACAGGCCCGAGCAGGAGCGCGGGGCAGCCCCTGCAGCCGCCACCCAAACACCGCCACGGGGACAGGCCCTGGGGGGGCCAGGCACTGGCTTACAGAGGGCAAGGGAGGCCCGCGACCAGGCGACTGACCAACTTCACACCCACTAGGACGGCTACAGCGAAAAGATGGACAATAACAAGTGCTGGCAGGCGTGTGGAGAACTCAAGCTCCTCGTACGCTGCTGGTGGGAATGTCAAATTGTGGAGCCGCCCCGGGAAACAGTGCGGCAGTGCCGGAGCGAGGCAAACAGCTACCACGAGACACAGCAGCTCCACTCCTAGGTGTTCACACAAATACTGTGAGGGAATGTTCACAGCAGCAATACTGACAAGAGCCCAAAGGTGGAAACAACCCAAAATGTCCATCAACAGATGAACGGATAAGCAAAAGGCGCTATACTCAAACAGTAAAATATTTTCAGCCATAAAAATGAAGTGCTGTGGCTTCCCTGGTGGCGCACTGGTTAAGAATCCGCCTGTCGATGCAGGGGACACAGGTTCGAGCCCTGGTCCGGGAAGATCCCACATGCAGTGGAGCAACAAAGCCCGTGCGCCACAACTACCGAGCCTGCGCTCTAGAGCCCGCGAGCCACAGCTACTGAGCCCGCATGCCGCAACTACTGAAGCCTGCGCACCTAGAGCCCGTGCTCTGCAACAAGAGAAGCCACCGCAATGAGAAGTCCAGGCACTGCTACCAAGAGCAGCCCCCGCTCGCCACAACCAGAGAAAGCCTGCACGCAGCAACGGAGACCCAACACAGCCAAAAATAAATAAATAATTTTTTACATAAATAAAAATGAAGTGCTGACACGTGCTACAATGTGGATGAATCTTGAAAATGTGTTAAGTGAAAGACGCCGGACACAAAAGGACAGGTATTGTGTGAGCCACCTGCACAGCACACCCAGGACAGGCCAATGCACAGACAGAAGGCTGACGAGAGGGCGCCAGGGGCTGGGGGAAGAGGGAAATGAGGGGTATGGGGTTTCCCTGTGAGGTGATGGGAAAATTCTGGAATTAGATCGTGCTGATAGCTGCCCAAGATTGTGAATGTCCTTAGTACCAAGGAACTGTACACTCTGAAATGGTTAAAATGATGAATTTTACATTATATGAATGTTATCACAACAAAAACAAACACAAAAGGAAAGTTTCCCAAAATTTCTGACGTTTTCCATGAGAGAAAAAGAAGAGTTGGGACAGAACACCAGGCACAGGAGAAATCCTGCCTCTGTTC
The DNA here is from genome assembly GCF_937001465.1 of Orcinus orca. NCBI lineage: Eukaryota > Metazoa > Chordata > Mammalia > Artiodactyla > Delphinidae > Orcinus > Orcinus orca. The sequence continues at coordinate 86,306,681 of NC_064575.1, forward strand.
ACAGCACGGGGGCCGCACGATGAGGCCCACAAGCTAGACCTAGGTCGCACACGTTTCTGTCTGTCTGGCCAAGCAGTTCTGTAAAATTTCAGCAACATTTAACATCTGAGACGCTTCACCATAACGATCCCCACGTCGATGGTGTGTGAGCTGCATACCCAGGGGCCTGCTCAGAAGTTCATCCACTACTCACAGCGGGGGTCCAGCAGGGAGGGAGGGAGGGAGCAAACGGCAGCCAGAAAAGGGAGGGGCCCACCCTCCCCCCACCCCACTCCCCCCCACCCGATTACGGGAAACTAATAAACATGATTTGACATGACTCAGAGAAAACATCAAGTTAAACTACTCCTGTACTCCGAGGCCAGGTGCTTCACTCAAAACTGGAAATACTATTTAGAACAACAGCTTCAACTGCCTGATTCTGAAGCCTGGACTCCTTTCACCATGAACTGATACGCAAATCCTGTCATCAAGCCACACGTGTTTCCAACACCAAAGTTTCCAAAAGCAAAACCTACCACGGTTTTTTTCCATCAGGTTTTTTCTTTGTTCTACTGGACAAAGAGAGCTATTTATACTGTCCTCTGAGACAAGAAAGTGGTAGAAAACAGGAGAGGTAAAGAAAGGTCAGAGACAACCATATGCCTAATGCCTTTTAAACAATTTTTGGTTCTATTCTTTGAAAAAGATGTAGTTACGTTGATTGTTACCTAGTCTACAATTATTTCTGACAAGATCCTTTATTTATTGATAAAATAAAAACCACAAAAGAGAGGACCAACAGCAGATGAAGGGGGCCAGTCCTCGGCCTTCACAGAAGGCCTTCACAGAACGCGCAAAAGACTGATTTCCTGCGCGGCAGCCAGCAGCTCCCATTACCAATCGTTCTGTGGTTCTACCAGATTCTTCACTTCTGCTCAAGTGAGAGCAAAGACTGGATAAAAACAGGGAGTGCAGGTCCCAATTCCAATGCCAAGGCCGGACTCAGGACTGAAGGTGATGTCGCTGCCCCTCCCACTGCTGCATCCTCACCACCCTACCTCACCTCCTGCACAGAGGAAAGGGACACAGAACAAACCCTACCTGATATCTTCTGAAATGGAGAATGTACTTTCTTCCTTCAGGCACTGCTACGAGTCACAAGAAGACAGAGAGTTTTACTGAGAACATTTCCATGTTGCAGTAATGGTTAGAACTTCTGTTGAAACACTAAAGAGACCACCACCAATGTGTCCTGAAGTGGCCCCCGGGAAGAGCAAACGTGACCCTCAGGAAGTGAGCAAGTTAGGTCCAGGACACCACGACGCCCCCAGCCGGCAGCTTCCGGGTCCTTAGAACTCAGCAAGAGGGTGGCAGCCACTCAAAGGATTCTGAGTAATGCGTAACCAAACCCACCCCTCCCAGAACTGATTCCAAGGCCCAGGCACAACACAAAGCAGCGCGCCTTCCGAAATTAGAAATAAATGTACTTTACACACAAAGTGTACATTTTTAAAACTATCAAAATGCCATAGAGACTAAGAAAGGCTTACAGATTTAAAAAAATGAAGAATTTAACTTACTGAAGCCCGTTAAGTTTAAAAACAGAACATTAACAGTAAATGAAAGATTCAAACCTGGTCTTTCCCACATCTTCCCTGATGTTTTTGGTTTGGCTCCTTCACTCTCTGTTTCTTCGGGTTTTCTAGGTTCATCTGGTCAGTATTCTTCCTCTTCCTTTAATGAAAAACAAATTTTAATGCAAAGCCCAAGGGAGGAAATGTAAAGCCAACATTGAAACTATGTCTCTGGCTTGAAGAAATACAAACTGCACATAAAAGCGATAGGATCACCCCGCCCTCTCCCTCTCCAGCCTGACACCAGACTCCTTGCTCGACACCACCTGGGCCATGTCTGTGTGCACACACTCTTCCCATCCCATTTTCCACTAGTGCAGGGATGGGGTCAATTAGACTAGGGCATTTCAAGAGGTGAGCCAGCTCGTTAATAAAAATCACAATCCACTAAGCAAAGGCCACTTCTTCCCAAAAACATTCAGTTACCTTGTGAGGGCAACCTCACCCTTCACCGAGAATGGCTTCAAATCGGACATTTGACCATCTCCCATAGCCTCTTCTTTCCCTGCAATCGCGTGTCTCCAACTGTGAGAAAACAGAGCTGAGATGCATCAAAGAGGACCCCAGGTAAGGAGCAGGTCAGGCGGAAAGGAGGTGAGCCTGGGCCCATGTGCAGGGACATTCTATGGCCTGTCATGCCTGTGGCTGGTGGTCCCACTGGCTGAGTCTACATCTAAAACAGGTCAACAGCTAACTCACATCAACCCACGACTAAGAGAAGAGCAAAGCCCACCGCTCACAAGGTCTCTATAGAACAGGCGCACCAGGAGATGCGTGTCACTCTTGACCTCACTACTACAGAAACAGTCTCCAAGAACAGCTTCAGGGCTTCCCTGGTGGCGCAGTGGTTGAGAGTCCGCCTGCCGATGCAGGTGACACGGGTTCGTGCCCCGGTCCGGGAAGATCCCACATGCCGCGGCGCAACTAGGCCCGTGAGCCATGGCCGCTGAGCCTGCGCGTCCGGAGCCTGTGCTTCGCAACAGGAGAGGCCACAACAGTGAGAGGCCCGCGTACCGCAAAAAAAAAAAGAACAGCTTCAGTTAACAGGTCCTGAGCATTTTGCCGCATTTTATGTATCATCTTCTTTACATTTTGAAACGTCACAATTAACTATCTTGAAGGCAGGCAACAACTGCCCTGAAAATAGCCTGTTTGCCAATTCCAGCTGAGTACTTACGGCTTTAGATGCATCAGACCGAAAGGAAAAGGAAAAGAAAGCTGTAAACTCGTGGTGTTAACGAGATGAACGCCAGCAGGTGGTAAAGACAAAGAAGGCAAATCAGAACTCAGGCAATGGGGCGGGCGGCTCCACGATGAGGGCAACCCAGGCCCTAAGGCGGATATTCGGGTTCCAGGGCGGCCTCCGGCGGGGACTGGAGCCCGGGCACCGAGGGATTTGCGTGCGTCCGCGCCGGTCCACGCCCATTTCCTAGGGAGCTGGTCAGGCACAGGAGGCCCCGCGGGCCACGCTGGATCGTGCGGAGAAGGGGAGACTGGGGAAAACGTCCCCCTGGAGAAGGGGAGACTGGGGAAAACGTCCCCCTCCGGGCCCCACCCGCCGCGCGTTCCGGAAGTCCCACCTGCGGCTCCTCGAAGCCTCGGGCTCCGCAGCGAGCGCACCGTCTACCGACGCGCCATCTCCTGCCGTCAGGTCCGCGCGTGCGCGGCGCCGCCACCACCACGTGCCGCGCCTCGGCGCCGCGGGGGCCGCCGGGAAGGGAGGAGGTGCAAGCGTGGGGCGGGGCTCCTGCGCGGCAAGGCAGCTGGGGGTCTGGGGCGCGAACTCCCAGTCGCAGGCGGCGCGGGAGGTGGGGGGCGCAGAGCTGGGCCCTGGCAGGGTGGGTAGGAGCGACGAGGGGGCAGCCCAGGGTCAAGGGCCCCGCGGGAGATCTTGGCCCAGGTGTGTGAGCGTGCATGTGTGAGCGTGCACGTGCACCTGCGTGCGCGGGCTGGGATTGGGGAAGGACCGGCGGGGCGTGGATGTGATGGTGCAGGCGGAGGGGGGGCGGGGACTGTCAGGTTAGGAAAGACAGCGTGCTCCCATTGCATTTAGAGGGATGAGTGAGCCTCAGTGGGCAGGACAGTTCTTGGGGCAGAGAGGCCTGTGGGAGACGCAGTGCCTGGTTTCCTGGGAGACGGCAATGAGGTCGGCCAGCGGAGGATGGTGGAGGTGGGGACAAGAGGAGTTGAGGATGACACCCAGGGTTCCAGTTTGCATGGTTGCGTGGGTGGGGCTGTCCTCTGACCCTAAAACCCCATCACAGGAAAACCGCCTAAAAACATACCTCTGGTGAAAACAGAGGAGGCTATTACAAACATGCTCCTTACTTTACAATTTGGTTGTTGTTTTATAAGTTCTGGTGCTTTTGTTTGACGTTATTAAAGATGCCATTTTCCTGCCTTCTTAACAAATGGACGTTAGGTAAATGGCTGTTTTCCTGCTTTGGTGAATAATGGCCAGACGGAAGCCTTCTGTCGTGTCGACGGCCTCTCACTGCCAGCCCAGTGTGTGCTGCGGCAGCTTTGCATAAAGATGGCATCTAATCTACAATTGCGCCTGGATTTGCCAGAGCCCCACGGAGGCTGAACTCATTTTATTCAGAACGCCACGGAACGATAACCAAAAAAGGATACCATGAAGGCAACATCCATCATATGCTTCTTTAAAAACCCCATTGTCAGCATCAGTGACAATGGCATTACCGCTCAGTCACTGAGATTAAAAATTAGTCATACGTGGAAAATAGAAACAGGTTTTCAGGGAAAAGGAAGCTTTGGTTCCACTGAATTATGCCTCTTTTTTGCTTGGTAAATAAAGGATGCATATTTTCCAATGATATATATTTTCGAGGTTAGCTATGTCTAGGTGGTCCCAGATTGGGGGTAAGAGCCTTGTTGTCAGTTGACTGACTGGGCAGGTGTCAAAAACACTTTATAGGGCTTCCCTGGTGGCGCAGTGGTTGGGAGTCCGCCTGCCGGTGCGGGGGGCGCGAGTTCGTGCCCCGGTCCGGGGGGATCCTGCGTGCCGCGGAGCGGCTGGGCCCGTGGGCCGTGGCCGCTGGGCCTGTGCGTCCGGAGCCTGTGCTCCGCGGCGGGAGGGGCCGCGGCGGTGGGAGGCCCGCGTACCACGAAGAAAAAAAAAAAAAAAACACTTTATAACTTATATCCAAAACCGTCTGACAACAAGGTATTCAGTTGTGACATCAGAGTTACCGCCCTCCAGAATCTGAATCTTTCTGGATTGGGTCACGAATGAGTCCTTGGAATGACAGGTGTTTTCCTTCTCTTAGGTGTCACAGCCCATCAGTGAGGCTGAGTGTGCAAAGCGTCACTCGGCTGCCTGCGCCCTCTCACCCCCTTAAACCCCGGTGAAACCGAGCCCTCTGCCTTCCGGGCAGCCACACGCCAGCTGGGGCCCCCGCCCCACCAGGAAGCCCCACCCCCCTGTCCTTAGCCATCCTCCTCCTTGCCTCCTGTGACCTCCAGCACCCCTCCTCGGCCCACTCTCAGCGGGGGCCTTGCTCCCTATGTCATCGACACATAGAAACAGCGCACAGGGAGTGTCCGCATCCTCCCAGCCCCACGTGTGCCCTGCCTGTGTCTGCCATCCCTCTGCCTCCTCCTGTCGCTGTGGTTGGACTGTTCGAACCTCTGTTGAAGGCTCTCAGCCCTCCCCTGACCCCACAGGCACGTGTCCCACCAGTTCTCTGCCCCCCGCCCCCTGCCAAGCAGAACTCCCCAGACGTGTGTCCACTTCCCGTCCTCTGGCTCACTTTTGATCCCCGTTAAGGCAGCCTTCTGTCCCCACACCCCACTGAGACGGCCCCCAGCAAGGTCTCCAACACCCACCACCACCTTCCCTGGCCTTATCCCGCTGACCATCAGCAATGTGGGATGATGCCTCATTCACGGGTGCTCCTCGGACAGTGTCCGTCCCCAGGTTTCTGGGGGGCATCTGGCCCAGCTGCTCCTCCTCTTCCTGGCACTGCCATGAACTGCCAAGCTGTCTGCCCATGACTGCCCCACCACACGTGGCCCTGCCTGCAGCCCGCTCCCCACCTGGCCTCACCTGGCCTCCACTCCTCCAGAGCCCACAGTGGTCCTTCGGCAGCAGGATTTTCTGCAGAAGGTCGTGGGGAGGCCTCAGTGGGGGAGAACATGCAGGTGCCTTCAGCCGTCTGCCAGGGATCAGACCAGTAAACACCACGCTCTGGGGAGCCCTGGGCATCCTCACCTCGCACTGTTCAAAGGATAAAGCTAGTTCCCCAAAGTGGCCAGAAAAATGTCCATGGAGCCAGGCCACGATGCCAAACTTACAAGGACAATAATTTGTACCCACCCCCTTTCCTTGGACCTCATTCCCGAAAAGTGCCGTTTCCCCAGAAGCCACCGTCCTTGCTTGGAGACAGACCTCTCCCTCCCTCCCCACGTGCACCTCTGCGTCCAGGAGGGGCGAGAGCACAGACGTGGCTTGGGAAGGGTCCAGAGTGTGGTGGGTATTCAGGGCCCACAGAGCCCCTCCCACCAGGGCCCTGGGCTGGGCGCCCTGAAGGAGACTCTTCTAAGGCACTCTCTCTGCTCCCAGGTGGCTTTTCCAGGTGCCCTCTGCAGCCATTGCTCTCAGTGGCTCTTTTTTTTTTTTTTTTTCCCCAAATGACTCTCAGCTTGCCTTCAAATAAGAATAAATATGTGTGTCTGTTCCCTGGGCCTTTGACAGCCCTGAGCTGGCCCCATGACTTGGGTGGGATTGATGGCCCCGTCTCACTGAGAAGCCAGGTGCATCTTTTCCAAATGATGAATGGCTTTCTCACGAACACAAAATTGTTGATTGTATTTACAAACAATTCCTTTTTCACGTTCCGTTGATTCTTCTCCAGCGTCGGTCCCTCAGTGACACCCGCACGGCTGATGCATTGGTGGCTATTACCTCCATTGATTAAGGCTTCCTGTGGTCCCACGGTGCCTGGTACGCCATTTGTCACAGACAAGCGGCTTGCACACAGCAGTATATCATGCTCCCTTCGGGCTTCACGGTTATTTATTCTTCAATTTATGTTGCGTACCCTGTAAGTACAGGCGCACACCAAAACTCCAAAATCTTAGCATGCCACAACAGTGAGCAAATACAGGAGTAAAGGAATTCTTTGCCAATCCCGTGCCTCCAGAGCCTGACTCCTCTGCCCCTCATTCTGAAAAAATGCAAATGTAAATAAACAGTGTCAGCACTGTCCCTAATTGAGACTTGGGACCAGAGAGAAGGTCGACGGAAGTGCCGCCACTTTTCACCAAGTCATTCAACACTTAGCACGGAACCAAAAGACCCCAGACCCAAATTCTTCAGCACCTCCTGGGGACGAGGCAGCCGTCAAAATGGCCCAATCCAGGCCAGGTGGGAATTTTCTAGAATCAGCTGCTTTCTCTAGGTTTCTCTGTCCCACCTCCTCCTCCTGATGGCATTTTTGGCTCACCCGGGGCATTCCCCACGGTCAGTCCCTACCAGGAAACGGGCTGTGTGCAGAGAAGGTGCTGGACGCTGCAAGGGTCCTGGCTTCTCTCCGGCCACTGGGTCTTGGGCAAGCCGGTGACACTCCAGATGGCCAGGCCCTCCTCTGGAACTTGCAGAGGCTCAGAACAGAGCCCAACTTTCCTCCCAACTCGAAAACCTGGGTGTTCACGTTCGCATCGATAGCCTATCTGGCTCATAGTTGCAAAGTGTCGATCAGTATAAAAGTGTAAGTCAGAGCCCATCGGCACTTACCGTGTACTGCCGTGGAGAGAAATTTATCTTCTCACAGTGCGGGAGGCTAAGTCCAGGATCAAGGTGCCAGCTTATTCAGCTCCTTGTAAAGACTCTCTTCCTGGTTTGCAGATGGACACCTTCTCACTGTGTCCTCACGTGGCTAAGAAAGCAAACTCTGGTGTCTCTCTTTCTTCTTTTTTGGCCATGCCACTCAGCTTGTGGGATCTTAGTTCCCTGACGAGGGGTCGAACCCAGGCCCCCGGCAGTGAAAGCAGGGAGTCCTAACCACTGGACTGCCAGGGAATTCCCTGGTGTCTTTTTCTCTTACAAGGACACTAATCCCATCATGGGGTCCCCACCCTCATGACCTCATCTAACCCTCATCACCGCCCAAAAGCCCCACCTCCAAATCCTATCACATTGGAGGTTAGGGATTCAACAAAGGAATTTGGAAGGTGGAGAAAATTCAGTCCATAACGTAGCTTAACACTAGCTACCTTACCAAATTATCTAATTAGTTCTAATAGGGTTTCTTTTTGGTTGAATTTCTTGGGATTTTAAATTATGCAATCATGTCATTTGCATATAATTTTGTCTTCTTTCCCCTAGTATTTAGTTTCCCTGCATTATTTCCTTAACTAAAAGTTACAAACTACTCCTCCTGTGGGGCTCTCCCAGGGGCCCTCTGAAGATCCCCCCCGCCCAACTGGCCACAACTACATCCTGAGCCCATGCGTGTAGGCCTATGGATGGCTAACGGAATGGGACTAAGATGACCACTGTGGGTCACTGTGTCCTGCCGATGTTTGGGGCTGGACAGTGACTGTGCAGGTGTGCCCTGGCGTCATGGGCATTTATTTATTTATATATATTTTTAATGTCTCTTTTCTTGCTTTGCATTTTTTAAGATGATCTGGGTTTTTTAAATTTTATTTATTTTTATTTTTGGCTGTGCACAGGCTTTCTCTAGCTGCGGCAAGTGGGGGCTACTCTTCATTGCGGTGAGCAGACTTCTCATTGCAGTGGCTTCTCTTGTTGCGGAGCACGGGCTCTAGCCGCATGGGCTTCAGTAGTTGTGGCATGTGGGCTCAGTAGTTGTGGCTCGCAGGCTCTGGAGCGCAGGCTCAGTAGTTGTAGCGCACGGGCTTAGTTGCTCCGCGGCACGTGGGATCTTCCCGGACCTGGGCTTGAACCTGTGTCCTTCGCATTGGTGGGCAGATTCTTTAACCACTGCGCCACCAGGGAAGCCTTCTAGTTATTTTTTAGGTAATGTGAAGTTTGTGTTCTTTCTTCTATTTCAAACCTTGTTTAGAAATATCTTTTCACTTCCAATGGTTACCTTTTATTTTGGATGTTTTTTGTTGTCCATTTCTAGACATCCACTCTTCCAAAACGAAGCTTTGGGATTGCTTTGTTATAGAAGGTGCAGAGTTTCACCAACCTTAGCTCTACAAGACCCGATTAGCCAAACAGGAGCCTCCTCCAGTGCCCTACCGCCCTCCCCAGGGGCGACCTCTTGTAACTCTTTGAGCTGCCGATTTGGTATTGAATTCCACAGTTCCGAACAACATACTTCTGCATCCGGAACTCTGTTTTCTAACTGAGGCCTTACCTACTGACTTTGCCTCAGGAGGATGAAGCTTCAGCTTCTCTCACCCACTTCTTCACTCTTCCCCTCTCCCCTCTTCCTAACAGAAACTATAATGGTCCTGAGGTCAAGATGCCAGGACATCCTGAAATACACAGCTGAGTCAGGTTATATTCTGTGGTTACTTCTTATTTTCCCAGGAGTTAACAATTACCTTATTTTGGAGTTGTTATTGTTGCAGATGGCCAGGGTGGGCCAAGGAGCTTAGTTTACAGGATTTAGCACTGGGGAACTGCCGGATCAGGCGCACACGTTTGGAGAGAAGGAGCCTAGGGCTCTGCACGGAGGGGAGATGGTGAGGACGGACAAGCTGGAACTTTATCGGAACTTGATAAACTAGGGCTACTTATTACTCTGGTGTTCCTGCCCCTACAAACGGTGTGTTCTTAGGTGAGGTGAGCCCCACATGAAATTTGAATGCATTGCAGAGTCACCATAACTGGAGAAATTATGAAAGGACCTGGACAGAGGCACATCGCTGGGGCAACCCTGCAGGGAGAGCAGGTTACGGAAAGAGTCCAATTCTGGAAGCAGGCTGGTCCTGGAGGCAAGTCAGTTCTAGAAGTAGGTTGTGAAAGCAAGATGATACTGGAAGCAGGTTGTGGAGGTGGGTTCTGGAGGAGGATTCTGGGGTGTGGGCTCCAGAGGAAGGTTCTGGAAGCGGGTTCTGGAGGTGTGACAATGGACGGCCGACCATGGCACCTCACTGGGGCCAGGCTGGAGCCTGGGTATCCGCGCGGAGACAGGAAAGCGGACCTTAAGAGCTGCACGGGCGCTCGCGCCAGCAAAACCGTTAACCCCATTGCGGATGTTTTCGGACTAGCCCCGCGGAGGCCCCCAGCCGGTGCGGGTGAAACTCGCGCAGCCCGGGGCCCTGCGCGGCGCAGTGTTTTTCCCTTATCCGCCGGCCGGCGGTTGCCAGGGGCGACCGCATTCCCCCGGGGCTCCGGGGGAGCGGGAGGGCAGGGCTTGGCCGCGGACCCACCTCCCTCGCACCCTGGTTGGCCAAGGCTGCTGTCCGTCGGAGTCTCCGCTGCCGCCGATTGGGCAGCGGAAAGTTTCGCACGCTCGGCGCCCAGCGCCCCGCCCCTCCAGCCGACTGGGCCACCCCTCCCACCCGCTCCGGGAGAGGGCAGTGCGGGATCCCGTGCGCCCGGGGTTCCTGCGCCAGCGTTGGCTTCCAGGCGGGCGCGGCCCGAACGGCGGGCGGCAATGGTCCCTGAGGGGAGGCCGGACGGTGCGGGCGCCGGCGAGGAGAGCGCCCGGCTGCAGGCGGCGGGCAGCGTCCGCAAGGTGGGAGTGCCCCAGGGCGGGGGGCGCCGGGAGGTGGGGTGCCAGACCCGACGTGCTCCTGTCGCCATCTGACTCCGGCGGGCGCGGGACTGCCGGGTCGGCGCTGGCTTCTCCCGTCCGAGCGCGCCGCTAGACTCCGGGGCGAACCCCGCATCTCGCTCGCCCCTAGAGGCAAGGTGGGCTTATCGCTGGGGAAACTGGGGCCCGGTGCGGAGCCAGAGCCCAGCTGTCTGCCTTCGCTGGGCTCCTCTCTAGCCCGTTTGGGGACCCCTCCTGTGTCGACCAGGAAAAGGTGGGAGCGCAAGTCCACCTCTTTGTTTTCTCCAACACTTCAGGACCCCCTTCTGTGACAGGTGTTGGGCTCTGGTCAGTGACAGCCCGTGGCCCTAGTGTTTGTTCCTGGTGCCCATCATTCCTCCTTTTCTAGCTTTGCCCTCTCTCTCCTAGGGCTGTTCAGCTTGCCCTGGGCACCCAGCTCTGTGTTTAATGAAACTTTTAGCAACAGGTGGCTGAAGCCTCGTGGGTACGGGAAATGGCTGGAGGATTGCCCAGCTAGGTGGTTTGTCCCTCCTCACCTACCCGCACCTCTGCCCCCTCCTGAAATCCCTGACCCCACGCGCTGTGGACTGTGGACCATTTCCAGGACGACTGGGGAAGCTCTGGAAGGGAGGGGGTGTGGAGACATTCGAGTCTGTGCCTGGGAAGGAGAGGGTGCTCTGGCTGCCTCCCTCTGCAGCCCGGGAGCCCAGTTGTCCCCAGATGGTCAGCAAGAGGCTGCCCCAGTGTTTATGCCAGGCCTTGGGCATCCATGTCCCCAAGGGTTTTCAGTCAGGTGCCACCAAGCATAGGTGGCACCTGCACCCACAAGGGTGTGAGGCCTGGCCCTGCTGACCATCTTGCTGATTGTTCCCAGGCCTGTGCTGGCATAGTTGCCCCCACACGTAGCCAGTTCTGAACACTGCCCATGCCATTTCCTCCTGGGCTTCTGGGGGATCCGCTAGACCCATGCCATCAGGGCCATTGCAGGGAGGGTGTGGGGGGTTGCCCCTCTTCTCCGTCGGAGTGGAGGTTCTTCCACAGTTGGGCGAGCTGGCACATCCCTTTACCACCTGGTGCGGAAATGGGGGTGAGTGTGGCTCTCAGCCCGCCCAGCACTGCGGACTGGGCCGTAGGCACACCTCCCATCCAGGTCACACAGCCAACCTGCCTTCTGGAGGGAGCGTTAGGGTCACAAGGCCATGGGGGTGCTGGCTGCGGAGCTCAGAGGGGACCCTGGCTCAGAGGCCGTGGTCTCCTGCCTCCAACACATCTCTCCGGGAGCACTTGACATTGGAGACAAACGAACTGTGTTGATGGGGACAGCCCTGCGGGGCTGGAGGTCTCTGCCCGGCACGTGGACCACCCCTCCCCAGGCAGACAGCTGTGCTGCTCACCCAGAACCCTTAGAACCTGCTGGAGCTTTGCAGTTGGACCTTCAGAGGGATAGGGATGTAGCTTCGGCTGTGGCCTGCCCCTCTGTCCCCAAATTCTCAGGCCTCCTGGAGGGAAGACTGCTCACATCCTCTCCTCATTCCCTTTTGCACCAAGTGGGTATGGGAGGCACCACGGAGAAGAGGCGCAGGCCAGTGGGAAGACAGACACTCAACAAGCAGAGCGGAGAGAGGAGAGCCGTGTTTTGTCTTGTTCCATCCTGGTGCCACCCTGACACCAGCCCCCTTCCCATCTACAGATGAGGGCCTGCCCAGGGTCCCACAGCAGGGAGTCCTCCAAGTTGATTGCTCTTCTCCCATTGTTCAATGTGGACAAGTCCCCTCTCCCCAGTTACCTTGAAGCCTTCTATCAAGTCCCAGAAGAATGCCTCCTCCTGCAGGAAGTCTTCCCTGATTGATCTCTCCTGAGAATACTGGAGTGTGGAGGAGATGTTGGGCCATAATCCAAGGTGGCTATGCACCAGGAGCCTTGTCTGTGCAAGGGCATGAGACCTTCTTTAGGGTGCCCCCTGCACAGGGCTGGGACAAACTAGAGCCCCCAGAAGGTGGGAAACTGCCCTGTGTGTGACAGTGGGGGCATGCTTCCTCAGATTTGCGGAAGACAGTGGCCATTGTAGGGAGGCCAGCGTCAGCCCCGCATGAGTAAAACTTCCCCTGTCTGTGCCATCAGGGCAGGGTCCTGGGAGGCACTGTGTTCTCGTCCCTGCTCCATTCGCGGGCCAGGTGATCACCTGAGCCGGAGAGAACGTTGCCCAAGGAGGTACGTTCTGAGAAATCCTTCCCAACTCTTGGGCTGGTGACTGACCCAGACAGGAGGTCCTTAAATGGCCAGGAGGAGGTGTGGCAGCTGCGGCTGCACAAGTCCCACTGGGGCCCTGAAGCCCCTCCCCTCACCAGAGGAAGGCTCTCACCCTCGGAACCTGCCGCAGGGCTCCCTGCTTGGGGCCTGGGACGTGGGCAGGCTGGCAGGTGGCCCATATGCAGTACAGAACCCGCGCAGAGGCACTTCGGATGGTGGCCGTTGGGAGGCCTGGCCTGCTGCCTGTGAGCAGAGGGACCCTGGGCCTGTGGTTTGGGACGCAGCCCGGCAATGTTCAGCGTGGCCCAGGGGAGCCTCCTCTCTGTTAGGGCCCCAGCGGGAGCCGGCTGAGCATCCCCTCCAATTAAACGTGTGTGGCCTGGCATAATTGTGTGGGCGGGATGGGTCGTGGGGGTTACAGAAGGAATTCAAAAGTGCAGGAGGATGTGTGGTGAGTAATTGGCCATCTCCTGGTGGGAGCTCCAGGCTGGGCTGCTGAGACCCAGAGCCACACCGGACAGGCCCAGATTCTTCCTGGGGCCCCAGTCCCAGCCACATCCCCCCTGCCATGTCCTTGCTGGCCCGGCCCCCGTAACCTGTGGCCTCTCGGCAGGGCTGTGACCTCCTGGCAAATTCGCAGCACGGCTGCCTGCAGAGCCGCAGGGCCCAGATCCACCAGCAGATCAACAGGGAGCTGAGGATGCGGACGGGCGCCGAGAACCTGTACAGGTGCGTGCTGGCTGCCTGGGACACCTGCCACCGGCCGACCCTTGGGAAAACAGTGCTGTGTTCCCCGAGGCCCCTGCGAGGCAGGTGCATCCCGGGGCAGGGCAGTGACCCAGGTGGGTGCCTGGTCTTGTGGTCCACATGTGATTCCGTGACCGTGGCCTCCCATTCAGGCTCCTGAGAGGCAGGGCTGGGCCTCCCACTGGGGTCTGGGGCAGTCATGCCGCTCAGCTGAGACCCTCACAGGTGACTCCGGCCCCCACCTTGGTGGCCCAAACTGGCAGGGGTAGGCTCAGGGCCAGCCGAGTTCTGTTCTGTGCGGGGCTGGAGCAGGGCTTGAGGGGATGTCCCCACCGCTGTGCAGTGTGGGAGCCTTTGAGATGCACATGGTGACCAGCAGCTGTGTGCTGACCTTCACACACGCCAGTTCTACTGGTGATGGCCCGAGGCCCAGGGAGGAGGCCTGGCCTGCTTGAGTGCAGACTGCCAGTGAGTGCAGAACCAGCCCCAGGGCGGGGCTCGGCTGGGCCTGGGCCACTCCTTTTCCTTAGCAGCCCTGGCCCCCTGTCCCTCCCATCTGTAGGGCCAGCCCTGCCTTCCTAGACCTGTGGCCCCACTGGCAGGCACAGAGAGGGTCTGATCCCCGCCCCTCCAGGGAAGTTGGCTTCCATTCGCTGTGGAGGGCAGGCTGAGCTGTGTCCTGGGGGCGCGAGAGGTGGTGGAGGACACTTACGCCCTGGAAGCTCAGGGACCAAGGAGACGTGCTTGGGCCGGAGTCACGACATACCCGCGTGCACAGGAGTCTGCATGAACCACGGGGGCTTGCAGAGAAGGGGGAGGTCATCTGGCGGGCCCTGGACCCCACTGCTGCCCCCCAAGGGGGCTGGGCCCGTCAGCACATCACTCTGGGAGCGGGCTCCAGAGCTCAGGCTAGGGCAGGGGCTGCAGCGAAGCCCAGGGGCGTGGGCCCGCCTGCAGGGCTAGGGCTTCACCTCAGCCTGGCCTCCCCTAGAGCGACCAGCAATGCCCGGGTGAGGGAGACTGTGGCCCTGGAGCTGAGCTACGTCAACTCCAGCCTGCAGCTGCTGAAGGAGGAGTTGGAGGGGCTCGATGGCAACGTGGATGCCGACCAGCCCCAGAGGTGTGTGCACGCGTGTGCAAGGACACGGACTGGCCCAGATGTGCGTGTGTGCATGTGTGCAAGGACGCAGCCTGGCCCCAGAGATGCATGTGTGCAAGGATGCGGAGCGGCCCCAGAGGTGCGTGTGCATGCGTGCGCAGAACAGCACCCACCACGTGTGTGTGTGGGAGGATGTGATCCAAGACAGGGCGTGGTGGGACGTGTGTGGTGTGCAAGGACATGTACCATAATCAGAGGAGAGGTGTGTCGCGTGGGGCGGGAGTGGTAGCGGGTGGACTGCGTGGCCACGGGGGACAGCAGAGTCCAGCCTTAGAGCCCAGACTCGATGCTTCTGGTTCTAGCGAAGGTATCACTGTCCCCATGATCCCCCTGGGGCTGAAGGAGACCAAGCAGCTAGACTGGGCCACGCCCCTGAAGGTGAGTGCTGGCCTGTGCGCCCTGGGCTCGGGGGGGTCTTTGGGGCTTCCTGGTCCAGCCGTCTCACGGAGGTGAAGACTCTGAGGCCCAGAGAGGAGGGGGTCTGCCCTGGAGCCACTTGGCCTCCCCAGGCTATGGGGGATTTGGATTGGGTGGGCTTTGCAGAAAGGCACGCACCCTGGGATGGGTGTCAGCAGAACTGGAGGCCCCAAGACGGCTGCAGGGTCCTGACTCTCACTCTGAGGGTCCCTCTGGCGGGGGCCACCTCTTCCAGTCAGAGCCTGTGCTGAGAAAACCCGCTGGTTCCTGGGGCCTTGTTGGGGCTCGTGAGCCCGGCTGCCCTGGCTAGCTCGCCACTCCGGCCAGGCCGGCAGAAAGGTGCCTCGCCTCTCGGCCTCAGTATCCTTGCCTGTCAAGTGGCAGGTCACTTGCCTCGTGGGGTTAATAAAGGAATTCAAGTAGAAACATCACCAAGTCTCCAGGCCCCATATCTGTGGTGGGGGGCACCCATGTCAGTGTGTAGACCAGGGCCTCCCCTCGCTTTGGGTCTTCACCCACGTCGGGCTGGGAGACTTCAGGGAAGCCCAGCGCCTGTCCCTTCGAATCAGGAGCTGATCTCGGGGCACTTTGGAGAGGACAGTGCTTCCTACGAGGCTGAAATCCGGGAGCTGGAGGACCTGCGGCAGGTGGGTGGGTGCCTCCCAGTCCATAGGTGAGAAGACAGAGGCTCGGTCCTGCTGGCCCTTTGGGAATGGCTACTCTGTGCCTGTCCCCACCGCAGGGACCCTGCCTGGGTCTCTCGCCCCAATGCCCTGCACAGTCTCCTGGAGTGGCACACGTGGTCCACAGTAGCCCCCGGGAGGGCAGGTGTGACTGTGTCTACCCCTAGACCCTGGGGTGCTCTCCTGGGGCTGTGGCATTCAAGGGGATTCCCAGGGCGGTGTGCATGCCATGAGGTGGGCTGGGGCCGTGGGACCCTGCTGACTTCCACCCGGCAGGCCGCGCGGACCCCTAGCCGGAGCGAGGCGGGCCTGGAGCTGCTCACGGCCTACTACAATCAGCTGTGTTTCCAGGAGGCGCGCTTTGTCACCCCTGCCAGGAGCCTGGGGCTGCTGTTCCACTGGTAGGGGCGGGGCGGGGCGGGGCGGGGCGGGGGGCGGCGGCGCTTCTGAGACCCTGGCTTCTCGTGAGGGCTCTGCCCAGCCTGACCCGACCCTGCAGGTATGACTCGCTGACGGGGGTTCCGGCCCAGCAGCGGGCCCTGGCCTTCGAGAAGGGCAGCGTGCTCTTCAACATCGGCGCCCTCCACACCCAGATCGGGGCTCGCCAGGACCGCTCCTGCCCCGAGGGCACCAGCTGTGCTGTGGAGGCCTTTCAGAGGGCTGCGGGTGAGAGCCGCCCAGGGCTGGCCCCCCCAGCTGTGCCTGCGTGGTCCTCGCTTCCAGGCGTGAGGGGCAGAGCCTTCTCTGTGGCCAGAGCTAGGGGCCCAGTACGATGGCCCCCTAGCCCGAGGGGTCACACGCACAGGCCCTCTGTGGGGCGCAGAGGATGTTCCCCAACCAGGGCCGAGCACACGGGGTGGGGGTGGGGTGGCCCCGCCGTGCCACCCTGAGCCCCCTCCCCTCCGCAGGGGCCTTCAGCCTCCTGAGGGAGAACTTCTCCCACGCACCCAGCCCCGACATGAGCCCCGCCTCACTCTCCATGCTGGAGCAGCTCATGACCGCCCAGGCCCAGGAGTGCGTCTTCGAGGGCCTCTTGCTGCAGGCCCCCGTGGCTCCCCGTGACTGCCTGGCCCAGCTCCACCTGGCTCAGGAGGCCGCCCAGGTGAGGGCGGGGAGCCCGGCCAAGCTGCGGTGTCTCAGTGAGCAGCAGGGCCTGGGTCGAGGGTGCCGGCTGGAGCTTAGGAGCAGAGCCAGGATCTGGGCGGGGGGCGGGTACAGGGCCTCCTGTAGGGCCCCAGAGCCGGCTGTCAACCCCGAGGTCCTGAGTCCCCGCCTCTGGGGCAACACCAATCAGGGCAGGAACCGGGGCCCTGCCCCTGAGCTCAGCCTGGCATGGGGCAGGGCCGCTGGGACTTTGGTCGAAGCCAAGCCCCAGGGTGGGGAGAGGTGGGGGCCCAGGCCGCTGGGCTCGCGGGAGGCCCCACCATCCTGCCGTGTGCGCCAGCAGGTGGCGGCCGAGTACCGGCTGGTGCATCAGACCATGGCCCAGCCGCCCGTCCAGGACTACGTGCCCTTCCCCTGGACCACCCTGGTGCACGTGAAGGCCGAGTACTTCCGCGCCCTGGCCCACTACCACGCGGCCCTGGCCCTGTGTGACGGCGCCCGTGAGTGCCCCGCCCCGCATGCCCGTGTGCCGGCAGGGCCCCGCCGGCGCCTCACCGCCCTCTCTGACCCACAGCGGTGGCGGAGGCGGAGCTTCCAGCCCTCGAGCAGATCTTCCTCGGGCCCCCGGCCTCGTCTGAGCCCCGGGGCCCCGCCCTGCCCCAGGAGCAGGAGGACCGCCGGAAGCTCGGTGAGGCGGCTGAGGGAGGGGCGGGGCGCTGGGGCCTCCGCGGGCGTGAATGCCCCACTCCACCCTGTCATCCCCAGCCCTGATGCCCCGGCGCTGGCGGGTGGGGTCCCCAGCTCGCCCGGAGCAGGGGCCCCAGCAGTGCGGGCGGCGTCGGGAGGGGGCGGGGGCAGGGGGGGCGAGCCACACACGGCGGCAGTTCTTTCGCGGCTCAGACCTGCCGTCGGGCCCTCAGGATGAGCCCAGAAGCCCTCGCTTGCCCTCCTCTCGCAGCACCTGGTGGTGGGGGAGCTGGGGCCCAGCCTGGAAGGGCCAGGCAGGCAGCGTGTGACAGCTCTGTCCCGTGCAGGCAAGGCCCACCTGAAGCGGGCCATCCTGGGTCAGGAGGAGGCCCTGCGGCTGCATGCCGTGTGCCGGGCCCTGCGCAGGGTGGACCTGCTGCAGGTCGTGCTGGCCCAGGCGCTGCGGCGCTCTCTGGCCAAGTACTCGGAACTCGACCTCGAGGACGACTTCTGTGAGGCCGCCGAGGCCCCTGACATTCGGCGTGAGCAGCCAGGCCCCTTGGGTGGGTGTGTCCTGGCCCCAGGGGAGCGGGGGGTGGAGGCCTCCTGGCGAGCAACAGCCATTTGCCACAGAGCTATGGGCCCTGGAAGGAGCAGCGGGGCACTTGGCGGGGGAGCCGTGACGGCAGCTCCCCGCCCCCCTCTCCCTGCACCTGGGACCCCCAAGAACCACCCCCGGGGCTCCTCCTGCTGGTGGCCCACAGAGGGGCCGGTGTGCACGGGCTGCATTCGGGTCACCCACTCTGCTCTGGCCGAGCCGCACCCGGCTGCTTCCCAGGGCTCTGGGGCCGTGAGCCTGGGGCTCAGCCACGCCCTCCCTCCCCTTCTCCCTTTCAGCTAAGACGCAGCGGAGGCCGGAGGGCAGGGCGCCCAGCTTCTCCCGGGTGAAGGTGGCTGACATCTTCCATCGGCTGGTGAGCACGCCTCCCAGGCCACCCCCACCTCGGCTCTGCCCTGCGTTCTCAGGCAGGCCCTCGATGGTGGCCCAACCCTGCCCGGCCCCCTTGCAGACCCTGCTGGTTTCTGTCCCCAAATGTGGAGATCGGGGCAAGGGCGCTCCAGGCCGGGGCTCCCCCAAGGGCGGCAGCCCAGCCAGGCCTCTGACCTCTGGCCGCCCCCAGGGGCCCCTGTCCGTGTTCTCAGCCAGGAACCGCTGGCGGCTGGCAGGGCCCATCCACGTGGCCCGAGGAGAGGGCGGCTTCGGCTTCACGCTGCGGGGCGACGCGCCCGTTCTCATCGCGGCTGTCGTTCCGGGGGGCCGGGCCGCGGTAAGGGGCCCCACCCCGGGGCTGACTGCGGGAAGGGGGAAGATGGGACTGGCCAGAGGTGGAGGGGTGCCCGCGGGACTCTCCCCGCCTCCCTGCAGGCGGCCGGCCTGAAGGAGGGTGACTACATCGTGTCAGTGAACGGGCAGCCGTGCAGGTGGTGGAAGCATGCAGCTGTGGTAGCCCAGCTGAAGGGCGTGGGCGACGAGGGCGTGAGCCTGCAGGTGCTGACGCTGCTGCCCGGTGCCGAGCCGCCTGGCTCGGTGAGCCCCGGGGCCCTGGGGGGGTGGTCCCTAACTCCTTGTCCCGCCCCGGCCCTGGGCCTTCCGCCAAGCCCCCAACATCCGCAGATGCCAGGAGGGCACTCGGGTGACCTTCCAGGCAGCAGCCGCCTATGCTGCGGCCTCCACCTGGTAGCAGCTCCTGCCCTTGACAAGGCCCCAGCCCACCCCTCAGCTGGCCTCCACCCTCCTGGAGGCCCCGGGGTGCCCTGCTGCATGGCCGCCCTCCCAGGGACCCCGCCATGTGCCCCCTGAATACCACCCAGCTCGTCCCTGTCGCACTCACCAGGCTGGCCACAAGCAGGCCAGGCCAGGGTGCCGACCGATACCCATTTCCATCCCGAACACAGGGGGACCGCCGGCCAGCCCTGGGGGCGCTTCTGAGGAGCCAGAAGGAGTGTGGCTGGGAGACACCAGGGCCCGCACAAGCCAGCCCCAGGCCCCTCCTTGGCTGGAACCGCAAGGCCAAGAGGGGCAAGGCTGGAAGGAGGCTGTCCCCAGCCCCACACCCCTGAGCCGGGCTGCCCAGGCCGGCAGTGAGGGGCCAGCTCTCCCCACACCCCAGCCCCAGCACAGGCTCCAGCTGACTGGGAGTGAGGACCCCATGCACGCCTTCCTGACCCCAGAGCACCTTCGGGCCAGTTTGCTGCCCCACCCAGTGCCCAGAGCTGCCCATTAAAGACATTGTGAGATGAGGTGTGTCCGAGCCCAGTGATGTGGGCCAGGTGCTGCCCCCCCCATACGGGAAGTGTCACAGTCGCCTCTGGACCCCGACTCCCAAGTGCCAGGAGGCTGCCCCTGGGCTGCCCTGTCCTCCTGCGCCCCGGGTGCCCACTTGAGGGCAGCTTCCCGGGTGGGGGTGTCCGGCTGCCCTTCTTGGATCCTGAAGGAGCCGTCCCCAGAGAGCCAGGCAGGCTGGGGTGACGTGTTGCCAGCGGGTCCCTGCAGCCCAGATGCCCCCTGCCCCCTGTGCTGGGCTCCCGAGGCCCCTCAGCTGAGCTCTCCCCATCCCCCCGCCCCCCCAGCATGCCATATCTTGTCCACACCCTCCCTCAGGACTGGCTGCGCCCCAAGCCAAGCTTCTGTTTGGCCCCCAGTGATTCCTTCTGGGCACCCCTCCCGGTGGCCCACCTGGCGCCCAACAGGCTGGAGAAGGCTCAGCTACCTTCCCGCCCTGCCCCTCCCTCCACACAGCAGCCTGGAGTGCCCACAGCACTGCCTCCCATCTGATCGGGGTCCCAGCCAAGGCCAACTACTGCAACACCTTTTACTGTCCCTCCGTGGACAGAACGGGGACCCATCCCTGCTTCCGTCCCTCCTGTTCCCTCATCCTGACCCCTTCTGCGTCGAGGGCCTAGATCTGATCCCAGCCCTGCACCTGCAGTCCAATCCTTTACCAAGCTGCCAGCCAGGCCCATCTCCCGCCCTCACTTCCCATCTGGCCAAGCTCCACCCGCCCTCACCCCGCCAGGCCCCACCCCATCCTGCCAGGCTCTGCCCCACCTGTCCTCGCCCTGCAGTCGAGCCTGGGCATCCGAGGCCCCTGCTCCAGCCTCGGGCAGGTGTCTGCGGGGCCGTTTCATCCTCCTGCACCTGAGCCCAGCACTGAGGGGTGCCCCCAGCCCACTCTAGCCCCCTTGGACTCCTCCCCAGCCCCTTTGGCACTGAACTGGGCTCCTCAGACCGTGAGCCTTCAGTGTTCCCCCCCCAGCCATGCGTACTGGTGGACGGCCCCCAGAGACCACGGCGGCCACACTCTCCTGGGTCCCGCGGTGGTGTGGCTCAGGATCTGGCCCCAAAAAGAGGAGTGAGAGGTGGGACGGGGTGCCGCCTGCAGCCCTAGGCAGGGTTGGGGGGGGGCAGGGGTCCCCGTGGCCACCAGGGGGCAGCCGCTGCCCGCTTAAGTGCAGTGCAGGTTTGGGGAAGGGCGAGCAGCAGACCCAGGAGAGCAAGGAAGCCCCCCTGCAGACCAAGGCCCAGCCACCCCCATCTCCGGGCATCATCCCTGTCCCCTCTGTGAGGTCCCCAGGCAGGAGCAACCCTGTGGGGGGGGCCAGGCAGCCCTGGCCCCTGCCATCCACCACCTTCTTTAGCATTCCTGGGGCAGGGGAGTGAGTGGGCGGGGGGGGGGGGGGGGCGGTGAGAGTGTGAGGGAATGGGTAAGTGGGTGTGATGAGGGCATGCAGCTTTCGGAGTGGGATGGCAGGGCTGCGCCACCTGCCGGAGCCTAGGGACAGGGCATCCAGGTGCGTCCCTCCCCGACCCACCTGCCCCTCCTGGGAGAATGCCCCTCTCAGCAGAACCGGCCAAGGTCACCTCCGCACTTACTAATTTGATTAATAAAACTGTGCATCAAGGAAGCATTACCCGCTAATCGGGGACGACAGGGCTGGCAGGTCCTGTCCAGGACTCAGCAACTTGCCTGCTTCCAGCAGCCGATCTGGACCCAAGAGGGGCTGGGACTGGGCACGGAGCTGCTACCTGCTTCTCGCCCCAGGCAGGTGGGGAGGGCCCCTTGCCAAGGACCAGACCCTCCCCATGCGGACAGCCGGTGGTGCACGCCCCACCAGGGCCTTCCCAGCCCCTCCCTTGCCCTGCACAAGTGGCCTGCCTCCCGGCCCTCAGGCAAGCCAGGGCCTTTGCTCCCCTAGGCCAGGTGGGGCTGGGCATCGAGGGGAACTCCAGCTCTCCAGGAAGCAGTGAACCCACTTTCCAGATGGGAAAGTAGGTGCTGAGCGTGGGGCACAGACCAACCGGCGTCCCACAGGGCCAGCGGAGGCTCTGCCCACACGTTTCAGCTGTTCCTGGACGCCGAGAGTACTGCCACCCTGTGTCCAGCACACCTCAGCACACAGCATACAGCACACGGCCCACCCAGTCTCCCTGGCATCTCCCTAGTGTCCCTGGACGGCTGAGTTGGCCAAAGGCGGAGTCCTGGGCTGGCTCCAGGAGGCCTTGGGGATGAGGTCATGGACACGACTCTGGGCCTGGCAGGACCCCCGGCGGTCAGTCGTGGCCTGACCCCCACCATGAGGGCAATACTGCACCCCCGTGGGGGCAGGACTCAGAACAAGCTGGCAGTGGCCTGTCTGGCACCTGAGGGTGAGTCCCGCTACACACATCAGCCTGGGGTTGTGTGAGCGCCTGGCCCAGCCCAGGAGTGAAGCAGGCGGCTGAGGGGCTTCTCCGTGTGTGCCAGGGGACTGTCCAGGCTGGGAGAGGGGCTATGCCCTGAGGGCCCACCTGGGCTGAGTCCTCTCCCCAGTGGCAGCGGGCTGCCCTGACGGGCTGGCGCGTGGGGATCCGCACACAGTGGGGCTGGGGGTGAGAAGGCGCGCGCCTGCCCGGCCCACCCGCTCTGCCCTGATGTGTCTAGGGGCTCCGGCCCTTCCCAGATGCCTGCCCCGTAACAGCGCCCCAGCCCCATTCTGCCCTGTGCTCTCTGCCCCCTCAGTTCCAAGCTAGGATGTGCTCAGCCTTCCTCAGATGTGGCCACGTCTCAGGTCGGTCACGGCTCTAAACCCCCCACTTTCCCGTCCAGCCACATCCCGTTGTCGCGATGCCCCGGATGGGCCGTGGGCCACAGACAGGGACGGCGCCGGCTCATCCACAAGCTCCACAAATACCTGGGAAGGTGCAGCCGCCTGGTGCGAGTGTCCCGTGCATGTGCCACCCGGGGAGGGAGGGTGAGGGCCGGGAGCTTCCGAGGCGGCAGCGGGACACTGTCCTTGTCCCCGTGCCCAGCGCGGGGAGGGCCCGGGAGGACTTGGGAGAGCGTGGGGCTGAGGGCGTGCGCTGAGCAGCGTGCACGCGGAGCTCCCCGGCACGCGCCCGGGCCGCCCCGGCCGCCGCCCCCGCCCCACGCAGGGACGTCTCATTTTCCAGAGCGGTCTCGCGCTGCGCGGGGAGGTTGGGCTGAGTGCACGCTGTGATCGTTTTGCTTTGCCAACAGAAAACTGCCGCGAGGGGAAAAGGCAAACTCCCTTTCGCTTGGGTCAGCAGTGAGCGCAGCAGATTAATGTGAGGAGAGGCGTGGGCGCGGAAGGAAGGGAGCCCCGAGGCTGCGGCGGGAGGGCCAGGGAGGGGGTGGGGCGCAGGGGTCACAGGGGAGGGCCAGGTGGAGGACAGGTGTCAGGGCCGCCGGCTGGGGGGACTCCTCCTGGCTTCGCTCTTCCCCCGTACCCCCTCGATTCACTTCTCCCAGGGCTCCCACCGCACCCCACCCCCACCCGCACCCAGCCCAGGCCCATCCACCTCCGCCCCAATCCCCCAAAAGGCAGGCTTGGCCCAGGAGCCTCCAGAACAGGACCTGGATCGATGGCACACTCCAGCCGGAACCCCACTAACCATGACCACGAGGTGGTTCCCAGCCTTCAACCCACTGGACACCAGCCCCTGGGGTGAGCCCACGGGAGGTAGCACTCGGGGACCCAGGGCCAGTGTGAGAGGCGGTGCGGCTCACCAAAGCTGCACAGCCGCCGCGGGGGTGGGGGCCGCCAGGGTGGTCCCAGGGCCCTCCGACCCCCGCTCCGACCCCGAGCTCCTGGTGGGGCCGAGTCCCCAAGGCCTTGCTGAGAAGGCTGGGTTAGAGGTCTGCCGGCCCTCATGGAGGCCGGGAGGTAGGGCTCCAGCGTTGGGGTGCCCCGTAGGGACCCAAGCCCGAGAAGCCCGAGGCACACTGCTCCCAGCATCCCGAGACAGAGCTTTTGTTGGAGACAGCTTTTGTTGGAGACGCTGAACTTGCTGCCTGACCGCAGAGGGCTCAACGGTGGCCCCCAAAAGATACAGCCACCCAGAACCTGGGAACATGCCCTTGTGTGGAAAAAGGATCTTTGCAGATGTATTCAAGTTACGAATCTTGGGATGAGATCATCCTGATTACCCGGTGGGCCCTGAGTCCACTGACACGTTTCCCAGTAAGAGACAGAAGAGGAGAGGCCGTGTGAAGACACGGGCAGAGACTGGAGTGCTGAGACAGCAGCCTAGGAGCACCTGGGGACACCAGAAGCAGAAGGGACCAAGAAGCGTCCTCTCCTCCAGCCTGCGAGAGAGCACGGCCCTGCCGACACTTCCATCTCAGACTTTTGGCCTCCAGAACTGGGAGAGAACAAGTTTCCGGTGTTTTAAGCTTCCGAGTTTAGGGTAATTGGTTAGAACAGCAGCAGGAAGCCGATAAGCCGACCTCACACAAGTCCCCGTGTTTCTGGGCCTCAGTTTGTCCTTCCGTAGGATGGACAACAGGGCCTCAGGTGTTGGATTAGAGGGGTGGGCTCAGCCCAGATGTCCATGAGAAGCATCTCCCACTTCTGGAAAGCCCGCCCCACCCCCAGATTCTGAAGCACGTGGCTGGGGCACTCGGTCACGATGGCCTGAACATCTGCATTTCGGGACTGTCCAGCTAGAGACGGAGCGAGTGGATGAGGCAGCCACAGACATCCCCCACCCTGCTCACCTCCCTCGGCCTCAGAGTCCTGGGGGCTCAGAGCCTTCTGTGGCTGGCTCCCAGGTGGCTGTGTGCCTTTGAGGCATCTCACCACCCCTCAGACGGGCCATGGGTCCTGAGTGCTGCCTCCTGGGGGCTCAGCCCCAGGGGGAGGTGGGAGACCGTTCTCTCGGTGGCTGGTGAGGCCCTGCACAGGGCCGTGGGGTCGCTCAGAGCCCGTGTGAAGAAGCCCGGCCACGCCCCTGGCTGTGTGTTAGGGGGGTCTGAGGCCTGGGGGGCTGCCCAGGCTCAGCCAGCACCCCATCCACCCCCCCCCACCAGGGCCAGGCACCCTAGCAAGCTTTGCCCTCTTCCCTGTGGCCGGGGTCTGTGCGTTCAGCTGTCGTGCAGGTGAGCCTACCTCACCGAGCTCCTGGGGGGGCGATGGACCCAAATACAGTTGCCCCCAGGCAAACTTAGAAGGCTCGACTGGGGCCGTCCAAGGAAGTGGAGTGGAGGTGACTTGGGTCAGGGTCAGTAGTCGGTGTGGCCGCCGAGGGAACGGGCAGTGCACGGGTTTAGAGGACACTGAAACCCGCCCCCCCCACGAGCCCCCCTCTCCCAGCACCAGGGATGAGGGTCTCCCCGGGCAACCTCGGCCACCCCTTCTGTGGCCGCGTGCCTCCTGTTGCGAGGGAAAGGAGAGCCGCCCTGCCCCTGCGGGGCAGCCCCGAAACACCCCTCCCCTCCCTGCACCTGCCACGACAGAGCCACCTTTTCAGGGGGTGCTCCTGGAACACCTCGGCGGAATCCCGGCCAAACATCTCCGCCTGGCCAGTCTCCTGGGACAGAGGGTCCCTGGGCTCACAGCCCAGGAGGGACAGGGGAGGAGTGGAGGGGACAGCGGCTCGCGGAGTCCTCAGGGACCAGAGCACACCCAGCACTCTGCTCTGACGGCTGGGAGAAGTCCTGTGCCTCTGGCCTGACGCATCGCATCGCTCTCTGCTGACTCTGGGCCGCCAGCCCTGCCCCGCCCCCCCCCCCCCCCCCCGCAGCTGTGCCAGTGTCTGGAAGCCTCCTCTGCTTGCTCCAGTGCAGCTTAAGCTCATGAGAACCCCCACTATGGCCCTCCCCCTCCTCCCCTCCCCCTTCCTCCCTTCCCCTCCCTCTTCCCAGCCTCCCCTCCCCAGGGCCCGCACTCTCTCAGTGGCACCTAGCTCCGGGGCCAGGTGCGCATGGTCCTCACCTGCCCCTGAGTGGAGTTGAGGCAGGATGTGTGGGAAGGAGGGCAGGTGGGCTCCCAGAGGGGGCGGGGAAGGACGAGACAGAACTGCCCAGCTGAAGCCCAAGGCCCCACTTGGAAGGGGCTGTCCCTGGGGCGCCCTGTCCCAGCCTGCGAAGAACGCATCGCTGGGTCTCAGTTTCCCTACCTGAGAGCTCAGAGCCCTGCTGCGGCGGGGTGGGCGGCAGCGACGTCTGGGAGTCCTGCGTCCCTCCCGGAGCGGACGTGCCCGCCGTGACTCCCTCCTCTCCGGACGCTGACTGTGGACTGAGCCGGGGTCGGGGTGAGCCCAGCCACCACGCGCTCACACACACACAGCCACTCCTCCCAGGCCATGCAGACCGCGAGGCCGGCTCCAGGTCCCGCACGCTCGGCCCACGGCACCACCAGGGAGCGCAGGAGGAAGCACCGGGCCGGGAGGGCGGGGTCAGCCCCGGAAAGGCAGGAAGGACCCTCCTCACTTCCTGGATCCCCTCCGAGGCTCCTGGGCCTTCAGAGGAGCAGAGAGGAGCCGGCCTCCGCCCACCTGCTGCCTCGCCCCTCCCCTCCCCTCCCCTCCCCTCCCCTCCCCTCCCCTCCCCTCCCCTCCCCTCCCCCCCTGCCAAGACTCCCCTTTGCCACCTTCGCCTGCTCCACTTGCCCCATTGCTCCAGCCAACGTTCGGACCAGTAACAGCTCCAGCACCGTGGCCGCTGCCGGCCAGTAGCAGCACGTCCACCCCCACCCCGTCCCCACGGCCGTCAGCACCGTCACCTCCACACTGTCCCCGGCATCCACACATCATGTCCCCTGTACTGCGTCTCCGTCACTTGACCAGCAACACCATCACCGCCATGGCCGACAGCCACATCAGTGTCACCGCTGACTCGGTCTTAATTCCCTCAACGGCCACGACACGCCACCTTTACAAGTCCCTGGCCAGGCTCTCCTTCACCATCGTCCCTTCTTCTGGACAGAGGACCTCGGGTTGGGGCCAGTCAGTGCTGGCATGATGACGACAGGGTCCAGAGCGCGCCTAGGATCAGCTCAGGAGGGCCACCAGAACCCCGCTCAGCTTGCATCAGCTCAGCATCAGAGCTCAGCTGCGCTCTAGGCACTAAGAGGTGAAGCCAGGCCCCGGCCCTGGGGGGCTGACCACTGATGGGGCTGAGACACGCATCTCAGGGCGGCGGCAGTGACAAGCGCAGGGAACTTTGGGAGCCCAAGGGGCCTTCACCCCCCCCTGCCCAGTTTCAGGTTGGTCCCTGGGGACAGGGGGGATGAGGAGAGCCTAGAAGGGGCAGGAGGCAGCTTGGCAGAGAGAGGCAGGGCCGAGGTGCCTGGGGTGGGGCTGGGGGCCGGGACTCACCCCACCAGGTGGGCCCCTGCCTGGGGGAGGGCGTAACTCCAGGACTGCACCCCACTCCCGGAGGGCCCCTGGCGGCCTGAACGCTGAGGACCAGGGCTCACAGGTCCAGGAGCACATCTGTGAGGCCATGTGGCAGCGCTGGGCCGGGTGTGCTGGGGCTGTGGTTCCAGGAGCACATCTGTGAGGCCATGTGGCGGCGCTGGGCCGGGTGTGCTGGGGCTGTGGTTCCAGGAGCACATCTGTGAGGCCATGTGGCGGCGCTGGGCCGGGTGTGCTGGGGCTGTGGTTCCAGGAGGACGAGCAGGTTTGGGTGGGTCAGCTCAAGGGACCCACTGGACTTGGGCTGCCAGTGGGCACAAGGAGCGTGTCCAGGGAGCCGCTGGGCGTGGTCTGGGGCTGGAGGGAGAGGGTGGGTTGTGGGGGAGCCCTGGAGGGTTACCTGAAGCCCTGGGAGAGGGTGGTGGGGCTGGAGGAGTGGGGGACAGCCTGGAGACCCCATAAGAGAAGGCTGGCGGGAGAATCTCGAGGGGGAGGTCAGAGGGGAGCAGTGCCCCAGAGAGCAGAGGCGGAGCGGCTGAGGGGAGGAGAGGAAGAAGAGGAAGTAGTCAGCTCCCTCCCTGCCCCCAGCCCAGCCAGGCCAGCCCTGCTGAGGGGTGGTGGCTGGAGCGACAGGCCCTGGGGGCCCTGAGGTCTCTCTGGAGGATGCAGGTGGGCATGGAGTCCAGGAGGGGCAGGGGCCCCTGCTGGTCAGGCAGCCCAGACCAGGCTGGGGTAGGCCCCCGGTATTGGGGTGGGAGGGGGGCCTGAGCTGGTGGGAGGAGGATGGACAGAGGCCTGGGCAGGTCCCTGTCAAGGTCAGCCCCTCTGGGGCCAGAGGTCTCACCTTACCTTGACCAAGAGGAAGGCCTCAGCAGGCCACCCCTTCTGGGAGTGGGGGCTCCTGCCTCAGTTTCCCCCCTTGTCTCACACACTATCTCTGTCCTGATGCGGGCTGTGCCCTCTCCTCAGCAGCCTGTGGCCTGCAGGGGGTCCTGAGGGCCGAGGCCCACCCTGGGAGGGGGCCCCGCAGGGCGGCCTCCCCAGGCCCATGCATAATGCAGTATTTACCTGGGGATGATTGGCAGGCCCCCAGGCGCCACGCTCCCCTCCCCCTCGGCCCCTGGCCGGGTGAGCCAGACGTGCATTAAGACAAGAGTGGCTTATCGAGCTGTCAGGGGGACGTTTTAAGACAGAATTACAGGGGGAGGAAAAAGATTTTTACCAAATTAATGAAAAATCAATCTGGCCTCAAAAATCCATTAGCCTTCATAGTGCGTCGGTTACAGGCCGAGCCGCCCGGTCCGACGCGGCTGTTAAATACTGCGGCCACCACCCCCATTCGTTACCCCACGGTGCTTACTGCTGAGAAGACACCTGCCTCCCCGCCCCCCAGGCATCCAGACTCGCCTGGTCCAGGGCTCCTACCTCAGGGCCCCTCGGAGGCCCCAGCCCTGGACCCCAGTGTCCAGCTGAGTCGGCCAGGGGCTCCCCCGGCAGACCCAGGGGTCCCCGCACACTGAGCAAGGGAGCAGTACGGTGAAGGTGGGGTAGACAGGAAGGGGGATGCTGCCCGGGGGGTGTGCTGTGATGTCGGTGTCCACGCAACTGGCCGCGTGGGCAGAAGACTGGCTGTGGTCTCGGCAGGGCTGCCCGCGGTCTGTGGCCGTGAGGGTCAGTGTGGCTGGCGATGGTACTGCTGGCTGTGGAGACAGGCTGGTGCTGCCGTGGTGACCGTGCTGAGCTGGGTGGTGGGAGGTGCCAGGCCCGTGAGGGGGAGTGGGAAGCTGTGGGAGGGGCCGGAGGCCCTGCGCTCTGTCACTCCACGGAGGCCTCAGGGGCCAGGGGTCGGGACAGCAGGAGGGTCCTGGCTGACCCCAGACCCGGGTACTGCCAAGGGGACTCCTTCCCCACTGAGAGGAGGGGACCGTGCTGTCCGAGGTCCTCCATGCCCGACAGGTGGCCTGCACCGGGCCAGGAGGCTGGGCTGCTTGACTTTACATTAAATCGGCACATCTCTCCTTCTCTCCCCTCTCTCCTGGAGCCCTGCCTTAAAACTCTCCTGCTCCGCCAGCTGCATCCGTCAGCGGCCCGTCTCCCTCTGATCCCTCTAAGGAGGTGCAGTCAGCACGCCTCCTGTCACCTTGTCACCCACCCCCCTGGAGGGGCTCCCTCGGGCCCGGCCTCAGGCGGGCAGCACCCCGGGGAAAGCCCAGGGCCTAGAGGGCTGCCCCCTCACCTGGCGCTTCTCCCCGGGACCCCTGCCTGACCTGCTCTAGTGACGGCCACGTGGCCTCGCCCACCGTGTGCCCACACCCCACCCAGACCCTGGTGTCTAGTCATTCCGAGCTGCCGCCCCCCTGAGTCTTCCTGGGGCTCTGCTCGCCTCACTTGTTCACCATTCATTCATTTGCACGGCTCCGGAGCCTGTCCTGCGGTGCCGCCCGGCTGGTGCCCGCTGCCCAGACGGGGCTCAGTCCCGGTCCCTGCCCCTGAGAGGGGGTGGGTTACGGGAGGCCAGGCAGGTAAGGGGAGGGCCCACGGGTGTGGGGCAGGAGGCCAGCCCCGGGGTGGGTTTGGGGCAGATGCGGTGCTGGCCTGGGGATTGGCCCTAACGGTGGGCGCTGGGCGCAGCAGAGGGTGGTGCTGGGGGCCGGCCTGGGGCGGGGTGCAGCCCCGGGGGGCTGAGGCCGCTGGAGGAACCCCTCAGAGCCTGCGAGCCCACCTCACCACCCCAGGGCTTGCTGCAGGAGAGGGCCCACGGGGAGCGGCACCCTCAGGGGGCCTCCCTGCTGCCTGGCTGTGGGGACCCGCGGCCCAGAGGGGTGGCTGCCCCGGGCCCTGAGCAGGCGGGGCAGTGGGCCCAGTGGGCTCCGGGCCTGACTCCGCTGCCCGCCTGCCCCTCAGCCGCCCGGCTGGAGCCAGACAGTCGCGCTGTGGCCGGCTGTGATGTTGTGGATCAAATCCCAATTCATTAGCGGTGCTGGCCGGGGCGGGAGGGTAATTGTGGGCAGGGGCCGAGACCCTGTCTGCAGTTTTCCGGGTGGCCTGGCCCCCTGGCTCCAGAGGCTCCCAGACCCCACCAAGGGGACCCGCTTCCAATAATCGGTCGGGGATGGCGCGTGCCAACCGTGAACCCCTCGGACAGTGCGGCGAGCGGCCCAAGGTGACCTGAGCCTGGTCCCGCCTCTGAGGGGCGCCCAGGAGCGAGCGGTGGGGGCCCAGGTCCCGGCCCAGCCCTTTCTCTGTCCTGGTGTGTCCGTTGCCCCCCTTGTATTGGTCTCTCCTCGGGGTCTCGGCTCCCTTCTGCTCCTTCCATTCCTGGCCTGTCTCCCAGGTGCCCCTCTCGTTCTGGTTCTCGTGCATGCATGCCCTCTCCGTCCGGGCACCTGTCACTTCTCTGCCTGCACCCTCATACCTGGGCAGGTCTGGGATGCCCAGGACCAGCCAGTGCAGGAGGGAGCCAGGCCCTCCACGTCAGAGGGCCCCTCAGTACAGGCTGGCAGTGTGCCTGCTAGGGTTCAGAGGTCACAGCCAAGTTCCCACTCTGGCTGGGCCGAGGGTCTCCCTGCCAGGTAAGGACAGTGTGTCGGGGTGTCTTGAGCCTGCACAGGGCCAGGGGCTGGCCCGCTGAGGCCACGGGAACTCTAGCTCCCCACCGCCGGCCAGGCCTCAGCTCTGCCCACTGGGATGATGCCAGGGCAGCATCCAGATGCCCCGGCCTGGGCTTCCCTGGTGGCGCCGTGGTTGAGAGTCTGCCTGTTAATGCAGGGGACGCGGGTTCGTGCCCCGGTCCGGGAAGATCCCGCATGCCGCGGAGCGGCTGGGCCCGTGAGCCACAAGTACTGAGCCTGCGCGTCTGGAGCCTGTGCTCCGCAACAAGAGAGGCCGCAGCAGTGAGAGGCCCGCGCACGGTGATGAAGAGTGGCCCCCGCTCGCCACAACTGGAGAAAGCCCTCACACAGAAACGAAGACCCAACACAGCAAAAATAAAAATAAATTAATTAATGAACTCCTACCCCAACTTCTAAAAAAAAAAAAAGATGCCCCGGCCTGAGGGTCAACCAAGCAGAGGCTGGTGGCACGAGGAAGGGAGTGTCTGCACCTCTACGCCCACCCCCTGACCACGCTGCATGGGCGGCCCCCCGCCTCCCCCGGGGCCCAGCCAGGCCAGCATCTGTCTGATCTGACATCCTGAGCGGGGCATGGATCTGCTGACCCAGGCCAGCCTGCCGCATCCGTCCCATCAATAGCAGGTCCGGTGCTGTGCTGCTCTCAGCCCTCCAGGGAGCCTCGGCAGGACGATGGCCGGGCCCTGCAGCCACAGTGGGGCAGGCCCTGAGAGCGAGGTGGGCAGGTGGGCAGTCACCTGGAGGCTCCTGGGCCTCTCCACCTGCCCGTCTCCCTGGTGGCCTCCAAGCCCCAGCAGAGTGGGCCCCCAAAGCTGCCTGGGGGCCTCCACGAGGCCTCACGCCCAGGACTCCTGCAGGGCTTTCAGGACAGCTGACCCCTCACCTCTGAGGCATGGCCTGCTGGGTGGAAGGGACTGGCACTGGGAGGAATTCCTGGGCCAGACTACTCTCAGTTTGGAGAACTTTCTACGAGGCAAAGCTGTCTCAGATAGTGGGGGGCCGTGGAAGGCTGAGCTCCCCGTCACAGAGCTGTTCACGAGGAGGCCTAGTGGCCCTGATGGCAGGCAGCCAGGCCCTGTCTGGTCAGAGGCTCCACCACCCACTGTCCCCAAGAAAGCGGGCCCGAGCTCCCCACGCAGCGTTCACACCACGTCGTCCTGCACTTCTGTGAGCAGCCTGACCGGCCAGACAGGGCTTCCTGCCCAAAGAACAGGGGCTCCAAGAGGAGATTAGCCAGCTGGGGGCAAGCCTGGCTCGAGAAGGCTTGGCAGCCTGGCCCACCAACGGGCCGAGGGCCAGTGAGGAGTGGGTCATGGCCGGGCAGCGGGGCAGTTGGTCAGAGGCAGTGGAGGGTGGGCAACCTGAATCAGCAGCCCAGGGCCCCTCTACCACCGGGACCACCACCCCTGGTCCTTCAACCCACAGTCTCCATGGTGACTGAGCGACCTTCTGTCTGCAGGCACTGGCCCTCCAAGCCCTGGACCATGACACAGCCTCTCAGGTTCATGGGGCAGGGCTTGGACTTCTGTTGTAGTGCCCAGAGAGGTTCAGAGACCTGTCCAGTGTCACATAGCATTTGGGCAGAGTCGGTGGACCTAGACACTCATCTCTGGGCCTGTTCAGAGCAGTTTGTTAGGGTTTGACTGGGAGCCCCGAAGGGCAAGCCCACCTTCTGTCTGCCACTGCATCCCCTGCCATGGGCGATGTGCACAGTGGGGGTGAGAGGAAGCAGGGCGGGGCCACTGCACTCTCTGCCCTGGAGGGAGGTTGTGTGAGGGCATCCAGCTGCGCCCCCCCGCCCCGTGGCTGACTTGGGAGGGGGGCTGGGTTCACCTGCTCGTGGAACGGTGTTCATGAATATCCCTAAAGAGGAAAAATCAGTCAATTACCCCGGAATGTGGCCATTTCTCTAACTGGGAGAACATGCAGTCTTATACACCTTGGAAGAGACGCCGGGGTGGAGGGATGGCGGAGCGAGCCACGCTTTAAGTCCTCTCTGGGCTGGCAGCCGCACGGCCGGCCTCCGCAGGCAGCCTGCCATCTCCCCGCCCGGCAGCAGCCACACTGCCAGGTCAGCAGCCCTCACCTCCCGCTCGGCAGGACGGCAGCCGTGAGCCCTGGGGTGGCCAGACTGGCCAGCCTGGGACAGAATCACTCCTTATGGGCAATCTCAAGTGCCCCTGCCAAGGTCGCCTCCCCAGGCCTGAGGGCCCCCACCTACACTGTAGACACAGCTTGTGGCCAACACGGGGATCTGTGAGGAGCGCCCTGCGGGGTCGGGCCTGCCCCTTCCCAGCCGGGCATCCAGATGGTCTTGTGCTGAGGGGAGCGGCCAGCCTGCCCTGTGCAGGCGGAAGGGGGCGGGTTAAACGCAGAGTTGAAAAACTCCAATAGACCAGCTAAAAGCTGCCCTGCTTCCTATCATCACCGCCCTAACCAGTGTCAACGAGAAAGTGCCCCTCCCTCTGGAGGACCCTCCCCTGCCCCCCCGCCCTGCTTCCTTCAGTCCCAGCGCTGGTCCCCAGCTCTGCTCACTGGGACAGCCTGGGGTGCCCTCCTGAGCCTGGGCTTCTCCTTGGGGAGCCCCAGGCCCAAGCTGGCCTGGAACACCAGCCTCCCCAGCCCCCCTCGGCCCTGCCCCCTCGCCCACTGCCACCCCACCCACGACAGTCCTCAAAGGAGGGCCTGGCTAGCATGGGAATAGAAGGAATACGTGAAATTTATGTTAAGTGTATTTTAACATGGTAAAAAAAAGTCTGTATAAAATCTTAGCATTTTTATAAGCACAGTTCAGTGGCATTAAACACATTTACATTGTGGTACAACTTTCACCACCTTCCAGCTCCAGAACTTTCTCATCTCCCCAAACTGAGATTCTGCCCCGCTTAAAGTCCCCCAACCCCTCCCCCAGCCCCTGGCCCCCTCCCGGAGAGCGGACACATCCACCAGGCTCGGCGGCGTCATGGCGTGTGTGCCTGCAGCTCTGGAGGAGGGCAGGTATCCTGCCCAGGGAGTGGCAGGCCTCACCCAGGGCAGGGAGGCGGGGGAAGCCAAGGGAGACCCCGTGGGTGGAGGGTCTGATGGAGCAGGCACGGGGGAGGGGAGGCGGCAGCGGTAACGGTAACTACCGTCCAGCAGCAAATTGATGTCTCCAGGCGGCCAGAGGCGGAGAGGGTTTTTAATGGTCCCTCAAGCCCTCGGTCAGCCGGCAGCGCTGAGCTCAGCATTCCCCCGTGAGGCTGGGAGGGGCACCCCCTCTCCTACTCCCCTCCAGGGCCACCGGAACTGGCCGCCAAAGAACTCAAGGAGCGGCGGGCAGAGCCCTGTCCTGTGGGTCTTCAGACCACAGTTCTGACCCCTGCCTGCCAGGCCGGAACTGCCCTGCCCTTGGGGGCCCTGTTGGGGGGCAGGGACAGATCGGAAGCTCCCCCAGCATCCTCCATCCTGTGTGTCAAGGGACCCATTAGGTGCTGACAGCTGCTTCCCCGTCTGCCCACCTCGGTGCAGGGCCTCGGCCCCCAAACCCCATCAATCATGGACCCTGGGTCTGCAGCCCCCTCCACCTTGGTCTGGGCCGGGGGCCCTCAGTAGGACTGTTCGTTCGGGAAGGGCACCGTGGAGGGCTTGGGAGCATGTAGCGGGGAGGTAGCTCCCAAGCCGGGAGGGGCAGTAGTACAGCCAAGCCCCGGGTGGCTGGTGGCCAGACCAGGTGCCTGGCCTGGAGCGTCCGGGTCAGGCCGGTCACAGCCCCGCCCCTAGCGGCCCACCCTCTGGAGGGGGCCTGAGGCTGACACTGCTGGGTCTCTGGGCCTCTGTTTGCCCATCACCTGGGCTAGAGGGTGCATGGGAGGCCAGTCAGCCCCCAGGAGGGTCCAGCCGCTGGTCTCATTGGGCTGAGCCACCGCCGGCATGGGTGCTGGGCCAGGGAGAAGGAAGCCACCGGGAACGCCTGGCAGCTCCTTCCGTCTTCCGGAGGCTGCGTGCAGGCCTGGATGCAGGTGATGGCCTGCTCAGGCATACCAGCTGCCCCGGTCAGGACCGCCCAGCAGGCTGTGGTTTATTTATATGACGAGGTTTATTTATTTCTAGGACTCCCACTGGGCAGTGTCCAGCCATGACTGGGAACTCCCAGCTGCCAGAGGGGCCTGAGCCCTGAGATACTCAAGGCCCCACTGCAGAGGGGCCCACTGCAAAGGTGGCTGGTGTCCACCCCCAGCACGGGGAAGCAGTCCCCAAGGGGCCTCCCGCCTCCTTCTGGGTGAGGAAGCAGCGGTCACGCAGGTGAGGGTCACCAAGGGGTGTCAGGTCACAGCCGGGCTGGACCGCGATTATGACAACAGTCCTCCAAGACCACGTTTCTGGAGCGCCCACACCCTGGACCGGCTCTCGGCTTCTTGGTGCCCTGCTGGTCATGACTGTGGGAGGCTGGTGGGGCTGACTGGGCCTGGGGCGGTGTGGGCCCTGCCAGGCTCTGGGGTCACAAGGCTTCCCTCCTGCCCGTCCCGTGCTCCCTCCCCAGGGTCTTCAGGTGAAGCCCGGGACCCAGGGGCATGTGCATTTTACACAGGCAATGAATACTTCTTAGTGTCAGTAGTCCCCAAATCAAGCATGGGGCGCACTTATAACTCAAATCGTTAAGTTGTTGTTGATCTGAAATCTGACTGTAACGGGGCCTCTTGGGTTTTTATTTGCTAAATCTGGCGGCCCTCCAAACGCCGGCCAGGCAGCTGTCTGGGACCCCCCTGAGGACAGAAGCAGCCCCACCCCCGCAGAAAAGGGCCCTGAGGGCCGGCTGGCCAGACCTGTCCCTGCCCTGCTTCCTCATATTTCAACCTCCACTTGCCCTGTGCCCACACCCCTGCGCCCGGATTAATTTGGGAAGGACAGTGTTTATATTAACCATTCATTTATCGACGTCTGCTTGCTGGGTCAATGGCCAAATTTATTGTCTCACAAGATGGGCCTCACTGAGCCGTGTACGCACCTCCCCCCGGAGCCCTGGGTGGACAGACGCTGTCAATCACAGACAGCTGACCTTGGGCCTGCCAGGCTCTGCTGGGGGCTGGGGGTCTCCCGGGAGAGGCTGCAGGAACAGGGAGGAGAGCAGGTGGGGGGTCACCCCCGGACCCCGCCATCGCTGTGGCCCCTTAACCGGCTGCACCCTCCCTCATGGATGGGGGTGGCACTGCCCAGAGGCCAGGGCTCTGACCCAGGCATGGGGAGTTCAGAAGCTCGAGAGGATGGGGGGCATCGGGCCACAAGCACCTGTCCAGTGGTGCGAGGCCCGGGGCATCAGTGCGTAATTACACGTGGCACCTACTGCCCAGAGCCTGCGGGGAGGGCCCAGGGCGGGGACGGGGCAGAGGAGCCCGGGGTGCAGAAGGCCTGAGAGCTGGCCACCCACCCTGCTGCCCGGCCGTGTAGACGGCTGGTGTAGACGCCTGGGTCAGCGCTGAGGTCCTGTGCAGAGAGACTGGGGTGTGTGCAGGCCTCAGGGACGCCTGCGCCTCCAGGCCCAGCCCGCCGCTGGCTGAGGGGGAGGGCGAGGCCCGCTCTTGTCCTCCCTCTGTCTGCAGAGTCCTGCGGGGCCTACAGACTGGGCTGTTCTGGGCAGGGGACCTGCCAACTCCAGGGTCCGGAGCAGGAGGGGCAACAGGCGGGGGGCCAGGGGCCAGCAGAGCCCAAGGAGGCTGTTCAGCTCAGGCTTCAGAGGGGCCGTGAGCGGTGAGAAGGTGAGTTCTGGTGTCTTTGAAGGACGATCACGTGGGTATGAGAGAGAGGGGCCTGGCGCTGGCGGTGGGGTCTGCACACTTCCGGGGCAAGGAGCTGGCTGGGGGTGGGGGAGAGGCGATGCTGTGGAGCTGCTCCTGCCGGAGGTGTCCTCCTGGGGCGCAGCCCGCACGAGCCCCTTCCAGGTCCTCCCCTTTCACCCCCACCCCCTGCACTGTGCCGCCAAGGGGAGCTGGCGGGTGGACTCATTTGTGGGCAGCAGGTGGTTGACGGGCCTGGGACAGCCTGACGCTGATGAAGATGCCCCTGGAGTTACGGCCTCCTGGAAACAGGGGTGATCCATCGGTCAGCTCAGCTCGTCCGGGGAGCAGGGCCCAGAGGCGGGAGAGACGGGGATTGGGTCCGTCCCCTTGGGGTAGGTGGATCCCAGCCCCTCAGAGATGCCCCTAGCCCTCCATCCCTTCCAATGGGGACAGGGTCATACCAGGCCCACATCTTTTTTCTGTTTTCTTTGATAGATAGATAGATAGATAGATAGATAGATAGATAGATAGATAGATAGGTGTAGATGTAAAATTAATAGACTTTTTTGGGTTCCAGTGGTTAAGACTTGGCGCTTTCACTGCCGTGGCCCAGGTTCAACCTGTGGGTGGGGAACTAAACCCCACAAGCTGCGCGGCCAAAAAAAAAAAAAAAGCATTTTTTTGAGCATTTTTATATTTATGGAAAAATGAGCAGGCAGCACAGCATTGCCACATCCACCCTCAACCCCTTCCCAACGCGTTGCGTTAGTTAGTGGGACACTTGATGAGCCAACGTTGATACATTATTATTATTGACTAAAGTCCATAGCTTTCCTTCGGGTTCCCTTCGGTGGGGCATTGTACATTCTGTGACGTGTACCCACCGTTACAATGTCATACAGAAGAGCTTCCCTGCCCTAGAAACCCCCTGTGCTCCCCCTGTTCTTCCCCCCTCACCACACACACCCCTGGCAAACGCTGGTCCTTTTACTGTCTCTATAGTAGTTTTCCCTTTTCCAAAATAGTCATAGAGACAGAATCACACAGTATGTAAGCTTTTCAGATTGGCTTCTTTCATTTAGTGATATGCACTTAAGGGTCCTCATGCCTCTGCATGGTTGGTAGCTCATTTCTTTCTTTTCCTTTTTCTTTTTTTTGGTAGCTTTGAAGAAATCTCTCTCTCTCTCTTTTTTTAATTGAAGTGTAGTTGATTTACAATATCATGTTAGTTTTAGGGGTACAGCAAAGTGATTCAGTTTCATACACACACACACAGAGCTATATATCAATATATAGATTCTTTTCCAGATTCTTTGCCCTTATAGGTTATTACAAAATATTGAGTACAGTTCCCTGTGCTATACAGTCAGTGCTTGTTGGTTATCCACTTTCTATGTAGTAGTGTGTGGATGTCAGTCCCAACCCCTAATTTATCCCTCCTGATAGTTCATTTCCTTTTAGCACTAATATTCCGTTGCTTGGATGGACCACAGCTTATCCACGCACCTACTAAAGGACATCTTGGCTACTTCCAGGTTTGGGCAATTACGAATAAAGCTGCTATAAACATCCAGGTGCAGGTTTTGTGTAAACATAAGTTTTCAGCTACTTTGGGTAAATACCAAGGAGCAGCAACCCTGGATCCTGTGGTAAGGATATGTTAGTTTTGTAAGAAACCACTAAACTGCCTTCCAAAGTGGCTGCGCTATTTCGCGTCCCGTCCAGCAACGGATGGGAGGTCCAGTTGCTCCACACCCTCGCCAGCACTTCCGGCGGTGTTTTCTCCATGTTTCCAAATAATCTGTGAATGTGGCTCTCTTGATCTTTCAGCTTTAGTCGTCCCCAGTCCCTTCCTCCTCAAAACCAGGGTCTCCAGCCCCTGATTTGTTCTCATCCTCATCATTGCCAGCTGTGGTTAGAGCACCGTTTCTGGTTGGTCATTACCGTGGCAGTGTAGCTCTGTCCGCGGCTGACACTGTGTGTCCTACAGCCCACAGGATCCTGGAGCCAGTCCCCCTCCCCCTCCCCACCCGCCCCCTCCTCCCTGAGGCTCAGTGCCCTACGTGGCTTCCCCCCACCCCTGTCTGCAGTGTGCCCTCGGCCTGGGATGACCTTGCCACTCCTGTGGCTGCTTCCCTGGGCCTCTCTCCTATGCCGGGACCCCCTTTCTGGGGACCCATGTCTTCCCCCTCCCTGGCTTTCTCTCAAGCTGCTGTCTGCTCACTTCCCCAGGGACACTGCAAGGCAAACCTCTGGGGTCTTTGCACACCTTAAATTGTCCTGATTCTACAACCCACCTCAAGAGGCAGCCGGCCCAGGATTCTGGTTGCAAGTTGGCTGTGAGGGGACGCTCTGCTGTCTTCTGACTCTTCCCCTTTCTGCTTTTCTTCTCTGTATGTGACCTGGGCCACCCCCTCCCCCAGTCTTTTAGGAGATTCTCTTTGTCCTCAGGTTGGGGAGTTTCATAATGATGTTTGGCCTCTTTCCACCAGGTGTCAGAGCAAGAGCTCGTGGTCCAGGAGTGGGACGTGTTCCACCATCCACAGGCCATGACGGGCAGCATCCCTCCTCCGTGTTCTGGGAGTCGAGCGACGGGCACCGTGGGACCCACTGGGGAAGATCCCACCTTTCCACACAGAAGAGGGGTGCCCCCCTCCCCAGGCTGCTGTGCCCCCTGCCTGCCCCCAGCAGCTTCAGCTGCACTGCTGCTCCACCACTCACGGCCTAGCAGGGGCCAAGGGAGGCTGAGGTATAGGTGGGCAGCCAACTGGATGCCCAGGCAGGGCAGGGGCTGGGAACCTGGTGTCCTGGTTGGCAAAGGGGAGGCTAGGACAGGCTGGAGGCTCTGGGGGTGTCCCCACCCCCCAGGCTGAGGTCACCTTCCAATCTCAGCCAGCTGCATTATTCATGTCGTGGTGGAGTGGCCTGAAACCCAACCCCACAGCTCCAGTTCCCTCCGCAGAGCCCAGAGCCCGACGGGAGGGCCAGGAGGGCTGGCCCACTGAGGATGCTGTCCATCACTGCCCACCAAGGGGGGCCATCACTGGCCAGGGCAGGTGAGGTGAGCAAGGGAGAGGGCAGAGGGGGGTGGCGGCACGGCTTACAGTCACCTGGCCGGGGCCCTGTCCTCTCCATTCCCTGGCTAGCCTCTGGCCTCTCTGCCCTGGCTGCAGGTCACCCGTGAGGCCATTTCAATGCCACCTCCTCAGGAAGCCCTCCCTCCCAAACACTGTCCCTCCACCTTCCAAGGCCCTTGTGATCAGCCATGTGATCCTGGGCCCTAGGAGGCCCTCCCCAGACTCCTGAAGGCAAATTCTGGGTGGGTCCTTGGCCCCTGGGCTGTGCTGCCACCCTGCCCGCGACCCCTCATCCATGGATGTCCCCCCCAGCAAGATCGCCTCTCCTTTCCAGCCCAGCTTGCCCCCTCCCACCCCCAGCCCAGGGTCTGGCCTCCTACATGCTTGGCCTGATGCCAGGTGTCCCCAGCGGAGTAGGTGGCAGGATCTCTGGGGCATCTGTAAAATGCAGATTCCCAGGCCTGCCCTCGGGCCTTGGGATCCCCAGGGTGGGATGGGGAGTATGCACCTTGGACTGCTCCTGGTGCTGGGCGGGCACTGTGGAGGGGGCCGCCATCAACCACACGAGGTCTGGGACCCCTACAGAACTAAAGCCTCCGGAGGACAGGAACGTGTGGCCCTTCTCAGCCTTTGAGGACCTCACCCCCACCAACACGGGTTACTTACGATAAATGTATTCCACTTCGGTTAAATAGATTTGATTAGGAAAACATCTTAATTTCATTGCTTTGAGAAACATAGCAAATGCAGGTTGGAATGAAATTTATTCGTTTTAATAAAAGTGCATGGAGCCTAGTGGGTTTTTTCTTTTTTGGGGGTGGGGGGCCTAGTGGTTTTTAAAAGAAGGCCACAGGCCGGAGCCTGTCCCAGGTCCTCACACCAGCCGTTTGCCTCCGGGCTAAGCATCCCGTGCCCTACCCCACACTCA
The DNA here is from genome assembly GCF_937001465.1 of Orcinus orca. Classification (NCBI taxonomy): domain Eukaryota; kingdom Metazoa; phylum Chordata; class Mammalia; order Artiodactyla; family Delphinidae; genus Orcinus; species Orcinus orca. The sequence continues at coordinate 86,347,148 of NC_064575.1, forward strand.
CTCCCGTAATTCCTGGCTGGCCACTCCTTCCAGGAGCCTTGTCTGAGTTGCCCCGTCGCAGGCTGCAGGACACCCCGCTCAGGACCAGGTGCAGGAAGAAGTCCTCAGACCCTCCAGACCCTTCTGCAGCCTGACCCCAGTGACCTCACCCCGCTGCCCACAGCGGTCCCTGGGCTATAGCACCACAGCACCATCTCCTCCAGGGCCTGGGAGGCGCTGCCCCTCTGGGGATCCCTGCCACACTCCAGGCCCCGCCCCTGGCCGCCCCTCCCCCACCCCTTTGCCTGCTGCACCGGACTCAGCACAGGGCCCACTCAAGGCGGCCGGGAGGGCAGGGGGCCCCCTTCAGCGTGGGGACCCAGCAGGCTGGCCTGGCCTCCCCGCAGGGCTGGACAGCAAGCGTGCTCCTCTCACAGCAGCCCTTCACACACCTGCCTTCACTCCAGGGCGGTCTCAGTTATTCACAAGAGAGCCAGCTCCTGGGACCTCCACCTCCTTCCCGGAAGCCTCTTCAGCCCCAGGGGACAAGGCCGGAGGTGAGGCTGCGGGGGGAGCAGACCCTGGGCTCCGGGAACGCCAGCCGCTAGCTCTGCCCTGCCTGCTGCCTGCCGGGGAGCTGTGACCTCCTCCTCGGTCTCCAGCACCTGCCCCCACCAAACTGGGGGCCTCACAGGTGCTCACAGGCTGGCTGCAAGAGTCAGGGGACCTGCCTCCCCTGGGCCCCTAGAGCCACCACACGGGGGCAAGGCCACTGTCCGGGGACTCCCACCCTGTCCTGTGGATGTCCCGGGCAGTCATGTGCTTTGAGGCTGTGTGCCCCCCACTGCCCCCATACTCATCCTCACCCTGGGAGTAGCCGGCCTGGAAGAAGCTAAGATGGACCCAGTGGGCCCACCAACCATGCCCTGAGGGTGCCCTTTTAGCTCCGTCCTTGGCGGAGGGCTCTCCGTGGGGAAAAGCCCCCAGGAAAACCGGGGCGTTTTTCACTTTCTGACAAGGAGACAAGGGTGACTGGGGTTCAGTTCAGTTGGGCCACGGGAGCTTCTTTTTGTTGCTGCATCTCCTCTTCTTTTATCTTAAGAACGTCTATTTTCTGCCTTACCTGTGGGTTTCCTGCACATTACCTCAAATCGTTATACGGCCCCACGCCCTCCTTACCCCCAGCCTGCGTGGAGAGTGAACAGCTCACCTGGGCCGCAGGGGCAGCTCCGGGCAGGTGCCATGGCACAGAGGCAGTGAGAGCCCATGGGGGGATGCGAGAGCCAGTGAGAGCCTGTTGGGGAACGCGAGGGACAGTTAGGGCGCGTGGGAGGGGTCACAAGGGCTGGTCCCCGGGCCGCCCGCCCCGCCCTGGGAGCCCCGGCCGCGCACGCGCACTGGCGGCCCGGCCTGGCGCCGAGCAGCTGCGAGGAGACAGCTGCGCCCGCCCGCGCGTTCCCACCTCGCCCCGCCGGGGCGCGTCGGGACAGCCCCGGGCACCGGCGGTGGCAGCTCGGCGTGTCACCTCTCCTGCCACCCGCGCGGCGCAGCGGGCACGCGGCCCCTCCAGATGCGCAGGGCCCAGGGCCCCAGCACGCTTCCTCGGCGGAGGCGGGGGTCCGCCCGGGGCGGCACCATCTGACGCCCCCCTCACCTATCCGCCCACCCTGCCCGCTGCCATCTGTCTGCCGTGGAGCCGCGCCAGGCCAGGGGCCAGGGCCCGGAGAGCGCCCCAGCCCCTCCCTACGTCCAGCCGTCCCCCGTCCCCACGCCAGGCTGGAATGCAGAGCCCCTGCTCGTCCTGGATGACGCCCCTGGGGCCGAGGGCGAAGCAGGGGAGGGAGGGTGTCGAGAGGTACGGGTGCCCGGACCTCTACGTGGAGCCAGAAGAAGAGCTACTGGGATCCTCCTTCCCGGGAGTCTCCACGGCGGGGCCTCCTCAGCTTCAAGCACCGGCCTGCTCTGGCCCTCACCGCGCCCCGGGCCCTGCCCACCCCCACCCCCCGGCCCCCAACCCCGTGCTGCCCGGCTCCGGCTCTCCAAGCGCCCCCATCAGGTTCCTCAGGTTGGACCCTAGTTTGCAACCCCCGACATCTGCAGCCCCAGAGCAGCAAGGAGCCTGGAGGCGACTTCCTCCTCCACTGGTTCACTCTGCATGGCCCCTACTCATTACCGCTAGCAGTGGGGGCTCCCCTTGCCCCCGTGGCCATGCCTCCTCTCTCCTCGCCAGGGAATCAGGCTGATCAGCAAAGAACCACAAGGGGGGCCAGCCCCATATCCCTGGAGGGAGGCCTGTCATCACCACCCACTTTACAGATGAGGAAACTGAGGCTTAGAGGGAGTATGGCCATCCTTTGGCCATTCCACCCTCCTCACCTGCCCATTGGCTCCTTCAGGGAGAGGAGGGGTGTGGTCCTTCTGTGGGGGGGAGGGTGGAATCCCCCAAGCCTTACTGCAGTGGAACACAGGCACTGTGGGCTGCACAGGGATGCCAGGAAGTCCCTCAGAGGTACCCCAATCCCTGGGCTCCCCACCCACCCCCAGCCTCCCGTCTCTCCCCCTTTTTCATCAGCCTTCCTACTCTCTACCGCCTCTCTACTCACCCCCATGACCCAGTGGGGAAGGGGCTTCAAAGGTATGGGGGCCTGGCCACAGTCACCTGCCTGTTAGGCCACTGTGTCCACGTCCCCTGTAGGTCTGTGGCTGCTTGGGGTGAAGGGAGGGAGAGCCAGAGTCCAGAGGACCCCAGGTGGTCACAGATGGGCCAGGAGTCTGGAGAGGGGCAAGGGCCCTGCCGTGAGGTATGGGCACGCTGCCCTCATGGCCAGGAGCCACGGTCAGTGCTGGCGGCTGGAAGCTCTAGGACACATCTTCCCTGGGAAAGCCATCTCGAGAGGGAGGGGGCTCTCTGTCACTGGATGAGCTAGTCCTTTGGGCTCTCCTCTGGGCAGGGGTGCTGAGGGGGAAAGAGTGGCCAGGGGCTGATACGTCTAAGGTGGTTGGAGAGGGACAAGAGCGGCCATGGGGGCTGTCTTGAGGGTGAGGGCCTCAGGGTGGGGGCCAGGCTGGGAGACTCCAGCTGGGAGAGAGCCAGCCCTGCGGGGAGGAGCACCACTGCCAAGGTTGCCCTTCACCCTCCTCCAGCCTCCATCGAGCGGCTAATTAGCATCCTGACCACCCAATTAATTAGGCTGTGCGGGCTTAATTATGACGGAGTGCCCGGCGGGGGCGGGGCGGCACCGTCAGCCCACAGCCCCAGGCCCCCAGGAGCTGAGGTTTATTGACCAGAAAAGACATATGAGGAGACCCTGGCCATGTGCAGCAGGGTGGGGTGCGGGGTGAGTGGAGGGGTGGGGGGGGAGGTGGGAGCCCCGAGTGTGTGTGTGTGTGTGTGTGTGTGTAGGGGGCACTCCCATATCCTTAGCCCGGTTCCTGCCCAGGTCCCTGGGGGCGAGTCCTCCCCTTTCCACATCTCTGGCCCCCAAGTTTCTACCCATACCTGCCTTGCCTGAAGACAGCAGTTACCTGAAGTCATCCCAGGCAGGGTGGGTGTGTGGCCTGGAGCCCCCAGAGTGGAGGCCACACCCCTGCCCAGCCCTCTTCTCTTGGGGCCTGGAGCAGGTGTGTGCCCTGGGCCAGCCGGGACACCTGGTGTGCTCACCCCAGATCTGTCTGCTATGCTGTTCAGCTCATTATGTGTTCTGCCAGACCGCCAACCAGAGTGGCAAGGCTCAAGGCCCTCCCAGACGACCCCAGCCCCAGAGACTCCTCCCGGTTTACTGTTCTGTGGGCAGAAATAGTCAATTTGGCATTGAGTTTTTCTCAGAAATACAAGAGGTTGTGTGTTATCTCCCAGCTAGATGATCATGAATCTAGCGAGGTCCACAGTAGGCACTGATAGCACATAATGAAGTGGTGATAGTGATGATGGTGGTGCTGGTGTTGGTGGTGGTGGTGGTGATGGTGGTGGTGGTGGTGATGGTGGTGATGGTAGTGGCGGTGGTGGTGGTGATGGCGGAAGTCATGGTGGCGGTGGTGGTGGTGGAGGTGATGGGTGGCGGTGGTGGTGGTGGTGGCGGTGGTGGTGGTGATGGCAGAGGTGATGGTGGTGGTGGTGATGGCAGAGTTGGTGGTGGCGGTGGTGGTGGTGGTGGTGGTGGTAGTGATGGCAGAGGTGATGGTGGTGGTGATGGCAGAGGTGATGGTGGCAGTGGTGGTGGTAGTGGTGATGGTGGTGGTGATGGTAGTGGTGGTGATGATGGTGATGGTGGTGGTGATGATGGTGATGATGGTGGTGGTGGTGGTGATGGTAGCAGTGGTGGTGGCGGTGGCGGTGATGGTGGTGGTGGTGGTGGTGGTGAAGGTGATGGTGGTGATGGTGGTGATGGCAGAGGTGATGGTCGTGGTGGTGGTGGTGGTGATGATGGCAGAGGTGATAGTGATGGTGGTGGTGGTGGAGGTGATGGTGATGGTGGTGGTGGTGATGGCAGAGGTGCTGGTGATGGTGGTGGTGGTGGAGGTGGTGATGGTGGTGGTGGTGATGGCAGAGGTGATGGTGATGGTGGTGGTGGTGGAGGTGGTGGTGGTGGAGGTGGTGGTGGTGGTGGTGGTGATGGCAGAGGTGATGGTGGTGGTGGCGGAGGTGGTGGTGATGGTGGTGGTAGTGGTGGTGATGGTGGTGGTGGTGGTGGTGATGGCAGAGGTGATGGTGATGGTGGTGGTGGCGGAGGTGATGGTGATGGTGGTGGTGGTGGTGGTGGTGGTGGTGGTGAAGGTGAGGTGAGGGGACCTGCCTTGGGATGTTTCTCACAGGCTTGAGTGGCATGTGTCCTGAACACAGCCTGGTGAGGCTGAAGGAGGACGCCCTCATCTAGGAAGGGCAGTGCAGGGTGTGGGCCCCAGGGGCCTGGGAAGATGTTTGGTAGAGGCTGGAGGTCCTCAACAGAGACGCAGTGGGCTCTGGGGTTCCTCTGTCTCCTGATGTCACCATTAGTGTGGGGAAACCCAGGGTAGAGCTCTGCCTGATCTCTGACCTCTATCCCAGATGGCTTATCCCAGGCACACAGTAAGGCCACACTGTTGAGGACCCCAGTGCCTTCTGCCCAGCTGGGCCTCGTAGGTGACAGAGACCTGGAGGCACAAGCATGGGGAGGAGAGAGACTGGCAGTGCTGAGGCTGGGTGGGGGCAGAGGCTAGAACCCTGGGGGTGTCCATGGCCTCTGAGGAGGGTCTGAGGGGTTGGCAGCAGCTCCCTAACATGTGGGGCTGGGGCAGGGTCCCCAGGTGTCTGGCCGGCATGACCCTGCAGTGACCGAGGCTCCCCCAGTGTGTGCCTGCGCCCCCCATGCAGCCAGAGTGGGCCTGGAAATCGCTGCTGGAAGGTCACACCCCAGCAGATTCACAGGCCCACCAGCCACGCCGTACAGCCAGGAGGCCCCACAAGGCCCTGCGGGGAAGCAGGGAGGCCAAGCGAGACCCAGACGGGAGCCCGGGGCGCCCTGGGGAGGGAGAGAGGGGGTGCGTTGTCTTGAGGCGTGCAGCCTCATCCTGGCTCTAGTCGGGGTGCCCTGGGCCCCTGGCCCACCCTGGGAGGGAGGCCCCACCAACCCTGGGGAGCTGAGAGCCTGGCGTTCCCCAGACAAGCGAGGCCAAGGAGGACCCCTGCACCGAGGGGTCAAGGGCTGGAGGTCGGTCCCAGGCAGAGGGCAGAGCTGTCCCGGCTGAGAGGGCCAAAGGCTGGTACACCCCCGCCTGCCCATCCCTGCAGCCATGGTGGGCGCTGGGAGTCAGATACAATTACTCACTCCGTGCATCATAATTACCGCAAATAGCCCATTAAAGGAAATTACCATCAATATGATATTAGCAGACAGCGGGGAAATGAAGAAAGAAAAGTGCTTATTCTCCCATTGTCCCCCTAATGGGGACAGGGGATGCGGAGGCAGTGACACCCCCCTTCACTGACCTGCAGCCACGAGGGAGCCTGCAGGCCCAGGGCCGAGGCCTCGATTGGGGTGGGCCTCACACCTGCCCAGCTGCCAGAGGCTCTGCCCGCCCCCTCCCAAAGGCAGCTCCAGCCGGACCTGGCTGGCTCAGGCCGTCCTCCACGGGCCTCCCCAAGCCCTTCGCTAGGGCCCTCCCACCCTCCCACCTTGGGGAAAGCCCTGCAATCGGAAGGGTCTGAGCTCTGCGCAGCCTGGCTCAGTGTGGAGACACCAGGGCCCCGTCAAGTCCTGGGAGCCCAGACTTCTGTTAGACATGGTGGTGAGAGCAGGGGTGTCACTTCTTGGTGTCTCCCAAAAAGTGACCAGAATGACAGAGAAACAATAGAGAGAGAGGTGGTCCGTGGGACCAAGAGCACAGCAGAGCCAAGAGAGCCGGAGAAGGGACGCCCAGCAGGAGAGAAGCCAGAGGTTCTGCTCTGGGCCTGGGGCACCATCTGTGGTCAGAGCCACTGGCCGCCCTGTGGCCTCTGCCAGCCACAGGGGACCAGAGACCTGCTGTTGGGGAAGCTGGCTGTGGGCACGGATCGGGGTGGTGGTGGTGGTGGGGCGTGTGGTGAGAGGACGCCTCTGTTTGCAGAGCACTGAGTGTCCCCTGTCTTGGCAAGCGGAAGGGACGTGATGACTGATGGCCAGGAGGCCACCTGTACCCAGGAGGTACTTGCAGGATGAAGGACCCCATCAGCGGACACAGAGCAGAGAACTGGCCAGTGGGGGGTGGCCTGACCCCGCCCTGTGCCCCCGCCTGTTTGCCAGGCCCCCGCCTGGGCTCACTCTGGTGGTAGCAGGTGAAGCGCGGACTTCAGTCTTGGGGAGAGATGGCGGTGGGCAGGGGTCGCAGACGGACAGTGGCTCAGGGCGCCCTCAACGCTCAGAAGAGGGCGGGGATCGAGAGGGAGGGTCTCAGCACTTTTTTGTTGTTGTTGCGGTACACGGGCCTCTCACTGCCACGGCCCCCCCCACCGCGGAGCACAAGCTCCGGACGCGCAGGCCCAGCGGCCGTGGCTCACGGGCCCAGCCGCTCCGCGGCATGTGGGATCTTCCCGGACCGGGGCACAAACCCGCGTCCCCTGCATCGGCAGGCGGACTCCCAACCACTGCGCCACCAGGGAAGCCCGGGTCTCAGCGCTTCTTGAGCAACCCAGGCTACCTGGAGGGAAGCAGGAGCCAGAGAACAGCTTAGGGGGCAGCCGTGTGTGGGCAAGGTGATCTCTGTACGGAGAAGGAACAAGGGGCTGGAGGGGGGCCTTACAAGGTCAGTTCGTCTCGCCACCCCTCTTTCCTTTGTTTTCTCCTTTCAACACCTATTTATTAAGCACCCCCTCTGTGCCAGGCACTGGTGTCAGCTCTAGGAAGCCAAGAGTGGAGTCACACAGACCCCGCCCTCCTGAAGCAGATATTCTGTGGTCAAGAGAGACAGAGTAAATCGAGCAGTAGGTATATTAGAAGGTGACAGGAGTCCAGAGAGAAGCAAGCGTGGGAGAGGAGAGGGGAGCATTGGGGGCCCCAGTGATGATACAGGTTTCTCGAAAATGCAAGTGCAAGATTTGAAGAGGGCTCTGAAAAGAGGAGAGAAGGGGAGAGATGTGAGAAGGTTCTGGTGGGAGAATAATAGTTTGGAGTTGCCCTGTAGCTTTCTACAGCAACCAAGTACCTATCCAGCCATCTACCCACCCAGCCATCCATCCACCCACCCATCCATCCATCCATCCCCCATCCACCCACCCACCCAGCCATCCATCTATCCATTCATCTATCCCCCATCCATTCATCACTGTATTCGTCCACGCATCATCAACCATCCATAGATCCTTCTATCCAGCCACCATCCTTCCATCTTGTCACCCGCCCATCTCTCCTTCCATCTTCCTAGTCACCCATCCAGTTTTCTGTCTGTCCGTCCAGCCAGCCAGCCTACTCATATTTATCAAATGTCTTCTCACTCCAGGTGGCCAGTCCTGACTCCAGGTTCCAGCTGCTACCCCAATAGTGGTCTGGATTGTGGTGGTAGGAGTCTTGGGGTCTAGACCTGGACCCTGGATTGTGGGCCTGTGGCTAAAAGTTATGCTTTCCTGGATCATAATCTCGACATGGCCCTAAGTGCCCTGTCCCTGCACCAGATTTTCTGAACTCAGCTTAATTCAGCTCCCCAAACTCAGTAGGAAGTGCTGAGAGATGGGAACGGGACTGTCCCCCAAGAATAACCCCTGGTGCACAGGTCTGGACAACGGCAGTGGAGGGACAGACCTAGATTGGAGGTGGAGGAAATCTGAGGGTGGATGGCTGGGCACCTCTGCGTGTCCCTCCTATGCTTCTTCCTTCCCTGCCCACCTCCCACCAGGACCAGGAGCCTGGCGCTAAGCTCCTGCAGGCGGTGGCTTCCACAAAAGTGTCTATGGACTGGGGACAACCCCTTCTGCAAACCCTGCCCCAGTGCACCTGGAGAGGCATGTCTTGCTCCATGCCCTCCCTTCCATACAGCGCCTCCTCTTCCAGGAAGCCTTCCCAGACTGACAGAGAACTTGCCTTTTCTCATTTGTCCCTCACAAGGACCCTGTGTGGGCAGGGGGATCTCTGTCCTTTTTACCGATGAGGTGACTGAACCCACAGAAGTCACTCCCTCCCCCCACTTCCATCTGGTGAGGGGCAGAGCTGGGAGTAAAGTCAGGCCTGGCTCCAGCCTTGGTGTGGATGGTGACTGGGGCAGGGGAGCCTGCAGAGGTGTCCCTCCAACCCAACCCGGCCTTTAGGCCGGGCCTCTGCCCACCCCAAACTGCCATGACCCACTTCCAAGGCATGGGCAGCCCCTATTCCACTCTAGAGAAGGGTCACTGAGGCCTTTTCTGGCTCACCAACCCCAGGCAGAACCCTCCACGCCACCCCATGCTTCCTGAGCCCTTGGAGTGTCATGGTGCTGGTGGGCTGTCTCCAAGCACACACAAAAGTGCCCGAGGGGCTGCCCTTCGGGGGCACCCAGACCAGCCTCCTGCCTTGGCTCTCTTGGAGGGCTGCTGGGATGGAGGGAGGGGCTCTGATCACTGTGGGGGTGGAGGCTCTGGGGCCAAAGTTAACCTCACTACACCCATGGGGGACATCTGTGTCACCCCCAACCACAGAGGAGACTGACGCTAGAACGGGGCAGCCGTTGGCCCAGGTCTCACCCCAGGCAGCCTGGGGAAGTGCATGCCCTAGTACAGCACCCCCAGAAACCGGAGGGCTGAGATGATGGCCGGTCAGGAGGAACAAGAGGCTGAGGGGACCATCCACGCCCCCGCCGTGGCTGTACCTGCCCCATTTCATCCCCAAGCAAACCAGGGGAGCAAGTTCTATTATCATGGTCCCACGCTCCCGCTGGGAGGACTGAGGACTCTTGCCCCTCTGAACTACAGCACAGGGGAGGGAGAGAGAACTCAACGGCCTGGCCAGCCTCCTCCCTGCACCTGGTGGTGGCCTCCAGCTCCATCCCCCAAGATCTGTCCCTAAGGACGAGAAGCGGTTGTGGTGGGGGGGGGGGGCGGCCTTGCCCTGTTCCCACACCAACCAGGCTTCTGTGACCTGCCCTGCTCCCTCTCAGCCCTCCCCCAGCCCCTCCCCTGCAGCTCTGTGGGCCCCACCTCCCCTTCAGGCCCAGCCAGGCACCTCTGCACCTGGGCACCTGCTGCTGCCTCTGTCGGGAGGGCTCTTTCCCTCTCCCCTCCCCCCCGCCCTCCCCTCCCCCTGCACCACCCCCCCCTTCTGCTCCTCCCACCCAGCTGCGCTGTCTCCTGTGCCTACCTCACCTCGCTCTCTGACTTACTCTGTCATTTACTTATTTAACTTGCTGACCGGCTCTCTTCCCAATAGAGCAGAGCCCCCCACCCAGCTCTGCCCCTGCAGCTCGAGGTGGCGGCAGTGCTCACACCGGCCCACCCTGGAGTAACAGGTCCCAGGGCTGTGCTTCCACGAGCTCTGCGTACTGATCCATGTACGTGTCCTGCAGTGACCCAGCCAGAGCGTCTCACCCACTGACACACATCTGGAAGGGCCACTTTTTGACACCTTCTGCCACTCACACCCACAGTGACGAAGTCACGTGCCCCACCCTGGGAAGGCGTGGCTCCCACCCCCACGGCAGCACTTGAGGAAAGCCTCGGGCCGGTGGTGGGTGCAGGCCAGGGAGCCCTGCCACCTTCCTCCGGTGCCCATCTGGCCACGCCCCAGCCCCCTCCCACACCCCAAACGATGGGGTCCCCGAGGATAGGGAGGTTTCAGCTGTGTGGCGGCCCCAGGCAGTGGGGGTGGAGCTGGGGCTGAGCCAGTGCCTGCATGGGGTGGGCGGGGCTCCATTCACCACCGTATCTGGGGGGGATGAGTGTGGGGTCAGCAGGAGCTGACAAGCGGGATGCTGGGAGCAGGTGGGAGTTAGCGGGAAAGGTGAGGAAGGAAGAGGCACCTGGGACAGGAATCAGAGAGCCCTGAGGCCCCAGGGCTACAGTCAGATCCCTCAGGAGCTGGGGGTGAGGGCACTGGGGAGCCACAGGCGGCTCCTGCCTGGAGTTGAAGAGGAGAGACCAGAGGCACGAGGGAGAAGCTGGGGTCAGGTCTGGGTGGACCCTAACCATGGCCAGTGGTGTTTAAAACCCCTTGTGTCTCAGGGAAGTAGTGGGCTGTGCCCCCTGCCAGGGCCAGGTCGTCAGCTGCTCGCTGGGGCACCTGTGCCCTACAGAGAGCTTGAGGGGGCCTCGAGGGGACCCCGCCCCTGTCCCCTGGGTCTGACACTGCGGGAGAAGGGGCAGCGGAACTCTCCTTAACAGAGGGACTGGCCACTGCATCCTTGTCGACTGGCCTCTGGGGTCCAGCTGGGCCCTACTGAGCGACCTTGAGGACAGTGCCTCAGCCCAGCACCCATCCAGGACCATTCCCAGGAGGCCATCGGGCGATCTGGAACCTGGCACATGCTGGACACTCCACCGTGGCACTCCTGGGCCCCTCTCTGAGGACAGGGTGGGAGGGAGGAGAGTCAGGGGAAGGCCCGTGGGAGAGGAGTGGGGGGCAGCCTCCTGGGGGCTGGGCCCCGACTGAAGTGATGCAGGTGTCGAGGTGGAGTTGCAAGGGACATGGCCGGGGCCACAAGGCAGAGGCCAAGGCGCCCGCCCTGTGGGGACCGGGAAGGGAGGGAACGGTGGGATGGGGGGCAGAGGCAAGTCGGGGGGCGGCAGAGCGTGGCTCTCTGGGAAGGCAGTGGCCCAGCGATGGGGAACAGTTCCCCTTGAGGCTGGCATGGCCGATCCCAGCTGGCCTCAGGACACCTAACTGGGGCGTCCGCCAGCAAGCGCTCCAGAGGCAGGGAGGCCAGTGTGGAGGAAGTGGCAAGGCTCAGGGTAGTGCCAGGGCCCAGAGGGCTAGGAGGAGGCTGCTGTTGCAGGCAGCTGGAGCACGCCTCCCGCACGCTGCGCCCATCAACACTGGGCCGAGGTCCCACACCCACAGTCTGCTTCTTGCAGCACCACCCCCTGACTCCTGGGGGCGTCTCCCTGCAGCCCCTCCATCCTCCCAAACCTGTTTCCTCCTGCGATCCCACCCGGCCCCCAAAGAAAACCTTCTGGTCTCCACACCCCCTGCCCTGTGGCTTCAGCCCCGAGCGCCCTAGAAATGCTGGTTCTTGCCGCCCTGAGGTTCAGGGCGTCTGCATTTTAGCAGGATTCTAGCTTGGCGCCCGAGTCCTGAGAATGTTCCCGACCCGTTCTCCTCCCTAGGCGAGGACGCCAGGTCAGCCTGGAAGCTCCCTGAAGGAGGGGGTGGAGGAGGAGATGGAGGCGGGAGAGCGCGCCCGGAGCACTCGGTCTGCCCCTCCCCTGCGCCTGCCCCTCCGCGTCCCCTCCTCCGCCCCCGCCTGCCAGCCTTCTTTCCTCCGGGGTCGCGGCTAATCGGCTGTGACAACTCGAGCCCTCAGCAGCTGAGCGGTGTCACCGCGAATTAGGCCGGCGCTGAGCCCGCCAACGGCAAATTACTCGTCGCTGCTGCGCTGGGGCCGCGGGCGAGGCTGCGGCGGTGGCGGCGGGAGCCTCGTGAACGGCCCAAGGGCAGGTGTGCCGGGAGCTCGGCGCCAGCGAGGGTGTGGTGGGAGCGAGGGGTGCCCCACAGCGGCCCTGCCCGCCTTGCCCTGCCCTCCCCCGCAGCCCAGCGCTCCCAGCACTGCAGCCCCCGCCGGTCCGGTCCTTCCAACTCCCGCCCTGCTGCCTTCCCCAGCCCCGCGCCCTCACCCCCAGGTCCACGCCCACCTTCTCTAACTTTCTTCCCAGCCCCGTTGTTGATCTGCTCTCCTTTTAGCAAAACTTCCCCCACAGTGACCTGGGCCCACTGTCCCACTTCCCGGGCCCCAGCGCTGCCCCGCCAGCTCACCAGCAGCAAACGCAGGACGGCCCTTCCGCCTCCTCTGCTGGTCCGGCCCCCAGGCTGGAGGGCAGCCTCCCACCAGAATAGGACCCCCAGGCAGTGGGCTGTCTGTCCGGTTCCCAGTTCTGTCCTCACCTTCTGGCATAGACCTTAGCACACAGCAGGTGCCCCATGAATAGTCTTGAGTGAATGAATGAGTCCCCTCCCCCTGGAGGAAAGGCAGACTTTTCTCCAGGCTGGCCCTCCTTCGATCCGGTGTGCTGTCCCCGTGGTGGCCAGGCGGGCTGGGCTTGTATCTGGGAGAGCAGGGGTGAGACCAGCCTCCCTGCACCCCAGCAGGGCCTCCCTGGCCCGTGGCCAGACTCTGTGGCCTCAGTGCTGACAGTGTAGCTGGGCCCAGGGAGGTGACAGAGCTGGTCCTGTGGAGTCAGAGCCGCAGGCAGGGCTACGGGCTGTGCGGGGGGGCAGCTTTGGACCTCCACGGGACTGGTGGCCCTTCCCTGTCCCCCACTGTCCCCTCAAGTGCTGGGGACAACGCAACCTGTCATCTCTGTGGCCAGCTCAAACCTGCCACTTGTCTGCTTCCCCGAGCGGCTAGAGGTGAGAAGACCCAGGCCCACTGGGGTCTGGGTGACTTGTCCTGACGCCCAATGCTCACCCTGTCCCAAGTCCCTCCGCCTGGGGCCAGAGAGTCCCAGGGCCGGTGCCACGGGATGCTTTGACCCTTCCTTGGGCTCCAGGCTCCCAGCCCTGCCTGGTGGGCAGGTCACACAGCCCCGGCCCCACCAGTTCCCCACAGGTCAGTCTGCAGCTCGGAATCCTTCACAGCTCCCTGCGCCCTTCTAGGCCAGGCCCGCCCGGCATCACGCAGGCCCAGCCCGGGTCTGGACCTGGTACCCGCCGAGAGAGTGTATTCTGGACATGGAGCCCCCAGTCCAGTGCAGCTGGTGATGGTTCCCACTGGGGCAGGGCCTGGCCTTTACCACATGGCGGGGGACGCGAGGTGAGCCTGAAGAGGGCGCTGCTCTTGGTCCAGGCAGCGGGAGGAGGCCTCCATCCTGGAGGGCGCCTCCATCCGGGAGGGCATCTGGAGCCGCACTAGTGGCACGGAGGACCCAGGCTGGCCAGAGGGAGAGGACAAAGGGGCAGGTGGGGCAGCCGTAGGGCCCGGAGCCGGGCAGTAGCTGAGGGTGGCACTGCCCTGGGGTGGCCAGTGTCAGAGCTCATGAGGTCACAGGGCCAGGACGTGGGGTGAAGGGCCTGGGACAGAAAACCCACGCGTCCCTGTGTGTGTCTGTGCAGGTCCCGCGTGTGCCGTCATGGGTTCCGGGATCTGTGTGCTCCCGGGCACGTCCAGTCCTGTGTGTGCGTGTGTACGTGGGTCTGTGCATTTGCACGTCTCAGCCACGCGTGTGGCTGTGTCTATCTGCGTGTGCGCCCATCCTGGGGAGGGGGGAGGCCAGGCAAGAGGACACCTTGGCCTTGGCCGGCCCCACCCAGGAGCAGCTATAAATAGGAGGCCGGGGCGGGGCCAGCGGACAGCCATCCGCTGCAGAGGGCTGGGCTGGTGTGGAAATGGAGAGAGGCGGGGGAGGGGGCGCTGCCGACTGTGAACAGAAGTGGGGGCCCCAGTACCCAGCAGCCCTGGGCATCCCCTAGGGCCAGCAGCTGGGGAAGGGGCCCAGGGCCCGCCTCGGTCCCCTCGAATCCCAGCTCAGGGTTTTTCCCGGAATCCTTAACCAGCTGGAGGACGAGGGCAGCAGCTGTGCCGTGTTCGCATGTGTTCGGAGTGTAGGGATCCTGGCACAAGGGGAAAATGAGGCCTAGCTGGGTGCTCTGTGTGTGGGGTGAGGGCCTGTAATGCAGGGGCGGAGCAGGGCCGGGATGGGGTGTGGGGTGCTGGGGCCTCAGCTCAGGCAGCCTCCCTGGGCTGGGAGCTGGGGCTGTCGGTGCAGGGGTGGCCCTGGGGATCCCAGCAGTCGGCAGCGAGCACAGCTGTGGTGGGCCAGGGCGGGGGAGAGGTGAGGGAGGGGGAGAGGGACTCCATCCTGCCACCCACCATCCGCAGTGGGGCAGCCATGCAGGGGAGTGTGTGGAGTGCACTGAGTGCGTGTGTGGGAGGCACAGCTGCACTGTTATCTACACGTGGATCTGTGTATGTCGAGTGTAAAGAGTGTGCACGTGTCCAGTGTGTGTGTATGCTGCCCTGTCCTCTCCAGGGCCACGGGTCACAGTCCGCTCACTCAGCCCCCAGGCCTCCGGAGGGCGACTCCTGGGCCCTCTGGGAACACGACGTCCTCATGCTGCCTTCCAGGCTGCCCCAAATCTGCTCTAATGTCCTAGACCGCCCCTACCCCGAACTGCCACCCCCTCCTTTCCTCCAGGCACTCAGCCGCTGCTGTGTGTGTGGGTGATTGTCTCTCTCCCTTGGAATGCCAGGTGAGGGCTGTCATTTTGGTCCCTGCTGTGGTCCCCACTGGGCCTGGCACAGAGTTGGGACTCCAACTGAACGAAGTAACAAAGGAATGAAGAATGGATCCCCCCAGAGGCAGGGGCAGGGGCAGGGGGTGGCCAGGGTGCTTGGGGCCCCAAGGCCGCTGCTGCAGATTCTGCCTGTATGCTGGTTCTGGGGAGCCCCCTCCCGGAGGGCAGAGGATGGAGGTGTGAGCTGACAGCGTGCGAGGCTCTGGGATGGGCCCTGCCAGGAGTGACCAAGGCAAGGGCACCACCACGGCCCCCTGAACATCCAGGCTGGCACAGCAGCCCAGGGACCTTGGCATTGAGTGGAGGCTTGTCCTGCAGCCTGGACACTGCAGTCACCCCTACCCCAGGCGGGGGCCCTCGCTGCCCCGCCAGCTCCCTCTCAGACCCGTCCAGGTGGCTCCAGGGATCTCGGTGCTGCCACTGCCCTCCCCACACCTACAGGGACACAAGTCCCATCACACTCATACAGGCAGATAGAGACACACCTGAGCACTGGCTGTCACACGCCCGAGGTCCCCCTGCTCTCGGGGCCCCAGGCCCAGTGAGGTGGAGTCGCTCCACCACGCACCTCCCTCTCCCGCCCCCACCCCTGGGCCCCGCCCCGCCCCTGGCTGCAGCAGCACCTCCCTCGTGGGCAGAAGCTCCGCCCCCAGCACCTGCCCGACGGCGCCCGGCTAGGAGGAGGGAGCAGGTAGGGGGCCTAAGCTCTGCACTCCTGGAGGACTCAGAGGTGCTCCAGGGGCTCAGAGATGCTTTCCACAGGCTGGCTGCTTTCCTGCAGGAGTTCGTGGATCCCCTGAAAGCTTTTGGGAAAAGATCTGTCTCTAAACACAAAACTAAGCGTTCCTCCTGCCTCCCCCAATAATTGCCCTGTCCTCCGTGTTCATTTGTCTTCTCCATCTTATCCTAGAGGGAAAACCAGAGGAAAGAAGAGGTGGGGGAAGAAAGGAAGGAAAAAGAAAGAGGGAAGCAGGGAGGAAAAAGCAAAAGAAAATAGAAGAGGAAAGTGAAACCAACCCCAGCGCTCAGCCCCTCGCTCAGGCCCGCCCTGCAGAGGAACCCGGGCGCGGGGGCGGGGGTACTTCCCGAGCCTCCCCGCCCCACCCCAGCCCCACTGCCCGGTCCAGGCCCCGAGTACTGGGCTCTGAGAGGCCTGGGGTGCTGGAGGGAGAGGGATGAGCGCGGCTCCCTGCCCACCAACCCCTCCCCGCAAAAGAAGACCGACCGTCAGGCTGCCCGGCCCTCAGCCCTCCATCCGCTTTCTCTGCCCGGAGGATGACTCTCCAACGGCCCCTCAGGCGGCAGCAGTGGAAACTAAGGCGCCCTCATCTAAACCAGCCAGAGGACCGGCCCTCGCGCGCACCCGGACTCCGGGCCCCTCGCGTCGGCAGGAGTCTGAGCCGCGGGGCGTCCTGAGGTTGGCTGGGACCCGCCGCGTGCTCCCCACCCCCTCGCCACGCTGCAGTCTCCCCAACTGCTCCCCTTAACTCGCTCCCCCACGCCCACACTTCTCCTTCTCTCTGCACCAGCGTTTTTGCCCGCGGAGAGGGCAGCTTGCTCCCCTCCCTGGGGCTTGGAGGACTCAGCCCCCGGGTTTGGGGATTTCGCTCAAACCCTCACGGAGACCCAACCTCTCAGTTCTAAGTTTCATTCTAAGGCAAAGAGGGAGGGGGCAGCCCCCGGCTTTTCTCTGTCTTGCAGACAGAGGCACTAAAACAAACTCAGGCGACATCCTCGCGGGACCTGCAGCTGTCCCGGCCCCGAGGAGGAGCCTTGCTGTCCGCAGACAGAAAAGCGGGGAGCCTTGGCGAGTTCCGTGGCAAGCTCTTCTCCAAATGCGCAAACCGTAGACTTCACCGGACTCCACCCCCTCCAGTCGTGAACAGAGGTAACAGTCAAGTATCTTACGGCGGCCCCAGCTCTCAGCGTGAAGTTCCCAGAGGTGCCGCCCTCCCTGGTGCCCTTGCAGTCCAGGCCTCGGCCCTTCAGGTGGGAGACCGCAGGCTCAGAAGAGCTGAGGACGGCGCTTGCCACCAGGACGCATCGGCGCTGTGTGTGGGGTCACCCCCAAGGACGGCCTCACGCACCGGGCCGCATCCTGCCTTAGTGGGGCCGGGGCCGCCCTGTGCGGCCCTCCTCCCAGTGGGGCAGCCCAGGGGCGGCAGGGCAGGTGCCTGCGGGTCGGGCCCTGACAGCAGCCTTTTTTAACAACTCGGGTCAGTCTCTCCCTGTCGGCCCAGGCGGGTCACCCAGAGCTAAGGCAGGGCCCAGTTCAGGGACCTCCTTTTCTTTCTATTCAGGAAGAAATATGGCAAAAACGAAAGCCACAGAAAAACCAGCCAGGCTCCAGGGATTTTTGGATCTAAACCGATTTATTTTGTGTGTGTTTTTCTCTTTCTTCAGTTTCGTAGCAAAAGGAAAAAGAACCCAACGAATACAACAACACAACGAAACTTGCAACGAATTGGAGTCTCCTGCGCCCAGCAGAAGCAGGCGCTGGAGGAGGGCAGGATGGGCTGCGGTCCGGGGCCGGGGGCCTGCAGGGGCCGGAGCACCGGCCTCCCCACCCCCTCTTCCGGCTACTCCAAAAAGTGATCAGCTCTTAAAAGAAGAATCCACAAAAAACGAAACACATTTTAAATTAAAATAAAAACACTTTCTCCACCCGCCCCCATGCCAGGAGATTCAGGCGAAACCTCCTCTTTAAAAAAATTGTTTTTCTGCTAGAAATACTGTGCATTACTTTTTTTCTTTCACTTCTCTTGAGGGTTAAAATAAGATATATTTTCGCGGGAGTCATAAATACGATCTGGTGCATAGAGAAATAGCAGCTCGGGAGTCTGGGCCAGCTCCCACCCCCCTCCCCCCGTGGAGTACAGTAGGGCAGCAGGACTGAACACAGCATGGATAATGCTCCTCGGCTTCAATCTCTAGGGGACGCCAGTGGCAGGGTGGGGGGCAGGCAGGCAGGAGGGCAGGCAGGGGCCAGGCCCCTCCGAGCGAGCGACACATGCTGGGACACACGACGTCCGAGGGCAACCCCGGCCGGGAAGCAGGGAGCTTCCTCTAAGGGTTTCTTTTCTAATCACCGAACAAAATAAATATAAATACTTCGAAAATAAGACCGCTTTAAAAAGGAGTAGAAAAGGGCAGGGTAGGGAGGCCAAAAGGAAGTAAACGAAGGAGCGCGAAGGAGCGCGGGGCGGCGGCGGAGGCCCTCGCGGCGGTCCGGGTGAGGTCGGGCGCAGAACCGCATCTCACGTATGTACAAGCGGACGCCAGGAAGGACTTCGACCCGGCCCAACTCTCCCGGGAAACGCCGCGCTCCGAGCAGAGGAGTCGTGGCAGCGTCAGGACGGTCACCCGGTAAGGTGCGCGGGCCGGGAGCGAGGAGGCCGCGCCGCGGGAAGGGGCTTCCAGTCTGGAGCCTGCAGACGTCGCAGCGGGTCTCGCGGGGCCGGCCCGGCCGAAAGGCGGCGGCGTTAACGCGGGCGCGCGCGCGCGCGCGCGCGGCGGGCGCCTCGGCCCGGCCATGCGTCCTCGCCCTGGGCCGCGGAGTCCGAGCCGAGGCCCCGGGCCGCCCGCGCGAGCCTCGTCTCGGCGGCGGCGCGGGCTCGGGGTCCGGTGCTCACAGGAAGAAGTCGGAAGCGCCCTTGGCCCCGACTCCCGGCGAGGACTCCCGCGGGAAGCCGGCTCCGCCCGCGCCCCCGGGGCCGCCCCGGCCGGCCAGCTTCTCGTATTTCTCCTTGTACAGGTCCCGCTCCTCGGCCAGGCGCCCCACCTCCAGCTTCAGCTGCTCCACCTGGCTCTGGAGCTGGCACTTCTCGCTCTCCAGAATGTGCCGCTGCTGCACCCGCTTGAAGCGGCATGACTGAGCGTAGCCGCGGTTCTTGAGCGTGCGCCGCTTCTGCTTCAGCCGGATGACCTCCTCCTTACTGAAGCCGCGGAGCTGCCTGTTTAGCTCGCGCACGGACATGGACACCAGCTGGTCGTCGGAGAAGCGCTCCTCCAGGCGCACGTGGTGGCCCGTGCCGCCGCCGCCATGGCCCGCGCCGCCGTGGTGGTGGTGATGGTGGTGGGCGGCGTGGTGCGTGCCGTGGTGGTGGCCGGCGCCCATGTCGTCCGCGCCGCCGCCGCCGCCCGCATAGCCCTGGCCCCGGAAGGCCTCGTAGGCCGCGGCGGCCTCTGGGTGGTGGTGCGCACCGTGGTGCCCGGTGTGGTGGCCGCTGCCGATGAGCGCCTCCACCGCGTCCTCAGGCGTCAAGTTGAGCGCCTCGGGGTTCAGGTGGTGCTGGTAGCCGCTCATCCAGTACAGATCCTCCAGCGCCGGCTTCCCCGAGGCGCCCCCGACGGCGCCGGGGCCCCCGCTTGCCGGCCCCGGGGCAGCCCCGGCCTGCGCCGCGCCGCCGCCGGTGCCCGGGCTGGGCGCGCAGAAGCTGGGCGAGGAGGGCACGGAGGAGCAGGGCGTGCTGAGCGGCGTCGAGGATAGCGAGCCGGGCGGCAGACGGTGGCAGAAGCGCTCGGCCTCGGGCGGCTCCTTCTTCACCTCGAACTTCATCAGGTCGAAGTCATTGACGTACTCGATGGCCAGCGGGCTGCTGGGCAGCTCAGCGCCCATCGCCAGCTCCGCAGCCATCGCCCGGGGGGGCCCGCCGCCTCGCCCGGCTGAGCCCCAACAGGAGGCCGGGGGGGGGAGCCACGGGCCTCTCCCCCCCCTTCGCTCCCCACTGGCGGCGGGTCCCTGCGGGGGCGGCGGCGAGAGGCGCGGGCTC
Source organism: Orcinus orca (assembly GCF_937001465.1). Taxonomy (NCBI): domain Eukaryota; kingdom Metazoa; phylum Chordata; class Mammalia; order Artiodactyla; family Delphinidae; genus Orcinus; species Orcinus orca. The sequence continues at coordinate 86,366,760 of NC_064575.1, forward strand.
CTAGCTGAAGCTCGCGGGGAAAAGTTTCACGCAGCCAACTCAGGGGTGGCCACCGGGGACGCCGCCGGGCAGCCCTGGGTCGCTCCCCGGCGGGTGTAGGCCGGCCGCGGTCCCCTGTTCCCGAGCCGGCGGCCGGGCGGTGGCCCGGCGGGTGGCGGTGCGGCCACCGCCTCCGGCTGCTCGGGTTCCCCTCGCTCCGCCCGCGTACAGCCCGGCCCCGCCTCCACCGCCGAGCGCCGAGCTGTGCGCTTCCCCCTTATAGTGCCGGGCGCCTGGGCCCGCCTTTATGGGAGGGGTACGCGCCTCCGGGCCAATCGGAGCCCCAGACCCGTCGCTCTCATTTGCCTATCCCCATGGCAACCCGGAGCCCAGCTGTCAATCTCCTGCGGGGAACAGCTGTGGGAAGGGGTGGTGACCCGCCGCCAGGGAGAGGAGGGGCAGGGCCCTCTGGTGGCCGCCTCGGGGGACTGCACGGGCAGAGGGCGCGGGGCGCGCGGGGGGCGCGGGACCGGGCCCGAGGCCTCCGAGGCCTCGCGTCCGCGACGGGACGGCCACAGAGGCTCGGGGAGCAGGGGGTGCTCCTCGGTGCCTCCTTCCCCTGCAGTCCAGCTGGCCGTGACCCAGCAGCCTCTTCCCAGGTTTCTTTCCGGCCGGCCGGGAGCCCGCGTCCAGCCCCGCTAGCGTGGTGGCGCCGGGACATTCCGGTCTCCCGACACAGGTGACACTGCGCGGCCTGGCCGGGCGCTGCGCGGGAGCGCCGGTTATTTTTAGCTCCGCGGTTCAGGCGGGTTCAGGAATTTAGTCAACAACGTTGCTGGCACCTCCGTGCGGCGGGATCCACCGCGGGACGTCCGACTCCGAGGGTGTGCGGGGAGGGAGTCGCGCGCAGGCCGGCGAAGTGGGGGCGCCAGGGACCCTAGTACCGGGGCCTGAGCCGCGGGACGGGTGAGGCCTGGGGCTCAGAGGGCCGCCAGGCCCGCACCGCATTAGGCGTCCGGGCTCCAGCTGCCCACCTGCCCGGGTCTGGCCTCTTGGCAGGGTTGTGGCGCAGAGCTGGGCGGGGGCGGGGATTGGGGCTGCGGAGGTGGGGAGCCTCCAGTGCGAGGAGAAACCGGGAGGGCTGGGCTCAGGGAGCGGAGGTGCGCCTACTGCCCAGGGCGTGGTGACTAGGTAAAGAACTGTGGAGCAGTGGGTGCGCCCAGAGCAGGGGGCGGTCCCTGCCACGGCCCTCCAGGGTCAGCTGAGATGGGAGGGCATGACCCAGAGAGGCCCCCAATCCTCTATACTATTATGTGACTTTTATAATTTAAAAACTCAGTCTTAAATGCAACCATCTATGCGCATAGAAGCAAAAGTCTGGAGGGACTGTGGGCAAGACGTCACCAGGGGCAGCCTAGCCACGTGCTGGGGGCGCTTATCCCCCAGGGTTTTTACCTTGTTCCTGGCATGAATATCTAATATTTTATAATAAGAAAAGTGTCATACAATGGGGAGTGAAACCGCACCTCTTAAGATGTCATGGGGGTGACCCGGCCCCATCTGCACAGTGGGCACCTCTTGCCCCTTCCTCCTTTCCCCCACGTCCCTCTGGGTGGGGCTGGGCTGTGAGGCAGGGCCATGCGGAGAACAAGGACCCGTCCCACAGGGATGGCCCAGCAAGTGGCAGAACACAGGCCCCAGGCGGGGGGTCTGGGCTCTAGGCCAGATGCGTTGCCAGGTTTGGGGCTCCCTTAAAGCCCTCGGCGTTCAGGGGAGGCCACAGCTCAGAGGGGTGATGGCGAGCTGGCGGTACGTCTGCCTGTCCGAGGGGGAGAGCGCGTCTGCATTGGGCTGCTGTGTCTGGACACCTGGCCTCTGCCCCTCACACTGTGGCTCCAGCCAGGCCGCTGGACCAGCCACGGGTTTGGTCCCAAGCTCAGAAGGGTGCTGGGGTGGAGCCAGGCTTGTGCACATGGGGACCCTCCTCACAGCTCCTGGCCTCAGGCCGAGGGGCACTGACCTACAGCCGTGCCTGGGCTCTGTGGCACCCCCAGTCCCGCCCAGTCGTCTTGTCTTGTCCTGAGACACGCAGTAAGGCCCATCCCAAGCCCACCCTGAACCTCCTCGAGTCCTCTGCTCAGCCACACCAAGTCAGGGACAGTTCCCGCCACATCCAGCCCCAAAACGTGATGCTCGAGGATGCTGGGCCCCGCCCGAGCCCAGAGCCAGCCAGCCCCTCACTCAGTCACACACACAGGTCGTTCATTCACGCCCTCCACTGGGGGAGGGGACCCAGTGCAAGGCCTGCTGCAGAGACAGCATTCAGAACTGGGGAGAGGCACGGGGGCCTTCGGGGCAGCCTGGGACCAAGTAGGGTACCCATGTCCCTGACGGGCTTAGGCACCCGGTAAGCTCCCTGGTCCCGGACTTTGCCTCGGGGTCGGACTGGCTTCCTAGAAGGTCTGGGCCAGCAGGCCTGGCCTCAGCTCCTGGCGGTCCCCAAGCCTGGGGAGCCCTCAGTCTGCTCCCTGACTCTGCACGGTCTCAGCTGAGCTTTTGTCTCTCGTTAGTCACAGCCGGGCAGGTGGGAAAGGGGCCGAGAGTCCCCGTATGCAGGCTTTGGAGGGGCTCGCCGACCACCCAGCGCCCTGCACAGTGGGCAAGACAGGCTCTCCCAGCCCAGGGAAGGGGCCGCCCCTTCCTGACTCAGGTGGTGGGCTCCAGGCTGGCTCCTTTCTCTTCAAACTCCTCTTTGCCACTTGCTGGCCTGGGGTGGGGCAAGTTCAAGGAGGCGCTCACAGCAGAGTCTGGGGAGCAGAGGCCGCGAGGGACCAGGGTCCATCCTGTCTGCCAGGAATGGCTGGTAGAAGGCCACAGAAACAGCATACAGGTGTGCTGTGTGCCCTGGCCGTGGCTGTCTTCTCAGCTCCCTGGACGGTGGAGGCTGGGAGAGATCACGCCAATGCCATGTTGCCCAGAAAAGGATCACTTTCTTCCCATCCACCACCACCACGTCCTCTGGGGGCCTCTCACACCCACCAAACAATCAGCACCTGAACCCATGGAACTCCACAGGGTGCCCCATGGGGCTCGTCATTAAATGTGCCCCACGAGTCTTTACTGAGCACATTCTGTGCGCCAGGCTGCCTGCCCGAGGGCAGTGTCCACTGCCTTTCACCAGGGAGGTGGCCCTGGTGTGTGGGAAGCGTGATGCAGCCAATACTGTGCTCATGGGCTCTGCAGTGGACGTTTCTCTCTGACCCCGACAGCTGGGAGGACTTGAAGGCTAGAGCGACTGGACAGCTGACAGCTGGCAGATGACGGGGGCTGTAGCTGGACTGGCGCCTCCACACGGCAGCTGGCTAGTTGGGCTTCCTCGCAGCATGGTGGCTGGTTCCCAGCGGGAGTGTCCGAGAGCCTGGCGGACATGCCTGGCATTTTTGTGAGGTGCGGCAGTGCTCAGCCCACATCCCATGGGGGCACAGACACAGTCTCCTACAGGTCACGTATAGGAAAAACACTACACTGGTACAGCATCTCTGGCAAATACAGTCTACCAGCGTGGGGATGAGAGAGCAGGAAGTAAACCATAAAATAATAAGCAAATTATCTGTTTCCCACTGCTGTGCAGGAAATCACCACAAGTCCAGCATCAAACGGCATCTTTATTGTCTCAGCGCCGTTGTCAGGAGGCCCGCGGGCCAGGGTCTCAAGGTCGGGGGTGCGTGCGTGCGTGCGTGCGTGCGTGTGTCTCTCTCTCTCTGTCTAGTCTGGAGGTTCCTCTGGGGAAAGAGAGCCCCAAGTTCCCTCAGGTTGTCAGGACCATTTCTTGGAGTCTGAGGGACCAAGGCCCCGGGCTCAGGGGGCTGGAGGCCGCCCTGGCTCCCTGCACCCCATGACTGCCCCATGGTGGCCAGGCCAGCGACAACAGCCTCTGGAGGAGCCCCGCCCACCCGATGCGGAGGGGCCACCACAGCAGGTGAGAAAGGGGAGGGTCGAGGGGGCTTGGCCTGATGTTGGGGGTGGTCAGGCGCCTGTGGTGCCACCTCTGGGGACCACAGGGCCGCCCATGGGCAGTGCTGAGTCAAAGTTCCAGCTCAGCGCCCTGGGCTCTGGGCAAGCCCTGTTGCAAGGGTTAAACGCTCCATCACAAAGTGCAGCGCTGCAGGGTCCGCACGGCCCGCTACCCAGCTGCCTCACGGAATTCACAAGGTGAAGCCCCAAAACTCCCGTCCCGGAACAGCCGGCCCAGGCTCTCCAGGCTGGGGCCAGAGGTGCCGCTCGGCCTGGGGCAGGGCGCAGCTGAAGGCCTCTGCTCAGCCCCACTCCCTCCCTCCGGGGATTTCTTCCTGAGCTCAGAGCGCTGCGGGTGCTCTCCCCACCCAGGGCCTCATCAGTGCTCAGTGAGGAACAGGGTCGCATACTCTGCGGGGTGGGCGGTGCCTCCCTGGGGAAGGGCTCAGGCCGCTGGAGTGCCACACACGCCCCCTTCCAACTCCTCCCAGCCCCCAGGAGAGGCCGGGCCGTGCCCAGGCAGCACCTCCTCCGGACTCCACGTGGGAGCCACGTTCGCGGCCCCCAGGCCTCCCCAGTGCACCCCCCATCTCAGATGCCTCGCCTCCCCTGGGGCTAGGGGCCCAGGCCCATGCCACCTGCGGGTCACCTGACCTCAGGCCTCACCTAGAGGGCCTGCCCGCCACGGCTCCCTGTCCTTGGGGCCATCATCTGAGAGGCTGCACGACCTGCCTCACTAGAGCAAAGGGCAGTTCACAGGGTAGCGGGCGGGGGGGTGGACAGGCCTGAAGAGGGCAGTGGGCTCCTGACAAGGCAAGAAAGGCTCCAGGAGGCCCTGCCTGGGCTCCACAGCCCTCACGCAGTCGGGGCTGCTGCAGGGCAGTGGGGCGGCAACCCACGCCTTCAACCTCGGGGCGCCCAGCTGGCCTGCCCCTTAGCACGAGGAGTCCAGAGTGACACTGCCCCCTCCTCCTGCCTGGGAACAGAGACTCTGACCAGGCGGAGCCTGAGGCTGACAAGGTCCTCAGGGGGTCACAGGGGCTGGAGGGTCCCCAGGACACGGGCCCAGAGCAGCCGCTGGTGGGGCAACTCCTCTTCCTGGGGTGCCCAGCCCTTCCTGAGCCTTCCACGGTGGCCTGCAGCTGTCAGAGCGGCTGCTTCCGGGCGGTGGGCTGTACCGTGGGCAGTGGGGCCGGGGTATAGGTATGCACGTGGAGGAGAGAGAGCGGCTGGGGAGAGTAGCCTCCGGAGAGCAGTGGCAGTCCCAGGCAGGCGGTGGGCATCCAGCTGCCCACTGGTCTGTCGGGAGCCCCCGCCATGGACACACCTGCTCACCTCCTGTCCAGCTGGTGCCCACCTTGCAGTCTCAGGTGCGTGTACCCTCTTTTACCATGGAGGGAAGTACAGGGAGGTAGTGAGCAGGTGAGGGTCTGAGCCGGCCTCTCAGATCAGGAGGGACCAACAGCTGTGTCCCCAGTGGTCTCCTATCTGCCCAGGCGGAGGAGGGAGGATTTATCCCCCGCCCTCCCATCATCGAAAGTTTGCCCGCTGTGGTGGCGCTGACTGTGGGCTTCAAGAGGGAGCCTGGGGAGGATCGCCCGTCCTAGCCGGGAGGAGGAGCCGGGCAGCGGGGCAGGTTGCATCCCCGGCTCTTGCAGTCTCCCCTTTGTCATCACTTAGCCCAGGATCCTTGGCCCCCGCCGCACCAATCCACGTCTCCTCCAAGGCCCTGGGCCGAGGCCACCACCGAGAGACCCGAGGGGTGGCTGGATGAGGATACGGGCTCTGCCAATATCTGCCCGCAGGGCCAGGCTGGGGAAGCTAGCTGGCCCACAGCTGGTCCACTCAGTTCCCTGACGGGCTGGGGGCCCTTTTGTATAATTAATTAATTAATTAGTTAGTTAATTACTTTTCTTGGCCGCGTTGGGTCTTCGTTACTGTGCGCGGGCTTTCTCTAGTTGCGGCGAGCAGGGGCTACTCTTCATTGCGGTTTGCAGGCTTCTCATCGCGGTGGCTTCTCTCGTTGCGGAGCACAGGCTCTAGGCGTGCAGGCTTCAGGAGTTGTGGCACGCGGGCTTCAGTAGTTGTGGCACACAGGCTTAGTTGCTCCGTGGCATGTGGGATCTTCCTGGACCAGGGCTCGAACCCGTGTGCCCTGCACGGGCAGGCGGATTCTCAACCGCTGCGCCACCACGGAAACCCCTGGGGGCCCTTTCTTCACAGCTGGGTCTGACTCCAGAATCCACCATCCTGCCGAACTGGCAAACGTCAGGCCCCAGCGATCAGCACGAGACGACAGGACCCCTGCTCCGCTAGACTGAACAGCGCCACCGCACGCTGATGCTGGGCAGGACCCTTGCCACGAACTGGCCTTGGTTCTTGTCACCTCTGAGCTGCTGCAGGGGCGCGCCATCACACAGACGAGAGCTGGTGGAGAGCAGGACCCCCGGGTGCTCACCCTGGCCTCCCGGGGCGGAGTGTCCGTCCCTCCCGTGCCAGGGCTGGGCCGAGGGGCCTTCGTTGGCCAATGCGAGGCACTGGCCATCGAGGATGGAGTGTGGGCGGAGGCCCGAGCTGCACCCACACGGGTGGCCCTCTTACCCTTCAGCCAGCGCGGCCCTTTCAACCTGGGCCCAGAAGGAGCAGGTGGAGGACAAGTGGCGGTGCAGCTGACCCGACTCCTGGCAGAAGCGTGAGGCTGCAGGCTGGGGAGCAAGGGGCCCCCAGCACACGGGGTGGTTTGTGATGTGGATCCCGGGGCGGCCGCCCCAGAAGGGGGCTGCTGGCACACGCTCGCCAGCGGGAGCACAGCTCACTTCCCTGGGGGTGAGGGGTGAATACCCTGAGTGGCCATGCACCCCTCTAAGCCTGGGCAGCGGCATCCAGCAGGGGGCCAGGCCCTGTCCGAGGCCCCCGTGCTCTCCGCCAGGGCTCCCCAAGCCCAGGGGCCAGAGACGCTGCCTCCTCCCTCGGGCCGCCCTGTCCCAGGCCAGGTGCCAGCTTGGGGCAGGTCCTCTGGCCCCAGGCTGTGGCATCCAACATGCAGGCAGGCCCCTCCTGGGTCTCTCCCAGCCACAAATCACACTGGCCTAGCCGTGGGGGACAGGCTGCCCCAACCCTCTGAGCCATCTAGGGGCGGCAGGGAAGTGGCCCATGTTCCTGCCCGAAGGCACGGAGGGGCTGTGCCTCCGCCTCACCAGGGCCAGGCGGGCAGGTGGAGAATGAGTGGGGGGCCACTGGAGGGGGGCCTGTGGCCTGCCCCTCACCTTCCCCTCAATCTCAGGCCTCCAGGCCACCCTGGGGTGGCACCCCTGGGGACGCTCTAGGGCCTCTGGGCAGGCCGGGCAGCGGTGGGGTGGCAGTCAGGACAGCCACGAGGACACAGGACAGAACCTTTATTGCTGAACACAAAACACCCGCCAGGGAGGCCTGCCCGGCAGTCCCTCCCTGGGCAGGAGGTCTGCGGGAGGACCGGCGTGGGGGTGGGGGGGCGCGCATTGCATGGCCGCTGCCGCACCCACAGTGGGGACGGGCCTGGGGGTGAGCCCTGCCGGGCACCCCTCGGGGCAAGGCTGAAGAACCCGGGGTGGGTGGGTGGGTGGAGCCCAGCCCGAGGGAGGTGAGGCCTGGGCACTGATCACGCAGGGCTGAGAGCCAGGCGGGCAGAGCGACGGCCCTGCAGCCCCTGGGGGGGCGCTCTGTGGCAAGCGGTCCCTCCTCTGGGGTGGTGGCGGGCAGTCTCCTTCCTCTCCAGGGATGAAGGGCTGAGGTAGGCGTGGGCCGGCTCCCTGGGCCTCACAGACGGGGTTTGATGTGCAGCGATTTCCCTGTTCCGAGAGGGGCAAAGGTCAGGCACCAGGAGTCCCCCAGCCAGGAGGAATGCCCCCCCCCCAAAGCTTCTGGGTCAGGGACCGCTAGCAATGGGGAGAGGGGCTTTGACACCATCGTCCTCTCGTCCACCACCCACTGCCCTCCCTGGGGTCCGGCGTCTAGCAGGGTGCAGGCCTGGCCTGTGGGGCTGAGAGCTCCCCTGGGTGGGGGAGCAGAGGCCTGCCAGGTGGGATAGCCCCTGGGGAGTGGGTGGGTCACGGCGGGAGCCACAGCAGTGTCCAGGCTGAGCTATAAACACCAGGTGCAGGCCGCCTGCACGCACACACAGCACAGGCTCGCACCTGGACAAGTCTGAGGCTGCCAGACGGAGCCCCTGGCGTGAAAAGCCAGGGTGGGTGTGAGCAGTTGCTGGGTGAGGGGCGGGGCTGAGGCCCCTGTGCAGGGTGACATGCCGGGGCGGGAGGGGCGCGGTGGTAGAGGCTTCCCACAGCAGAGCAGGCTCCTGCCCTGTGTGGCCCACGCTCACTGGGTGCCAATGCCCCTCCCCTCCTGTGAACACTCCAGGCCAGCAGCCCCGCTGACCACAGATGCCTCCGTGTGGCTGCCCATCGGCACGGCACTGTCCACGTGCCCCCTGCCAGCCCACCTCTCCTCCTGGGACCCCACTTCAGGGCCGAGGACCCCAGTCACCGGCTCAGCTAAGCCAGTGCCTAGAGGTCAGCCCAGCCAGCCAGGGCCCCCGGCCTGCAGACTCCACCGGCCTCTGCTTGAGGGCCTCGGCCCCCCTCTGCCTGTCCTTCCAGCTCCCGGGAGGTCAGCAAGGCCTGAGCAGGGAAGGAGGCTGATGGGGGCCCCCAGGACAGTGGGGGTCTGCAGCCTCTCACCCACCCTGCCTGCTTCCTCTGATTCTGGGGCTGCTTGCAGGGCTCCTTATCTTACTTTAAAAAAAAAAAAAGAATTTTCAAAGGTGGCTGCCTCGTGCTGTCTGCTCCCTCCCCCCGTGCCCCAGTGTGTCCTCCCAATGGAAGGAGCTGGTGACCAGCCAGGCAGGGTGGGCGGGTGGGGGGCCCGGCCGCAGCCTGGCGTCTGGGACGCGGTGGCTTGAGCAGGCGTGAGCGAGCTCAGCAGAGCTGTTAGCAAAGGCTGCAGCAAGCGTCTTCCATTAACGCTACGACCGTGAAATATGACAATAAAATGACGGCCGTATGGTCGCAAATTTGCAGCCCGCCGAGCTGCGTGGGGTTTATCGTCACTCAAACGCGCAGAGAGCTGTAAAATGTTTACAGAAAGGGTCGTTTGCAGCCATAAAATCCTCTTTTCTCTCCTAAACAAGGCTGAGTGGAGCCATTTACCAAGCCCCAAATGTTCATCGGGGGAGAGGGAACATCTGTTCTCTCCAGGAGCCTGCAGTGATCTTCCAGAACAAATGAACAGAAATGGGTGCTTTCTAATTAAATCAGCCCTCGGCTGGCGCGGTCTGTGCTGGCGGCACTGCTGTGCTCGCACCTCGCCGGCCCTGCCCCTGTGGGCCCCCGCAGGTGCACACCTGCCAAGCCAGGGACAGGGCACGGCAGCGCCCAGCCCACGCCAGCTCTCCGGAACCATCCAGGCCCCGCCTAGAGATTCTGACCCAGTGGGTCTGAGGCGGGCACTGCAAGAGTGCAGCTGCGCTCCGGCGGGCGGGTTGCCTACCTGAGTCCTTGGTGGGGCTGCTCCTGGGGGTCGGGGTCCTGGGCTGGCCTCCTGGGCTTGGCGAGGACTGCAGGGAGATGAAGGAGGGCAGCCTGCAGAGGCTGCCGGAGCCCGTCCCCGCCGAGGCAGCCTCCTCCGGCACAGACAGCTCCTCCAGGTCCAGGGGCAGGGAGGCGGAGGGGGAGGAGGGGGAGAGGCGGGAGGGGGAGGACGGGGGGGAGGAGGGGGAGGGGGGCGAGGAGGAGGAGTGGGGGGAGGAGACGGAGGAGGAGGAGGCTGAGGCTGCAGCTAAGAGCCGTGGGGAAGGCGGGGTGGAGGCCGAGCCGGCTGCCGCGGAGGTGGGGCAGCTGGACATCTGCCTGGTGGGGCGATGGGCGGCCAAGGACTTCCTGCGGGAAATGAAGGGGAGCAGAGGCGTGAGGGTGGGCGGCCGGCCGGCCACCTGTATACTGCCTGTCCCGGCGGCAAGGCTCCCGGCGCCGCCCCGCCCTGGCAGCCATCAGGCATCACCGTGCGGGTTCAAGGCTGGCCCTGGGCCCAAGGACAGGCTGGCGGCGCTACAGGACCTGCAGCAACGCCACGCTGACCCTGTCCTCACCTTCTGCAGCCTTCCTCATGCACACGGGCTCCCACATTCACAGGGGGGTGAGCACAACAGGGGTCCCAGCCGTGAGCATCACCTGGGACCCTCCCCTCTCCTGGGGACTTGGAGGGGGCAGCTGAGAAGCCCCCACCTTCCTCCCCAGGGCGGGGGCTGGGCAGCCCTGCATGGCTTGGTCTGGGCCAGGGATGCCCTTGGCTTCGCCCAGCCTGGGGACCAGTGGGTGGGACACCTCGAGGTCACTTGATCGACTCTGGACTGAGGTTTCTTTTAGGGTCTGAAGCCCACAGAGCTGGGTGGCGGCGGGGTGGGGGGCTCCTTCCTGACCACCCCCCACCCTGCGCTTACACATGCAGCGCCCACTGTCCCCGTCACCTGGGCCCGTGGCTGGTGGAAGCCCTGCTCCTGGGGGGCGTGATGTTGGGCTCCGGGGCCGGGGCTGTGGCTGCCCGCCGGCCGAGGTGCCTCTGGTTGCGGTGGAGCAGCTGGCACTGGGCGCCCCGGGGGCAGACGCCCCTGCGGGAGAAGTCGGGACACAGCAGCGTGTGCTTCTTCTTGCACTGCGGGGAGAAGGGGCGTGGCTGGGCAAGCCAGTGGAGGCCTCTGCGCCACTGGGGTGGCCCTGCCTGCTCCGCCCGCTGAGGCCTGGGCCAAAGGCTTCCTGTTGGGGGACTGAGGCCCGAGGGCCAGAGTGGCCCCGCAGCCCACGCCCCACCCATCAAGAAGATGCCCCTGAGCAGCCCAAGGGTCGAGGGCGCCGCCCAGTCCAGCCCTGCGCCTGGGCTGAGGGTCCTGTCAGGCTGAGGGTCCTGTCAGGCTGAGGGTCCTGTCAGCCTGAGGTGGCGATTCCCAGGGCGCTAACTCCTCCTCCTGACCACAGCCCACCCATCCTGGCAGAGGACCAGGGTGGGGGCGCTAGGCCTGGGGGCCCAGGGTGGAGGCCGGCTGCACACCTGATCCACCACACCTGTCACGGTGCTAATTACACCCCGTGGGGGCGGCCTACAAGCAGCTCGGGCAACAGGCAGCCTCAGCTCTGCCCACCAAGCCCAAGGCCTGCCTTTCCTCGGCCCTCCTGCCCCCAGGACTGGGGCTGCAGGGCCCAACTCCGCAGCCGGGCTGTGTCCCACTTCTTGCCTGGCTCTTCTAGGGGAGGGGGTCCTGTTCTTCCCCACACCCAACAGCTGGCTTAGGGGGCCCGACCCAGCAGGAGAGAGCCAGGTACAGCAAGCCTCATGGGCCAGGTGACAGGCGATATGCTGGAGACAGGCCCGGATGGGAACCACTGCAAGCAGAGTCCCTGTGAAACCCACCCAGGGGGGAGTTTAAAACCAGCCCCGGTGCCTGAGCAGCTCGAGGGTGTCCACCGGCACAGCCACTGGAAATACACGGCAACAGCCTCGAAAGCATCTTCCTCCCGGGCCCCATCACCTCTCCCCGGGCACGTGCCCCGAGAGTCCGTGATCTTAGCTCTGCTCCCAGCACCCAGGACAGAGCCGGCCGAGGACCCCACGGGGCGTGTACCCATTCTGTGAGCAGGATCTGGGCATTGACCCCATTCTTGGCCCCACATCTGGCTCCCCGCTGCCCCCAAGGGACCAGAAGCCCCTCACACTGGAGCCTGGGGGCTGGCATGAAGACAGGCAGGCAACAGCCCGAGCACCCCTGCACCACATCCCTGTGCTGGGCAGACTCAGCCCTGCCCCCGAGCAGAAGGCAGGCTCAGGCCAATGCCTGCTCTCCCTCCCTCCCTCCCTCCCTCCCCTCTGCCCTGGGCCTGGCCAGTGACAGGATCCCGAACCCAGTGGCCCCGCCCTCGCTGTTGCACACATAAAAGAGACACATGGAGACGCTGGGGCCATGCAGGGCTGCCCCTCGGGGTCTCCTGGGGAATAAGGGGGGTCGGGGCAGGTAGAGGGGACAGGAAGGACCTTTGGGTGGAGAGGGCCCAGCACCGGGCTGCACACAGAGAGATGGCTAGAGGGCGCTGGACCTGCACTGTCCCGCGGTGACCACGAGCCCCGTGGCTGCTCTGAGCCTGGACGGTGTGACAGGTGCAACGCACAGGGGGCCCCAGGTAAAAGGCGGCACAGAGCTTTCCTCCCTGGTCGCACGCTGACATTTGTGATCTGCTGGGTCAAATAAACTCATCTCACCTGTTTCTGTTTCACTTTCTTAAGGTGCTACTAGGAAATGTGAAATCCTGCGTGGGGTTCACATCTGGCTGACCTTCCTACTAGAGATGGCTGGTCTGAACTAGCTGAACTAGCTCCCAAGAACTAGTCTGAACTAGCTCCCAAGAACAACCGAATCCTAGGCTAGAGTGTAAAGAACTTTCTCAAATCGTCCGAGAGCTATCGAGAAAGTGAAATGATGGAGGAAAATCTATGCAGAGACGTGGTGGACACAGGGCTGGTCTCAGGTCTCAAAGGCCCGACGTCCCCCTTAGACCAAGGTCACTGAGGAAGGGGCAAAACCAACCAACCACACAAAACTCCCTGCAGAGCTGGAAATTAAGAAAGTCACCGCTAAATAATTCATTGGTCAAACAAGAAACAATGGAAATCAGGGAATATTTAGAACCAAATGAAAACACCAAAACAACCCATCAAAATTCGTGAAATGCAGCTGAAGCAGCACTTGGACAGAAGTCCTCAGCCTTACAGGCTCATGTTATTAGTAAAGAGGATATACCTCAAAAGTTAGAAGGAAAACACCAAAATGACCCAAAGAAAGCAGAGGGAAGGAAATAAAGAGAAAAGGAACATATGAACAGTATTAGGAATGACAAAAGTGCTGTTAAACTGCTGACACTGTAGAAAGCAAAAAGATATCAAGATGATACAATGAACAAACTTTATGCCAATGAATCTGAAAGCAGACGAAATCTACAAATTCTAGAAAAATTGACAAGAACTGATATAAAACCTGAATGAACATTCCTATGACCATAAAGGAATCTGAATCAGTAGTTAAAAAATAAGGAAAGCCCCAGCCCAGGGTTTCAGTGGTAGGTCAACCATGTATTCAAGAGTTGCGTCATTCCAGCCTTACATGAACTGGTCCACAGAAAAGGAAAGCAGAGAATACTTCTCAACGTAGTTTATTGGGCCAGAATAATCTTAGAACCAAACCCTGACCAGAACTAGATGATAAGAGAACATTTAGGGACTTCCCTGGTGGTGCAGTGGTTAGGAATCTGCCTGCCAATGCAGAGGACATGGGTTCGAGCCCTGGTCCTGGAAGATCCCACATGCCGCGGAGCAACTAAGCCCGAGCACCACAACTACTGAGCCTGCGCCCTAGAGCCCGTGAGCCACAACTACTGAGCCCACGTGCCACAACTACTGAAGCCCGTGTGCTTTGAGCCCGTGCTCCGCAACAAGAGAAGCCACCGCAATGAGAAGCCCATGCACCGCAACAAAGAGTAGCCCCCACTTGCCGCCAACTAGAGAAAGCCCGCGTGCAGCAATGAAGACTCAACGCAGCCAAAAATAAATTAAAAAAAAATGAAATTCAGCATCAATTCAAAGTTTAGCAAATTCGTGATAGAAGGGAACTTCCTTAGCTTAATATAGAACCTTTCAGAAAGCCTCACTTGCCAAGGGGCATGGCTGGAAGCCCACGGCCATGACGAGTCAATATCACACTGGGCTTACAGGCAGGGCAGAAAAAGAAAGAAAAGGCGTTTAAACTGAAAGGAAGAAAATATGGTCGTTACTTCAAAAGATACGACTGTTAATGCAGAGAAACCCAAGAGAATCCACCCTATGGGTGATTTACGACAATTACTAATAGAGTTTAGCAAGGTTGCTGGAAACAAAATCAATATTAAAAGTTGTATGTCCAGGGCTTCCCTGGTGGCACAGTGGTTGAGAGTCCGCCTGCCGATGCAGGGGACACGGGTTCGTGCCCCGGTCCGGGAAGATCCCACATGCCGCGGAGCGGCTGGGCCCGTGAGCCATGGCCAATGAGCCTGCGCGTCCGGAGCCTGTGCTCCGCAGTGGGAGAGGCCGCAACAGTGAGAGGCCCGCGTACAGAAAAAAAAAAAAAAAAATTGTATGTCCATACACCAATGAGCAGTGAGAAGATAACATTTAAAAACGTGTTCTTGATAAAAATAATGAATGTGACAGGAACAAATCTAACGAAGATAAGCAAGAATTTTATTAAATGAAAAGCTTTTGACAAAATTCAACACCCATTTATGATAAAAACTCTCCAGAAATTGGGCATAAAGGGAACCTACCTCAACATAATAAAGGCCATATATGACAAACCCAGAGCAAACATTCTCAATGGTGAAAAAGTGAAAGCATTTCCTTTAAGATCAGGAACAAAACAAGGATGTCCACTCTTGCCACTATTATTCAACATAGTTTTGGAAGTCCTAGCCATGGCAATCAGAGAAGAAAAATAAATAAAAGGAATACGAATTGGAAAAGAGGAAGTAAAACTGTCACTGTTTGCAGATGACATGATACTATACATAGAGAACCCTAAAGATGCCACCAGAAAACTACTAGAGCTAATCAATGAATTTGGTAAAGATGCAGGATACAAAATTAATGCACAGAAATCTCTTGCATTTCTATACACTAACAATGAAAGATCAGAAAGAGAAATTAAGGAAATAATCCCATTTGCCTACATATCAAAAAGAATAAAATACCTAGGAATAAACCTACCTAAGGAGGTAAAAGACCTGTACTCAGAAAACTCTTAAGACACTGATGAAAGAAATCAAAGATGACACAAACAGATGGAGAGGTATACCATGTCCTTGGATTGGAAGAATCAATACTGTGAAAATGACTATACTACCTAAAGCAATCTACAAATTCAATGCCATCCTTATCAAATTACCAGTGGCATTTTTACAGAACTAGAACAAAAAATCTTAAAATCTGTATGGAGACACAAAAGACCCCGATAGCCAAAGCAGTCTTGAGGGAAAAAAAACGGAGCTGGATGGAATCAGACTCCCTGACTTCAGACTATACTACAAAGCTACAGTAATCAAGACAATATGGTACTGGCACAGAAACAGAAATACAGATCAATGGAACAGGATAGAAAGCCCAGAGATAAACCCATGCACCTATGGTTAACTAATCTACGACAAAGGAGGCAAGGGCATATAATGGAGAAAAGACAGTCTCTTCAATAAGTGGTGCTGGGAAAACTGGACAGCTACATGTAAAAGAATGAAATTAGAACACTCCCTAACACCATACACAAAAATAAACTCAAAATGGATTAGACACCTAAATGTAAGACCAGACACCATAAAACTCTTAGAGGAAAACATAGGAAGAATACTCTTTGGCATAAATCACAGCAAGATCTCTCTTGATCCACCTCCTAGAGTAATAGAAATAAAAAGAAAAATAAACAAATGGGACCTAATGAAACTTAAAAGCTTTTGCAAAGCAAAGGAAACTACAAACAAGACGAAAAGACAACCCTCAGAATGGGATAAAATATTTGCAAACGAATCAACAGACAAAGGATTAATCTCCAAAATATATAAACAGCTCATGCAGCTCAATATTAAAAAAACAAACAATGCAATCCAAAAATGGGCAGAAGACCTAAATAGACATCTCTCCAAAGAAGACATACAGATGGCCAAGAAGCACATGAAAAGCTGCTCAACATCACTAATTATTAGAGAAATGCAAATCAAAACTACCATGAGGTATCCCCTCACACCAGTCAGAATCGGCATCATCAGAAAATCTACAAACAACAAATGCTGGAGAGGGTGTGGAGAAAAGGGAGCCCTCCTGCACTGCTGGTGGGAATGTAAATTAACACAGCCACTGTGGAGAACAGTATGGAGGTTCCTTAAAAAACTAAAAATAGAATTACCATATGACCCAGCAATCCCACTACTGGGCATATACCCAGAGAAAACCATAATTCAAAAAGACACATGCACCCCAATGTTCACTGCAGCACTATTTACAATAGCCAGGTCATGGAAGCAACCTAAATGCCCATCGACAGATGAATGGATAAAGAAGATGTGGTACATATATACAATGGAATATTACTCAGCCATAAAAAGGAACGAAATTGGGTCATTTGTAGAGATGTGGATGGATCTAGAGACTGTCATACAGAGTGAAGTCAGAAAGAGAAAAACAAATATCATATATTAATGCATAATTGTGGAACCTAGAAAAATGGTACAGATGAATCGGTTTGCAGGGCAGAAATAGAGACACATATGTAGAGAACAAACGTATGGACACCAAGGCGGAGCGGGGGGAAGTGGCGGGGGTGGTGGTGGTAGTGGTGGGATGAATTGGGAGATAGGGATTGACATGTACACACTAATATGGATAAAACAGATAACTAATAAGAACCTGCTGTATAAAAAAATAAATAAAATAAAATTCAAAAATTCAAAAAAAAAATTTTATTAAACGACATCAAAGGAGAACCCTGTATAACTAGAGACGGTGTGCCTTGATCATGGGCAGAAGACTCACTGGAGAGACAGATACCAACTGTCCAAGGAAACCTGACTACAGAGGGGCCCATGACAGATCCACAGGGCGAAGGGGCTCTTCAATGCAAGGTGTGTGGGCGAAACAACACTGGTCCCCTACACAGACACAAAATCACTTCCAGCTGGACTGGTGGGGAACGTCTTCAATGGCAAAGATCCGACCACAGGATGCAGTGGGGAAGGAGATCTCATACAAGCACAAGAGGTGCAAACTGTAAAGAGAGATGAATAATAATATTTCCATTAAAATTAAGAGCTTTTGGGCTTCCCTGGTGGTGCAGTGGTTGAGAGTCCGCCTGCCGATGCAGGGGACACGGGTTCGTGTCCTGGTCTGGGAAGATCCCACATGCCACAGAGCAGCTGGGCCTGTGAGCCATGGCCGCTGAGCCTGCGCGTCCGGAGCCTGTGCTCCGCAACGGGAGAGGCCACAACAGTGAGAGGCCCGCGTACCGCAAAAAAAAAAAAAAAAAATTTAAGAGCTTTTGTTTGTCAAGATACATCACAAAGATGGGACTTCCCTGGTGGTCCCAATGCAGGAGGCCTGGGTTCGATCCCTATCAGGGAACTGGATCCTACATGCCGCAACTAAAGACCCCATATGCCATAACTAAGACCCAGTGCAGCTAAATAAATAAATATTAAAAAGAAACATCACAAAGAAGTAAAAAAATAAATGACAAACTGAAGATACTTGCCACTAATGTGAATAACAAAAGATTAATATTCAGAATATTTTACATTGCTATATATAGATATATATTTTTTAATTTAAAAAAATATTTATTTATTTATTTTTAGTTGCATTGTGTCTTTGTTGCTGCGCCTGGGCTTTCTCTAGTTGCAGCGAGCGGGGGCTACTCTTCACTGCGGTGTGCGGGCTTCTCACTGCAGCGGCCTCTCTTGTTGCGGAGCACGGGCTCTAGGCACACAGGCTTCAGTAGTTGTGGTACGCGGGCTCAGCAGTTGTGGCTCGCGGGCTTAGCTGCTCCATGGCATGTGGGATCTTCCCGGGCCAGGGCTCGAACCCGTGTCCCCTGCATTGGCAGGTAGATTCTTAAACACTGCATCACCAGGGAAGTCCCACAATGATATATTTTTATGTTCACATTTATATTTTATAAATTTCCCATGAGTCAGTAAGAGAAAACCAACACACTGGAGAAATGTCTCCACATTCACTTAAAAATAAAACAACAAAACCCCAGCTATTTTTCAGAAGAGAAGGCACAAGGGGTTTAAACATTAGGGAAGACGTTCTGCTTCATTTAAATCAGAGAAAAGCAAATTAAAAAATGCAAGGTAGCTTTCAATCCTTAAAATGATCAAAAAGATAACAGATGAACGTGTGGGCACAGCCTCTGGGAGTCGCCTGGAGGTTCCGACTACAGCGACCTGCCACACACTCCGTGCCTGTGGCCGTCGCTCTCCAAGGGCTCTAAAGCCCTGGTCCCCTCGGGGGCGGCAGAGCCCGCGGCACAGACTGTCCCCAAGACGCCAGCCTGCCCTCCCGAAGCCCTTCTGCAGGGGCGAGGCCAGGAGGACCACTGAGCCGCACACCTGAGCTCGCCCCTCAGCCACCACGGCTCCTGGGGGCCACTCTGTCCAGGGCACGGTCCCGCTGGCCGACTGCGCCAGGCCTGGTGGTGACTGTGGAGGAGCTGGCGTGGGGCTGCGGGTCCTCTCCTCCTTGGCCAGCAACATGTCGGACTCTTCCGTCTGGCTTGTCCACAGCAGCCCCACATGCTGGTGCGGCCCAGGGGCCGTTGGCCCTCACACTCTACCTGGGTCCCGCCCACTCATTTCCGCCCTCCCGCGGGGGCCAGGTCCTCTCTCAGGAGCCAGCAACACCTCCACTGGGGGGCCCATCAACGTCCCCGGTGACTCACCAGCTTCCTTTCCACCCCCCAAACCAAAGCTGCCCCCTTTTCCAGCTTGGAAGCCCCCTCCCCCTCCCCCTCTGCCCACCACTGGCCCCGCTGCAGGCCTCTCGAGTGCGCCTGCTCTTGGCCACTGTCCGTGGGGGCCCTGCCTCAACCACTTCATCATTCATTCCAATACTGGCACCCAAATGCAGTGGGATATCCTAGAACAGAGAACAGAAATTCGGGGGAAACCGGGTAAAATCCGAACAAAGCCTCAGGTTAAGCTGGTGGTAACGCACCAGCGCTGACTTCTTAGTTCTGACAGACAGTGACAGCTATGTAAGACACTAGGGGCTTCCTGGTGACGCCGTGGTTAAGAATCCGCCTGCCAATGCAGGGGACACGGGTTCGAGCCCTGGTCCAGGAAGATCCCACACGCCGCGGAGCAACTAAGCCCGTGCGCCACAACTACTGAGCCTGCGCTCTAGAGCCCGCGAGCCACAACTACTGAAGCCCGCACGCCTAGAGCCCGTGATCCGCAACAAGAGAAGCCACCGCAATGAGAAGCCTGTGCACCGCAACTAAGAGTAGGCCCCGCTCGCCACAACTAGAGAAAGCCCACGTGCAGCAACAGAGACCCAGCGCAGCCAAAAATAAATAAATATTTTAAATAACTAACTAACTAACTAAATAAATAAATGGCACTTACCAAAATGATATTAAAAAAAAGACAAGATACTAGCAGTGCAGGAGCCTGGGTGAAGGGTGCGCGGACCCTTCTCTGCACTATCTGCCACTTTTCGGTAAGTCTACACGATCACAAAGAAGATGCTTATCACACGATAAATGACGAGCACTCTGTGCCGGGGCCCACGCAGAGAACAAGTCGCCCCCTCCCAGTCAAGGTGCCCGCTGGACTCCTTCTGAGGGCATCAGAGGCCACTGCGAGACCCGGGCCCTGCAGCAACAGAAGCTGATCCCAAGGGTGAGACCTGTTGTCTGAAAAGGACAATTAGATGGGCAAGCCTCGGGCGAGACAGCCCAGAGAAAAGGCGAGAAAATGCCAACTAAATACAGATGGAAAAGGTTAAGAGCTCAAGATGCAATGGGGCATGTTATACACACAAAGGCACACCAATACATTGAAAACCTCGACAAAACAGATCAATTTCTGGGGGAAAATAAGTCAAAACTGGCAAAATAAAGAAATAGAAGGGACTGCCACTTCCTGGAAGACGAAGGAGACATATTTGTCCCTACTCCTCCACTAAGCACCACCAAAACCCTGACAACCGCAGGAAGACCATAAAAGGTGGAGAGGAGGCAGGCCACCAGGGACCTGGGGACCCAAGAAGTGACGCGGTGGTGGCTCTTGGGACTTCCTGTTGCCTCGTCATCCTGACCTGGAGCAGAAGTTGTTGACAACTCGGAAGTGTCAGTGGGTGCGGATAAGGGGTGGCTCCCTCGCACCCGGGCCAGCAAAGGCTGAGTGGGGAGCCTTGACCCTGGCATCCCTCCCTGCCCTGCTAGGATGGTGCCGGAGGAGGCTGAGTGGGAAGCGAGTACTGCCATCCGCCCAGGACCACCAGGGAGACCCCTCTGCAGGGGTCAGTGAAGGCCGAGTGGGGGAACCAGGATTTCTACCTGCACGCCCCCTGCCCACCTCCTGGAGTGGACTCAGGGGAAACCTGCTGAAACAGAAGGTTTAAATAAGATCCAGACTCTCATAACAGCCCAAACATCCAGGTTTCAATAGGAAACGACTCATCACACCAAGAGCAGCTGGCAGGGAACCACGTACACGGAGGAATAGCTGTAAAGTTGTATGTGGATTTTCAACTGCGCCGGGGGGTGGAGGGTGTTGGTGCCCCTGACTGCCCCCCGCCGTGCTGTTCAAGGGTCAACTGTATAGTGCAGAGACTGAATCAGTAATCAAAAGCCTCCCCACAAGGAAAAGCCCAAGACCAGATGGTTTCAACAGGTGAACTCTACTAAACATGTATGGAAGAACTGATACCTATTCTTCTTAGATTCTTCCAAAAAACTGAAGAGGCAAGAATACTTCCTAACTTACAACAGTCAAAACAATCTATGAGGCTAGTCTTACCTTGATTCCAAGACCAGACAAAGACACTACAAGAAAAGGAAACTACAGATCAATATTACTTATGAATACAGATGTGAATCCTCAACAAAATACTATAAAACTGAACTAGTGGCATATTAGAAGGATTATACCTCGTGATCCAGTGGGATTTAGTCTCGGAATGCAAAGATGGTTCAACATCCAAAAATCAATCAATATAATTGTGACTGATCAATGTGATCAATATGTTTATTGACCAGCTTAATAGAATGAAGGGAAAAACCCCACATGATCATCTCAATTGACCCAAAAAAGATTTGACAGGACTCAACACATTTTCATAATAAAAACACCAAATAAACTAGGACTGGAAGAGAATAACCTCAACATAATAAAGGCCACGTACGACAAGCCCTTAGCTAACAGCATACTCAACAGTGAAAGACTGAAAGCTAGGATAGCCCCGTTGTTCACTTTTATTCAACGTAGTACTAGAAGCTCTAGCCGGAGCAATTCGGCAAAAAAAAGGAAGGAAGAAAAGAAGGGAGGGAGGGAGGGAGGGAGGGGGGGAGGGAGAGAGAAAAGACTAAAAGGCATCCAAATCAAAAAGGAAGAAAATTATCTCTGTTAGCAGATGACATGATCTTGTATGTAGAAAACCCTAAAGAATCCACAAAAAAATTGTTAGAGTTAATAAGTGAATTCAGCAAAATTTTAGGATATAAAATGAACACACAAAAATCAACTGCAGGGGCTTCCCTGGTGGCGCAGTGGTTGAGAGTCCGCCTGCCGATGCAGGGGACACGGGTTCGTGCCCCGGTCCAGGTGGATCCCACGTGCAGTGGAGCAGCTGGGCCCGTGACCCATGGCCGCTGGGCCTGCATGTCCGGAGCCTGTGCTCTGCGGCGGGAGGGGCCACAGCAGTGAGGGGCTCGCGTACGGCAAAAAAAAAAAAAAAAAAATCAACTGAATTACTATACATTTATAATGAATGATCTAAAAAGGAAATTAAAAAACAATCCCATTTAAATAACATCAAAAAGTATAAAACACTCAGGATTTATTTATTTACTTATTTAGTTATGGATGGCTGCACTGGGTCTTCGTTGCTGCGCGCGGGCTTTCTCTAGTTGCAGCGAGTGGGGGCTACTCTTCATTGCGGTGTGGGGGTTTCTCACCGCAGTGGCAGAGAGCGGGCTCTAGGCGCTCGGGCTTCAGTAGTTGTGGCACGTGGGCTCAGTAGTTGTGGCTCGTGGGCTCTAGAGCGCAGGCTCAGTACTTGTGGATCACGGGCTTAGTTGCTCTGCGGCATGTGGGATATTCCCGGACCAGGGCTCGAACCCGTGTCCCCTGCATTGGCAGGCGGATTCCTAATCACTGTGCCACCAGGGAAGCCCAACACTCAGGAGTAAGTAAATTTAACCAAGGAGGCAAAAGACTTATACACTGCAAACTACAAAATACTGCTGAAAGAAATTAATGAAGGTCTAAATAAATGAAAACACATCATGCATTCATGTACTGGAAGACCTAGTATTGTTAAGATGACAATACTACCGAAAGTGATATACAGAGCTAATGCAATCCCTATTAAAATCCAAAAGGCCTTGTAAAAAAAAAAAAAAAACAGAAATAGAAAAACCCATCCAAAAATTTACATGGAATCTCAAGGAACCCCAAATAGCCAAAACAACCTTGGCAAAGAAGAACAAAGTTTGAAGGATGCATATTTCCTGATTTCAAAACTTATTATAAAGCTATAGTAATCAAAACACAAACATATAGACCTATGTAATAGAAAAGAGAAGCCAGAAATAAACCATCCCAAGTATGGTCAATAAATTTTCAACAATGGTGTCAAGATCATTCAATGGGGAAAGGACAGTCTTTTCAACAAGCAGTGCTGGGACTTCCCTGGTGGCGCAGTGGATAAGACTCCGTGCTCCCAATGCAGGGGGCCTGGGTTCGATCCCTGGTCAGGGAACTAGATCCCACATGCATGCCACAACTAAGAGTTCACATGCCACAACTAAGGAGCCCGCACACCACAACTAAGGAGCCCTGGTGCCGCAACTAAGGAGCTCGGCTGCTGCAACTAAGATCCGGTGCAACCAAATAAATAAATATTTTTTAAAAAGTGGTGCTGGGAAAACTGGATATCCATTTGCAAAAGAATGAAGTTGGGTCCTTATTTAATACCATATGCAAAAATTAACTCAAAATGGACCACAGACCTAAACTTTAGAGCTAAAACTATAAAACTCTTATAAGGAAACACAAGGGAAAAGCTTCATGACATTGGACTTGACAAAAATAAGTTAGATATCACACCAAAAGCACAGGCAATAGAAAAACAAATAAATAAACTGCACTTAAACAAAATGAAAAACTTCTGTGCATCAAAGTACACTACCAAGAGAGTGAAAAGACAACGCACAGAAGAGAAATATGCAAATCATATCTCCAATAAGGGGTTAGTATTCAGAATATATAAAGAACTCCTATAACTCAACAACAACAAAAAACTCCCAAACAACCCAATTCAAACATGGGCAGAAGGGACTTCCCTGGTGGTCCAGTGGTTAAGACTCCATGCTTCCAATGCAGGGGGCACGGGCTTGATCCCTGGTCAGGGAACTAAGATCCCACGTGCCACGGGGCACAGCCAAAAAAAAAAAAAGAAAGAAAAAAGGCAAGGACTTGAAGAGAAATTCAAGATAGACCAGTGACCAAGAAGCATGTGAAAGTATGTTCAACATCATTAATCTCTAAGGCACTGTGAACTGAAACCACAGTCAGATGCCACACGCTGGATGGCTATTAACCAATGAGGAAGGTAAGTCACGGGTGAGGATGTGGAGGAAGCGAAACCCTCGGGCGCTGCTGGTGGGGACGCGAACAGTGCAGTCATTACGGAAAAGTCCAGTGGTCCCTCAAAGAGCTAAATACAGGATTATCGTATAATCGGCAATTCCACTCCTGGTGCCTCTCTACCCGAAGGAAGTGACAGGAGTAACCTGAAGAGCCACTCGTACGTTGATGGTCACAGCATGCAAAAGGTACAACCCCCGTGTCCATCCCCAGAGGAGGGGACAGACGAGTGTGGTCTGGACGCACGATGGGCCGTCGCTCAGCCACAAAAGGGGTGAACCCTGAACGCATGGTGCTCAGCGGGAGAAACCTGACATGAATGGACAAATACTGTAAGATTCCACTTATGTTAAATATCTAGAAGAGGCAGGTTCATGGAGACGAAATGTAGATCTGTGGTTGCCAGGAGTTGGAGAGAGAGGGGGAACAGGAAGTCATTGCCGACTCTTTATAGAGATTCTGTTTGGGGTGATGGAAAAGTTTTGGAAATAGACAGTGGTGGTGTTGTACAGTATTATAAATGTAATTAATGCCACTGAACTGTATGCTCAACAAGGGCAAATTTTATGTTATATTTAGTTTACTACAGTTACAAAATTAAAAATGTAATACACCAAAAACCACTGTCCTGTGCACTTAAACGGGTGACAGGGCTGGCAGGTGCTGGCAAGGAGGTGACAAAATGAGACCCTCACTCATTCCTGGTGGGAGCTGGACCGGTGCAGGCGTCTATCCCTGCAGGCTGTGTCCACACTGAGACCCGCAGACGCTCACAGCAGGCTCACTCCAACAGCCCCACTGGCCACAACCCAAGTGCCCATCCCCCGACGAGCGGAGAAACAGAAAGCGGTCTCTGCACACAGTGGAGGGCCGCTCGTGTGCTGCTCGAGACCACAGCACGACGATCCTCAGAAACACGTTCACGACAGAAGCCAGACGCCGGAGTCTGCATGGTAGGACTCCCTCGCGTGCGCTGCCCACAAAAGACTGGTTCACGCAGATGGAGGTACGTTAGTGTGTCCTGGGGGTGGGGGGGGCAGCAGAGACAGGACCGACCACAGAAAGGGTCGAGGGAATGTCCTGGGGTGACGGAAACGCTCCAGCACCGGGGGGTGGTGATGGCTGCACAACTTCGTAAACTTACTAAAACCTACTGAATCGTACACCTGCCCAACAGATGAACGGGGCGATATGTAAACCGTACCTCAATAAAGCTGGCTTTAAAACGTGACACCACAAATCAGAGAGGAAAGAACGGACAGCTTAGCACGTATCTGCGGGGAAAGGCTCACTACGTGGAAGAAACGAAGCGAGGTCGCACCTCACACCACAGGCTGGGTAACAGGGACACCGGAGCCTCCCTGACACCCCAGGGCCTGCTCAAAGGGCTGTGAAGCACTGCACTAATGTATGTACGTATGTACGTATTTACTTACTTATTTATTTATTTATGGCTGCATTGGGTCTTTGTTGCTCCGAGTGGGCTTTCTCTAGTTGCAGTGAGCGGGGGCTACCCCTCGTTGCGGTGCGCGTGCTTCCCGCTGCGGTGGCCTCCCTTGCTGCGGAGCACGGGCCCTAGGTGCGTGGACTTCAGTAGTTGCGGCACGGGGGCTCAAAGGTTGTGGCTCGCAGGCTCTAGAGCGCAGGCTCAGTAGTTGTGGCACACGGGCTTAGTTGCTCTGCGGCAGGTGGGATCTTCCCGGACCAGGGCTTGAACCCGTGTCCCCTGCATTGGCAGGCAGACTCTCAACCACTGCGCCACCAGGGAAGCCCCCTGCACTAACGTCTTAATCTTCACAACCTTCTTACGTGGTAAGTACTACCGTTATCCCAATTTTACAGAAAGGAAACCGAGGCCCAGAGGGTGAACAACTTGTGCAGGGCCACGGCCGCGAGTGGACTGGGGTCTGAGCCCCAACCGGAGCCTCGCCTCCACCCCGCCTCACTGCAGCTCATAAAGCCAAACTGGAGAAGGTACAGGAGGGGCGCGTGGCCTTGAGTGGGGGCAGATCCTGGAACCAGACCCACATGGAGAAAAATGGAAGGATGCTCCCATAAAAACAGGAAGGATTTCAGCCTGGGAAAGGGTATCCGGGGCAAGTTATCAGGCGGTGACAAGGAGACACTGTCTGTGACTCCAAAGACTGATATGCCAGGACAAAGAGCCTCCGAAGGGCAGGAGGAAGCAGGGGACAGGGGCGGAGGGGCCTCTCCAGCAGGCAGAGCGCCCCTGGAAGCCCGGACCCTGACACACGCAGGGGCAGGGTGAGAAGGAGGTCGAGGAGAGTATGTGAGGGAGGCACAAGGGCCGGGACGCAGCCGGGCGGGGGCTGTCGGTACAGAGGTGGCCGCGAATGAGACTGCACATGAGCTGCAGCAGGAGGCGCGGGAGACGCGCGACACCCCAGCTGCAGTGAGCACCCTGACCACAAGCTGTGAACACAAGGAAGAGGAGCCAGGGTGCCGGGAGGGAGGGCCGTTCCAGGGCGGGGTGCGCGTCCTGCAGCTCCAGAAGGCACCCTGGGGACCACGTGAGCAACTGGACAGCGACAGTGAAGTCCCGGTGGGAGTCGCGGAGTCTGCACTGCTACCCACTCCCGGTGGGGGCAGGCAGGGAAGGGGCACTCTCCCTCTGAGGGCAGCGCTGGTGACGGTGCTCCGAGCGCGGTGAACAGAGCAGCAGGGCTGTTAGCGCCGCGCCTCACAGTGGCGTCCCCCACGGCACGTGCATTAACAGCTGCTCCACGGACCCGACAGCAAGGGACCAAGGCGACCCCACCGCCAGCGCCAGGAGTGACGGGACTCGGGGCTCGCGCAGAAAGCTCTGTGGCGGTGACCCTGTGACATGTGGCCACTGGACCACCCGAAGTGACAGGCGTCCCACAGGAGGACGCCGTGTCCCCAAGTGTCCTGAGTCTGGAGGGACAAAGTGAGGAGACACGAGGGGCTGACCTCTGAGCCTCAGGCCCAGGAGCAGCGCCCGGCCCCCGAAAGGGGAAGGGGCAGAGACCTACTCCGGACCTAAATTATTCACAAGAAAAGGGAACGCGCCTCTTTAACAAGCCAGCGCTTTATGAAGCAAGGTTAACAATTCCACTCGATTCGGTGGAATATTATAAACTCTCTGGGGCCCATCTGAGGACTTCCACTTCAGGAGCAAGGTGACGACTCAGCACTTTTTATATTATTTAGAATAAAATTAACCCTCGCCGGCCCAGGCTGCTGCTTCTGCTCCCGCGGATCCGGCCTGCTCAGCGCTTTTCCCACCTATAATTACAAGCTGCTATCCATCACGGGGCAGCCTCGCAGCCCGAAAGGGACGCAGTAAGCACTTCCACTAATAGAGGCAGACCTTAAAGACCGCTTTGATATTTTCATTTAAATGGAATCTCTAACAATAATCATCCCCAGCCTCTGGGGGTCCTGCCCCACCCCCCACCTGGGCTGCTCTGGAGCTGCCTGCTGGGCCCCGCCTCCAGGAAGGGCCGCCCTCAGGGTCACCGCTGGCTCCGCTTGGGGCCCAGGGTCTGCGGAGCCGGCCCAGCCCTTAGGCTTGGGGCAGGAGGAAGAGGATTCGGGGAAGGGCTCGACCGACTGCAGAGAGCCGGGCGCAGGAAGGGAGGGGTGCGGTGCGCAACGCGGGGGCCGGGGCCGGGAGCTGGCCCCGCACTGACACGCGCTCCCCATGCCCAGGGCCCAGGCCTGGTCCCCCACGGCAGACCACGGGTCCCCGAGGCAGGGCGGTCACTCACAAGTGTGTGGGGAAAGGGTGGCAGCGGGCCTTGCTGCAGCCCCTAGGCCGGTGAGGAGGCTCCCTCTTGGGGCACCGGGACCGAGGAGGCCTCTCCGGGGTCCCCCACGGCCCGTGCAGCCTCCCCCCAGCCCCGCAGGCCCACGGGGGCGGGCCCTCCCAGAAGGAGCTGCGGCGCCGAGGGCTGCTCAGCTGCTGGGGGCTTTCCCACAACGGCAGCCCCGGTGCTGAGCTGGGCTGAGCCCACAGGTGAGCGTGATGGGCGAGGACACACCCGCGAGCCCCTCCCACCACCCACGCCCCTCACCTTCGCACCCAGTGGGCAGTAGCCTTTGAGGAAGTCGGTGCAGACCTCCGCCTTGCGGGACACGTAGACGTGACTGTAGGGACAGTTGCTGTTGCTGCAGATCCCTTTCAGGAAGTAGGAGCACACAGGCATCTGGGGGGGTGGAAAGGCAGTGAGGCTGAGGGCAGGCCACTTCCCCCGAGCCCCCCTCCTCACCCCACTTCACAGGCAGGAACGCCAGGACCCCAGGGCCCCACCCAGGGCTCCACCGCCAGGCATGAGCCACACACTGACTGTGGAAATAAACACAGCGCTGGCCAGCAGGAGGGGCCGCCCACCCTGAAGTCAGACCCTCAGCCTCCCCAGAAGGCGTGGTCGCCCGGGCAGAGCTCGTCTGCCCTCACACGGTCCAGATGAGGATACTGAGACGGGGGACCCAGCCCAGCAGGCTGGCTCAGGCCCAGATGTGCTGTCACCTGAGTCCATCACCTGCCCCGAGCCTGCCTAGTTTCCAGGGTGTAGGGCTGGGGTGGCATGGGCCAGGAGGAGGTTGGTCTAGAAGAGCAGGGCTAGGGGGTAGGAGGGAGGCAGTGCATGGGGGCTCTAGGTGGGGTGTCAGCCCATAGGGCCTGAAATCCAGCAGAGTTTCCAGCTGCCTGATGCGTGGACACCTGCCAGCGTCCGTGAACTGGAGACCTGACTTGGCCTGGTGAAGCCTGGCCACGGGGCTCTGCTGAGCACTGAACGCAGGCGGGCACTGTGGAGGACTGGTGCAGGGGGCAGGCTCCCAGCACCCTGGCCCGTCGGCAGGTGGGTCCAGGGGAGACCTGGTGGGGGACACAGGGTGGGCAGCCCCTCTTCTCCCCCCCGTGGGGGGACTGAGGCCTGAGGGCCAGCAGACAGCGGGAGGGGAAGGTGTGTGCCTCTGAAGTCGCCCAGGCTGACTCCTCGGTTGGGGCCCCTGGGGTGAGCCCTGCCCCTCCAGCAGGCCAGCCTCCTGGCGGGATGGAACCTTGCCAGGAGCTCACACGGCTGTCACCCTGTAGCTCTCACACCTTCCACAGGCCTGATACCTCTCAGGGGCCTCCTCCCTCCGCTGTCAGACCTGCCTGCCCTGCCCACGTGGTCCCCGGGCACCTCCCACTGCTGGCCTCTCCCGGCCGGACTCCTCACTGCACCCCACTGGACTCCCGCCTGCCTGCAGAGGACACACAGGAGCTTCAAAAAGCCACTTTTCTGGGGAGAGGTGTGGGGTCGGGGGCAGCTGAATACGACTACAGCTGAGGAGGGAAGGAGAGAAAGCAGAGAAACAAAGGGTGATTTAGCGAGGAGACTATTTTTAATTGTCTTTTAACTGCAGCGCAGAAGGGAGCGGCGGCCGGCCGGCAGTGCTGCGGCTGCAGACAATTCCCTTAATGTGCGTTTTGATACAGGACCCAAATTAGCGCTAATAAAAAGGGATAATAAAGCCAACTCTTGCACCAAACGGAACTCCTCTAGCTGTCAGCATCATTATCAAGAGGAAACTGCGTTCTCATTTCAATTAACCTTGTTTGCACCCAGCACGTCCACACAAATAACAATAACGTTAATTCAGGGCGCTGGTGCGGGGCTTCTGCGTTAGACAGCTCAGAGCCTGCACCAGCTTTGGAGCCGGAGCTAATGAACCCGAAACTCGACGTGAATTTCCAAATTGCTCACAGCAGAGTTTCGAAGCTCTACTAGGGAGAAAAATGCTGATTCTTTTCAAGTTCCTCAAGGGGAAAAGCTGCAGCAGCAGCAGCGCCTCCGCCTGATCCCGCCTCCTCTGACCCGCTGCAGCCCCCGCTCCGCGCGGTGGGCGGCCCCCCGGCCAGCACTGACCCCTGACCTCAGAGCTCCCCGCACTGTGCGCCCCCCTCCGCCACGGCCCGGCCCTACACAGCCGCCCCTCGCCAAGCCCAGGAGCACCTAGGGGTCACCAGGCACGTGGCGGGACGGAGGGGCAGAGCCTCCAGGTCCCACCCCCGGCCCCACAGGCGCAGGGGACAGGGGAAAACTCACCTTCTCCTTGGAGACGTGGTGGGAGAAGGGGCAGGTCCCGTCCGTCTTCTTGCACGTGCCCCGAACAAACCTAGGCAAACAGGGAGGGTCTGAGGGGCGAGGAGCCCGGGGAAGCCCCCACCCCACCCGCAGGGAGGTCCCAGTGGGCGCACCTGGTGCACACGGCCACCTTCTCGGGGTCGTGGATGTAGGGGCAGTGCTCGCCGCGGTTGCACCTGCCGAAGCGGTTGTAGTACATGCAGTACTCCTCCTTCCTCCGCCGCCGCCTCTGCCGCGCCTGCCGCACGATGGCCAGGCTGCGCTGCACGGCCCGGCTGGGGAGGGGGCAGACGTCTGTGAGCCCCGGGAGGACGGGGAGCACCCCCGCCCCCAACCCCAAGGGACGTACCTGGCCAGGGAGCGGCTGCAGCTGCTGGCAGGGTCCAAGCGGCCTGTGGTGGAGAGAGGCCGGGTCACTCCAGGCCCACCGCCCCGGCTCTGCCCTCTCCCTGCTCACCTGCCTGGCACCGGCCCCCTGGGATGCCCCACCCTCAGCTCAGGCACTGCCACCCCTCCAGGAAACCGCCTGCCCTCCTGGGCCCCTGCCAGGCCACATCCCAGCCCTGTGCAGGGGAGAGGCCGAGGCGAGACAGCAGAAGCGGACGGGGATGAAGGCTCAGGGACCAGGTCTGGTGGCACAGCTCCTCGAGGCCACCCTGGTTGCCGGCCAGTGGTCTTTGTTTTTTTAATTAATTAATTAATTAATTTCTGGCTGCGTTGGGTCTTCATTGCTATGCATGGGCTTTCTCTAGTTGCGGTGAGCAGGGGCTACTCTTCGTAGCGGTGCGCGGGCTTCTCACTGTGGTGGCTTCTATTGTTGCGGAGCATGAGCTCTAGGCACACGGGCTTCAGTAGTTGCGGCACGTGGGCTCAGTAGCTGTGGCTCACGGGCTCTAGAGCGCAGGCTCAGCAGTTGTGGTGCACGGGCTTAGTTGCTCCGCAGCATGTGGGATCTTCCCGGACCAGGGTTCGAACCCGTGTCCCCTGCGTTGGCAGGAGGATTCTTAACCTCTGCGCCACCAGGGAAGTCCTTGGCCCGTAGTCTTGCCTCAAGGCAAGTGGTCGCAGGAACAGTGGGTGGTGGGGCTTCCCCGCCACCTCCCTCTGCCTGGAGGAGAACCCAGGGACGCGTGACCTGAGTGGGGTCTGGGAATGCCACCTGATTCTGCAGTAGCTAAGAATAGCTTATTTAAAGCGTCGTAAGATAAAAACAAAACAGATGTGTATGGCCACAAATCCTGAAGTCCTCACTCCCAGGCCCTGAGGAAGCCATGTGCCGACGGCAGCCTGTGTCGTGTGGCTGGAGGCCCTGGCGGGTACCCGCTCCGCACAGTTTCGGAGGCACCGTGTAAGACACTCCTCAAAACCCCAAGGGCACAGACCAAGCAAGGCCTCTCTGAGGTCACCGATTGTGGCCTGAAGGGGAGTTGCTCACAGAGTGGTCAGTGGCAACAGGAAGGGAACAGGTGGACGCGCAGCCAGGGCAGCTGGGGTTTGGGTGGGGCTGGGCCCTGGGGGCAGGGGATGCGGGGCAGGCGGGTGGCACTGTCTTCTGCAGTGTGAGCTCACCCTACAGAAGGGGCATCCAGGCTAATACACGGCTCCCGCCTGCCTTTTTGATACCAGGTCACTCCCCAGGACCAAGGCGGGCCGGGCAGGGTGAGAGCTGCTCAGGATGGCCACAGTTCCTCAACACACACATGACCCTTCCCAGCAGATCCGGTTTCCCACAGGCAGCTGCTGAAATGGATCCGGCAGCAGGAGGCACGAGTGACATCACTCAGAAATTCTAGGGACCTGAGGCGATGACAAAGCATCCCAGGTTTAAAAAGGGACGCCCCCAAGCTGCCTGGCCCTGAGCCCCCCCCACCGGAGCCGGAGCCGCGTGGGAGGCCTGGGCAGGCGGCCCTCCTGTCACCTGTAGGGCCCTCTCCCTGGCTCGCCCCAGGGCGTCCTTTCCCAGGGCCCACTCAGCTTGGTCTCCCGAGCTCCACACCCAGTCACACCAGTGTTCTGACACTTCACTCGGCCTGTCCAAACCCAAACCCCTTTGCGCCCCACAAGCCGGACCCTGAGACGACCTCCTCCGCAGCCCACCCTCTGCTAAGCCCTGCCGCTCCCTGGACGCTCTGTGAGCCCGTCCTGGGCCAGTGCCCTCTGGCCAGTGTCCGCCCTCCTCTGAGCCTCGGTCTCCTCAAGTTAAAAAAGGCGGCTCCAGGGCTGTGCCGCGAGACCCCCGCGGGAGGGAAGTGCTCTGCACGACGGCCCAGGCGGCTGCGTTACTGTGTGTGAATGGGGGAAGGGAACGCGATGACACAGAAGGGAGAGAGGGGGCTCAGAGCGTGAGGGCTGGCGGGGAGGGGGTCTTAGGACAGCTCCAGGCCATACTGGAGTCTGGTTTCCAGGCCGGGGACACCCATCCTCGGGGTGGCAGTGGAGGCCAGTCCAGATGGCACGCAGTGGGCCTCCGCCTGCCAGCCTGAGGGTGACAGTGCAATCTGATCACTGTCGGTGAGCGCGGCTTCCGGGGCAGTCGCCCAGGCCGCCAGTGACGCCATGGCGCCATCTGCTCCCGCCAGGGGCCACTGGCATCATGTGCCTGCCTGTCAGACCCGCCCGCAGGCCTGGCCTCTGGTCGGGGCGGCAGGGCGGGGGCGGGGGGGGGGGCAGGGCGTGTGCGGGCAGGTTTACTCCTCTGTCCACTTCTGCTCTTACAAACATGCCAGTGCAGGGCCCCGCAGGAGTTTTACAAGCACAGGCGGCGCCTCTCCAAGTACTCTGCAGCGCTGAAACAGGCCCATGAAGTAGCTGTTCGAAAAGCGGTGTGGAGGCGCTGAAACGTTCAGCGGAAAACCCTTGGCCGCCGCAGAGCAGGAGGCACTGAGCCTTCTGGAGAGCTTGCACTCCCCAGGGGTCTTCCCAAAACAGACTCAGGCGGTGAGGCAGCCCCCGCCCAGGCAGCGACTCAGACAGCCCCCACCCCCACCCCGCCCCGCACTACCTGCCCAGGGCACGTGGTGGCAGGTCAGCAGCAGGGAAACTGCCCACCACAGCCTACATCTGCCCCGGTCTGGGGCCTGGGGCTCAGAAGAAGCCTGGGAGCCAGGCCTGCAGCCCAGGCTGAGCAAGGCGGCTCTGGCAGGGGGACTCGCGGCTTCTGCTCCACCGCAGGGACCTGCTGGCTCTTGGGGCCGAGGCACAGGCCAGGCCCAGTGGAGCCCCATCAGAGCCCCCGCCTGGGAGGACCCCCGCCAGGTTCCAGGCCAAAGCATGTGGGGGGGTGGGTCCCAGGGTTGGGCCCTCTGGGTGGGCAGACCTTAGACCTGGGAGGAAGTGCTTGGCCCCGGGGTTCCAGGGAAGCAAGGTGTGCCTGCTAGAAGGCCCTGCCCCTGGGGCTCGGGAGCTGGGCAGGGCAAGGCTCTCCCCAACGAAGCCTGGGATGGATCAGGCACCCCAACCAGGGGCTGATGCTGTCCCAGAGAGGCCGGCAGCCAGGAGGGGGGGAGCCCCCGACCCCTCCCAAGGAGGCCTGCACTTTCTCGCTGGAGTCAAAGTTCTGTCGACTCCGGAGGAGAAAATTTATTTCTTTAATTATCATTCACCTAAGTGGGCTGCTGGTCCACAGGCATTCCCACAGCTGGGAGCAATCCACCTTCCTTATAGCCAAGAATCGGCCACCCGTATGGGGGTCCAGGCAGCTGGTGCTGTGTTGGGCCGGCCTCATGTCCCCAGGACAGGCTGCCCTGTGGTCTGTGCTCCAAACCCCACCTCCCTGCCCTGACCCTGAGGCGGGAGGGCTGAGCCCCAGGGCTGCCCCTTGGCAGCCAGCAGACTAGTCAGCAGGGTATGGGCAGCTGTGGCCTGCAGGGGCGGGTCAGCAGGGAGGAGCCCCCCCACCCCTTCCTCACCTAATCGCCCAGAGGCTGGAGGGCTGGGGGGAGACGGGTGGGGAAGGCCAGGGCGCTACCCTGCAGCTGTCCTGTCCCTGCCGCTCTGTCTGAGGGGGAGGTGGGATTCTGCGGAGCTCAGCACTTGGAGGGCAGCGGGCTCAGCGTGGCATCCTCCCCGGGGAGAAGTGTCGCAGCCCCCTCCCCGGCCAGCTGCCAGCTCAGGCGGCAGGGCCGTGCCCCACAGTCCCTAACGCCGGCCCCTCCCACCTGCTCTGACCGCACCCCGGGGCAGCAGCCGGCTCAGACCCGGGGCCCAGCGCCCAGCAGGCGGCTCGAACGTGGGGCCCCGCGATGCCTGTGGGCAGGCTGAGTCCAAAGCCGCTTCTTCCTCTCAGCCTCCAGGCGCCTCTCCTCCGCCTGGATGCAGGCGTGAGGGATGCGAGGGGACGCAAGGAGCCCAGGTGGCGGGTGCAGCCCCGTCCCACAGGCCCATTTCGGATCAGGCTCACGTGCAGCCCAGGGTCCCCGCGAGGGCCAGAACAGCCCCAAACCACAACCTGTCCAGCCCAAGGGAGGACAGCAGGGAGCGGAGCGGGGGTCCTGCCTGCTGGGCCAGTCGTGAGGGTGGGGTGGGGGGGCTCGGGCATAGCTGGGGCCACAGGTCGGGCCCACGGAGAGGCTTGGTCCCTCGGGCCGCCGGACGGCCACTCCGCCGAGCGGCCGCTGCAAGCCCTGTGCGTTTCTCTGGATGTCTGGGCACCCACGGCCCTGTCCAGCCCGCCAGCAGGCCTGGCTGCGGCAGCCCTGGGAGGGGCCTGGCTCAGGGGAAGCAGCAGGCTGGAAGCGGCCATGGACAGAGGAGGTCTGAGGTCCCACCCTCTGAGATGCCCACAGCTGCGTGTGGGCCCCACAGACTACGAGCACACGTGCTACAGGCCCGCTAGGCAATCCGGGTGGGACAGCAGATCTACCCGCCTTGCCTCAGGGCATCCCCTGACCCAAGGCGGCAGCCCCTCGGGGCTGAGTCTCACCAAGGCCCCTGAGGAGGCCCGGCCAGGCCTCTGCACCTGCTCCTCCACCACCAAGCTCTCGAGGTCAAGGCAGAGGCCCTGAGAGGTCACACAGCCCAACCCCTCAAGGTAGGAAACAGGCACGAGGCAGGCGCAGAGTGCCTGTCCTGGGGAGCCCGGGGCACCTGGCCTAGAATTAGGCAGCCAGGCGCCCCAGGCCAACAGACAGAGGCCCTGGGAGAAGAGAGGGAGGGCTTCCAGGAGGATCATCCACGCCCTGCCTCCTCCCTGGCCCCGGCCTCTTCTCCCTCCTGCCCCTTTGGGCGGGTCGGGCTGGGGGCTGGGGTAGCTGGGCCTGTGCAATCCCCATACCACCTGCAACCTCTCCTCGTTTTTCTCCCTTTTCGACAGCAAAGGAAAAGAGTAAAACTGGACTGAAACCAAACTATTTTTCTAGTTAATGTGCACAATAAGCAAATCCAAAGCATCTCCTTCTCTGCGGCCTGTTTCCCAGGCCGCGGAGGCGCATGTGGTGGTGGCGGCCTCCAGGCACAGCGGGGCGTTGCCAAAGCGATTAGGCACCGCAGCCCCAGGTGTTCACTCGCCCAGGCCGTGTTCACCATACCCGGCTCATCTCCTTTGTCCAGGAGCAAAACACAGAAAATCAGAGGCGGCTTAGCCAAGCAAGAGGCAGGGGCACCCAAGCCGTCCCTGGGGGGCCTGCCCATCGTGGCCGCTGCCAGCCTTGTGAGGGGCAATTGCTGAGGCTCTGCGAGCAGGAGTGAAGTGGCCCTGGGGCTGGGGCGCTGTCTGGGAAACCCTCGCTTGGGCCGGCCGGCTCCGGGAGAGCCCCAGGCCTGGGGCCTCAGACGGGTGGCCAGCCTGGAGCAACCGGCGCACGCACAGCCCTCACCCGCCAGGAGCCTCACCTGCGCGCAGGAGGGGCCTGCTGCCCCCGTCGCCGCCGGGCCGGCCGTAGGTCTTGGAGAGCTTGTTGGCTGACACCTTGTAGAGGACGCCTCCGATACAACGGTAGCCTTTGTTCCGCCACCGAGGGGAGCCGGGCTGGGCTTTCCCACCCGCTGCAGCAGTACGCAGGCCGTTCAGCACCAAGGACCTGCAAGGACAGGGAACGCCTGTCAGCCCAGCCCCAGGGCCCGCGGTCCGGGAAACCTGTCTCCCGCCCTCCACTGGCACAGGAGGGGGCACCCTCAACCCCACCAACCAGGCTGGGACTGAGCATCCCCCTCCGACACGCACGCCTCTGCGACACGGC
This sequence comes from Orcinus orca, assembly GCF_937001465.1. NCBI lineage: Eukaryota > Metazoa > Chordata > Mammalia > Artiodactyla > Delphinidae > Orcinus > Orcinus orca. The sequence goes on from NC_064575.1 coordinate 86,402,511, forward strand.
TTCGAGGGGGCTCCTTTGTGCCCTGGGCGCTTGCACTAAGGTGGCCCTGAGGGTCTACTCTAAGGCCTGTGGCCATCACCACTGCCCGGGAACACCTCCTGGGCGCTGCCCCAGTGGTGCCACCCCGGCTTTGGGAAGGCCGTGCTGTGGGGTCAGCAAGCTCCACTGCCCGCCCTCCCTGCCTCTCTTTCCATTGCACGGAGGGCCCTGCATGGAGACTGGGAGGGGACAGGCTCACAGACCCCGCTCCCGCCGGCAAGCTGTGGCAGGGGAAAGACTGAAGTCTCCTCGAGGTCAAAGGCTGGCAGAGGACTGAGCCGCCTGTCCTGGGGTTAGCGGACGCCCAGGCCAGCCCAAGGGCAGATGGGTCGGGATAAGTCCCCCGACAGACAGACAGCGCGCAGCGGCCACACACACCCTGACTCAGGTCCCACAGATGGTGGGCCTGCAGCTGCCCTGGTGGACCTGCTCCCCCGAGCTGCCACGAGGGGTCCAAGGCCCTCCCGCTGCCCAGGGCCTCAGGGCTCCAGAAGGACTTGGCCTTGCACCGCCCCCCAACCCCGTGCGTTTCAGCAGGAATCTGTTTATGCAACTTGAGCTTAATTCCCTATGAGCTCAGATTCTGCTAATCACGCTGTCCCCACCCAGTGTACATTCGGGCCCCACTGGCAAACCTGGGCAAGGGAGCACCAGCTGTCGCGTGAGCATCACCTCTACCCGAAGATGGCCCCCAAGCAGCAGGGGGGGCGGCGTGTGAGGAGGGTGGTCCTACTGCAGGCAGTGCCACCAGCAGCAGCCTGGGGCCCAGCAGAGGAGCCAGCTGAAGTCAGGGGCCATCCTGGGGCACACATGGCACCCTCCCTCTGGGTTCTCCAAAGTGCTCCCGCTGAGGCCCCTTCCCCGGGAGCATATGAACCCCAACTCCACCTGGGCAGCAGCACACCCTTTCCTGGCTCCCTAGGGCCAGGGAGGGGGCCCAGACCTGGGTCTGAAGTGCAGACGGGACGCGGCAGGCCTCCGGGCCCACCCCTTGGCCCCCATCTCTCCATCTGCGAGTTGGGGGTCGTTCTCACCAGCCGAGTGAGCCGGGTGCTGGGGACCTGAAGCAGCACCATGAGGCGGGAAGCTGAGGAGGCCCGCCAGAAAGCGCGCAACCCCGTTTCCCCTAATTAAAACTTAAGTTCACAGAGACCGATCTTGGAGCGAAGGACTCCTGCCAAGGGTCCTCGGCAGCCCGGCTCACGCTGGCCGTGCCGACAGGCTCCAGCTGCCCTCTCACGGGGCACGTGGGCATCCTCTGGGGGAGGAGCCAGACCTCCAGGCTCTCCCGGACCTTGGGACTGCAGATCTACCTGCCTTGGCCTCAGGGCATCTGCATGTCCAGCGGGCACCTGCCCTGTCCCCTGGGCTCACACCAAGGCCAGGTGGAGGTGTGAGGAGGGGGCAGGGCTGGGTGTGGTCTCCTCCCCTCACTGCAGAGCGCTGTCAGCCTTGGGAGCCCGGGGCCCTCTGCAGGAGCTATGGCTGCTGCCCGAAAGGCACAGCTTGGCCTGAGCCCTGATCTCCAAGGTTGAGAGCAGAGCCCAGGCTGGTGGTCACCACAGCTCACTTAGCCCGAGGCTGAGAGGCCCCCGACAGCCCCGGCCCCCAGCCCCGCACCATCCCGAGCCCTCAGAGGTCTCCCCGCCCACAAACCAGCTGCCCTTTCATCTGCCAGCCCCGGGCGAGGCGCAGCGTCGGGGCCCCCCCACTCCGCAGCCCCCACCTGTGCACCCAGGGTCGCCCCCAGCGCGCCGGCTGGCCGTGGCACTCAGGCCCTCACCGTGGGGCGGCTGCTCAGGGACAGCCCCCAGCCTCCCGCACAGGCTGTGCATCGCCATCGTGTGACTGCGCTTGCCAGGAACAAAGACGCGCTCAGCCGCCCCTCCCCTTACCAGGGGCACCCTCTCTCCCACCTGCCTCTCCCCCCGCCCAGGGCGCTGGCCCCCATCAAACGTGAGAGACGGTGGGGAGGAAGGGAGTCAGGCCCTTCAAGAGGTGAGGAAGCTCCCCACCGGTGGGTATGCGCTCCTGGCTGAGGCTGGACAGGGACAGGCCACCGCCCCCAGAGGCAGCCACGCAGGCGACGCCGTGGGCCGTGGGATTCAAGCGGCACGTGGCAGCCCAAGGAAGAGGAGGCCCCGCCCAGGCAGGACCCAGCAGGGTGGAGGCCGGCAGGTCCTGGGGCCAGAAGGAACTGGAAGCTTCAGGGCAGAGCGTGTGCCGGACCCCTCAGGCGGCCCCCCCCCCCCCCGAGGGCCTGCGTCCCACAGCTCTGCACACAGAGAAGCCTCAGTCTGGGGCTGTTGTTGGCCACCCACCGCCCCCAGGAGAAGTGGCCCCGTTAATCACTGCCTTCTGCGATTTGCTCTTACTGCTAAAACGCCCATCTCAGGTGACATTTCTTTCTTGGGACAATGTTGATTATTCTTATGGATAAACACGACCAACCGATCCATCCCCTTTCTGACCCGAAAAGCCATGCCCCTGGGCTCTGGTGCAGTGGCGGGGCGACTGCGGGCCTCCGGGAGGAGCGGAGGCGCAGCAGGCCTCCTGCTCCGAGGCCCCGGCTCTGTGCTCACAGTCTGTGCTCACACCTGGGCCCGAGGACCCCGCGTGCCTGGGTGCAGGGCTGCAGTGCGAGAACAGCCCTGGAGCCACAGCTCCCTGGGGCACCCCAGGAGCCTGGGAGCCAAGCTGGGAGAAGCTGCATTCCCAGATGGTGCCCTGGGGCTGCCTGGGGGAGGTGGATGCACCCAAAGAACTCGGGGAGGGCTGGCGAGGGCTGGGGAGGGCCCCCAGCCCGTGGAAACCGGCCCGGCCTGCAGTCTCGCAGAGCCGCCTCTGCCCCTCCCTCTCCCGCTGGTCCCGCTGACTTTGGACCTGTGGCCTGGCAGGTGCCGGGCAGGCGGGAACTGGAACAGTGGGCTGGGCGCCCCCCCCCACCGCCGCCCCAAACACCTTGTAGCCTTTCATTGCCGTGGGTGTCACAGCACTCCAGTAAATTGTTACCCTAATGGAGAGGACAGCCTTTGGAAACGAACTGTATTGAGAAGAGGGGATAAAATTAATGAGATAATAGCAGGGCCAAGGACCCAGAGAACGCGCCTGCCCTCGCAGCAAGGGCCTGTAATTCCTTTTCTACAACAGGAGCCTCAGATCTAAAGGCTGCTCCCATCCGTCCGGCAGGCCCATGCCGCCAGGAAATTTCATTAAGGCTGGAAAATAGGAAAGGTATTAAGCGAGGATAATGAAGGCCGGGGAGGGAACCTGCCTTAAGATAGTCCTTTTTCTCGCCTTTGTGATGGGAGGCATGAACTTTCCCTTCAAATCCATTTCTAATCCATTTGAAATACTACAGCAAATTATCTTTCCTTCAGCCCGAAAGCGGCCAGCCAATTTACTCCGAATAGCAGTGACAATGCCCCAGGATTTATCACCATAACCTTGACTACTCTGGGGTGAGGGCTGGGCCTCCCCTCGGCCCCCTGGGGGCCACGAAGGACAGGTGGGGGGGAGATAACATTTTAAATGAAAAGCGGCAGTAATGGGGAAAAAGACACACACGCCACAAAAGTAGGTTTAAAAAGAAAAGCGGCCCGTGTGTCCGCTGCCTGGGGAGCAGCTAGAAACTTCTAGGCCCAAGGCCATCCAGGAACTCCAAGGGGCTCTGCCCTCTGAGGCCCCTCTCACCTGCTGTACCCAGGAAGTGAGTAGAAAGTCCCAGGGAAAATGGACCCCGAGAGATGGGGCATCAGGGTCTGGGTAACACAGGAAAGCTCTCCCCAGGGAGCCAGGATGAGCGTGACAAAACCTCTGCTCGGCCTGCGGGGCGCACTGCCGGCACTGGCCGAGTGCCCAGCCTGCCAGGGCTCCCCCACTCCCTAACGGTTTCAAAGGCTGGCCCTGGGCACCCAGGCTCCCTGCACGCTCCCTGGCCACTGCCCAAGCAGGTCTGTGCAGCCCCCAACACCATGCGCAGGGCGCCCCTGCTGCGGGTCCGCTTCTCGGGCTGCACGGCTGAGACGGGCCCACCCAGAGCATCCTGGGCTAAGCGGCCTGGCAGCCTGGGGCACAGGTGTGCGTGCACGGAGTGCCAGGCAGACCAGCACCTGAACGCCACGCACCTCACCTGCCCCAGCGCACCCAAGACCCTGGGCCGAGGACAGGCAGCCTGCCAGGCCACGTCACCTTAAGGCCCACAGAGTGGCTCCTCCTAACGGAGGGCATGGTCAGGTGCAGGGAGGCAAGGGGCAGGGAGCCGGCCTGGCCCTGGAGACCCTGGAAGCAGCCCCAGCCTCCAGGACACCCTGGGCAGGGCGAGCCTCACCCTGGAGCTGCGCCCGGGTGCCCAGGCCTCCTCGCCAGGTCCACTGGCCTTTAAACTGACACGGCCTCAGGCCGCCAGCACAGCCCCGCGGGCTCCTCCTCGGCTGTCACTGCTCAGGTGGGATGGCAGGACCACACTGGAGCTGAAGGGGCCCCGCTCCGGCGTACCCACTCCTGAGGGCTCCAGGCCTCTCAGCACCCAGTCCTAAGGCAGCCTGGCACAGGCCCCGTGGACCCAGAGAGGGTGGGACAGAGCCCGCTGGGGACAGGGCCAGGCCCAGGGAGCCCGCGCCTGGACAAGTTGCTGGCGGAACTGGCGGCTATGCTCCAGGAAGGCCCCTCAGACACAGAGCGCTTCGCTGGTACCTTCCTTCCAGTCCCCACAGTCTGCTCCCCTCCTCCGCACGCCCCGCACACCCCGCACGCCCCGGGATGGGGACGCAGCCCAGACCTCTGTCACTGGTACCGAGGAAGTGGCCCTCTCGCCCCAGAGGCAGTCTGGGGTCCTGCCCTCATTCACGGCTCCCTGGTGGGGTCCCCATCCCATCAGTTGGTTTGAAAGCTGCACGTCTGCTCGAGCTCCCCGCGCTCCACCTGCCCCCCCTGCAGGCGGGTCTCTCGGGCCCTCAACGGCCACTGCGACCCCCCTTGAGCCAGGCCTGTGCACGTGCTGTCCCTGTGCCTGTCACACAGGTCTACCTGGAGACCAGGTCAGACGTCAGGTCCCTGGGAAGCCTCCCCCAAACCCCGACGGCACAGGGCTGTGTCACACCTGGGAGTGGGCACCACGGGGCGGGGGCCGTGCCGGCGAGCGGGGGCTCCAGTGACCCGTGCTGGGTGAATGCACACCAGGAGGGAGGCTGGGGGGCCACCCGGGTCCCGCACACTGGGATGCCCTGAGGTGTGAGGGGAGACACACAGACGGGAGACCTCGGTGGGCGGGAGACAGGACACGTGGGGCACTTACACCAGGAGAGGCCCCTGGGCTCAGCTGGAGGGACTGAGGCCGGGGCTGGGCAGTGCAGGGCCAGGAGGCGGGCAGGCTGGCCAGGAGCAGAGAAAACAAGTGGGGAAGCATTTTTCAGGAAGTGGAGCGGCTTCCACGCAGCTCCAGGCAAGCAGGGAGTGCGCCGTCAGCAGAAGGGGCACCCGGGGAGGCGGCTGCGCGGCGAATCCCAAGTAGGTCAGGCTCAGCCGCTGCCGCCACCGTGACGGCTGCAAACTGCTTAAGCGGGCTTTCCACGGAAACGCTGACGGCCTGGCTCCCCGCCACAGGCTGCGCCCTCCCAGCTGAGGCCTCACTCGGGGTCCTGGCCGTCGTGCAGGGCATCCTGTCACGCAGGTGCTGACAGAACGTTCTGGGTTCTGGGGGCGAGGGACAGAGGCCCTCGGGGGCTAGGGTCCAGGAGGGGTGGCAGGGCAGGCTCCCGGGAGCCAGGGACTCAGCGGATGGACAGACGGACGGACGGACGGATGGTGCGGGCCTCAGGATGACTGGGGCCACCTGGCTTCCTGGGACCCTCCTCCCGGCGTGTGACGTGCTCCTCCTGCGTGTGGCCCCGGCCACCCTGGGGCAGGGGTGAGGTGATGGCTCGGCTTCCCAGGACACACCTGCTCGCAGTGGATGCGGGGCTACGGGTCCGGGTGGGAGCTGAGGCCTGAGGGCCCTGGTGGGTCGCGACAAGGACAGGACAGCCCTGGAGAGAGCTGGCCGGCCCAGGGCACAGGCTGAGCACTTGAGGGTGGAACTGCGGGGGCGGGGGGTGCAGGCATGGGGCTGGCTCCCACGGGCCCCCCTGACCCAGCAGGACACCTAGGCGTCGTCTCTGAGGGTGCCGCTCCTTCCCAGGGGGTCCCCGCTAATGAACAGAAATGATTCGGGGCGCCCCTGGCCAGCCGGCATCTGGTGGGCAACACTAATCGTGCTGCCCGCAGTACGAGCGCCGGGGCTGCATGAGGAGGGCTGGGTTGTTTTATGTGCTCACATCTATTCAATCGGTATTTCGATCAATGCATGCATTACAAGCTTTCCTTTTAAGAGCCTAGTAAACAACAAAATAGAAAGTAAAATTCTCCATAAAATGACACTTCTAAAAATCCATTTCAGCTGAAGCTATTGGTGTTTTGTATGTTAGCTGCAGAAAACAGGTTATTATTGGGCCTTAATGGCCCCACTCCAGAGGGCAGAGTTCAGCTCGCTGGGCTGAGGGGCTGGGGGAGCCCAGGATCAGGCAGCCAAATAGCTGGTGTAGCCCAGGGCGGGACCTCGGTCCTCTGCACCCAAGGGTCGCCTTCCATGCTGGGCTGTCGCCCAGGGCTCCCCTGGCCCCTGACGGCTGGTGAGGGGCAGGGCGGGCCCTTCCTCTGCTCCCTCGGCCCCTCCCACGTCGCTCTCTCTTGCCCACCAACTCCCCCCGCCCCCCCACCCTGGCCCTCACCGGCTCACCGTGCCCGTGAACTCCAGCCCACCCATCCCAGCCCCCTCCCGCAGGGCTGCATCGGCGAGGCGCTCCACGTGGGCAATAGACAAGGGAAGGCGGCTCAGGCAGTAGAGCGCCAGCCCCAGGTTCTCTGGCTCCCTGAGGACACCCCTGAAGGAGCCCTGTGCCAGTCACCTGGCTCGTCCGGTCTCCGGCCCTTGTACCCGAGGATGCCCCCGGGCAACATCCGCGATGCCCGGGTTTCAGGTCCAGCCCAGCCTCCGCCACCCCTCCACGTCCCACCCCGAGCCAAGACCTCAGACTCCGCCCCACCAAGCCCCGAGGGCGCTTCCTCAAGCTCCCTCCTCAAAGCTGGGCCAGCGCGTCAGCCCCTGCTGCCCACACACCATCCTCAGAGCAACCCCTCCTCTGTGCCCTGGTGCACACTGCTCTGACCCCCATCACCAGGGACGCGGGGACCAGCACCCAGAGAGCCCAGAGAGCGCCCCCACGGAGCCCTGGTAGCGGATGGGCCGAGGCCCCAGTGAAAAGCCAGGCCACCTAACCTCTGGCAGCAGAGGGCTCGCGCTCCTTGGCCAGGCCTCCCATCACCTACCTGCTCGGCAGCCCATCTCGGGGCCTCTGCCCTCACACTGCCCCGCAGCCCTGCTGGCTGGCGCTCGGCGCGCTCCACCTTGCAGCCGGCCCTTCTCGGGATGCGGCTCACAGCCTCTCACTCGCAGAGCGCCACGCAGCCTACTGCTCAGGGTTAGAGGGCCCTGGCCACCTGCACCCCTCCCCGTCTCTCCAGCTCCCCTCCAGCCCCAGAGCCAGGGCTGCCATCTGCTCGGCAGGCACCTCGCTGCATCCCCGCTGCACCTCTGGCTCTCACACCAGTCGCCCGTGTCCCTCTGGTGACCCCCTAGGACATTCACGCTTGCATGTACGTCACGAAGAGGCCCCAGCACCTGGACGTGGCCGAGCTGAGAGACACTGGAGGGCAGCCCAAGCGGGAGCGTGTGACACAGTGGGAACACGACCAGACCCCTGAATGCTACAAGCCCCGGCCCTCAGGGACCCGCATGTCACCACTACGTAAAGAGACTCAGGAAGAGAGGAGTGGGGGGGGGCAGGTGCCCCTCCCGCACAGTCCCCAGTGGGACGGCTCCTCCGAGAGTCACACGTGAGCACAGCCTGGCTCCCCGGGAAAGGGGGTGGTGGCCGCGCAGACGCGGGATCCAAGCAACTCCAGGGAAAGGCCCACGAGCTCAATAGCAAAAGTTCCTGAGAGGCAGAGGGTGAGCAGGCAGCTAGCTGCAAAGTGAACACACGCCCGCCAAAGCCTCCAAGACACCAGCAGGACTGGCTGGGACCACAAAAAAAAGCAAAACAAAACACTAAAGGCGACACCTTGGCAGGTGTGCCCGCAGACAGGCAAAACCCACGCGACACCGTTTCTGCAGCACCGAGACGAGGCAAGCCCTGCACAGAGGGCAGGATGAGAAGCTTAAAGGCAGGTGGGTGGGTTTGGAGGCTGGCTGGCTGCGGAAGGCTGAGAAACTGAGCCAGTGTTGCTACGGTTCACCTGAAGAATACGGAGGCCAGACACACAGTCTCTGGCTCTGCATTTTGGTGGGGGGAGGGGCTCGTCTCAGCAAACGTCTCTGTGAGGAGACAAAGAAACCTTGACCCCCCACCTCAGATGGCGAGTAAAAGTTAACTCACGAAGGATCGTAGGCTGAATATAAATGCTAAAATAGCCAAGCTTCTAGAAGAAAGCGTGACCTTGGGGTAGGCAACTATTTCTTCAACACGACACAAAGAGCACTACTCATAAAAGAAGACTGATAAATTAGACAGCACTGAAAGGCAAGCCCCACGCTGTGAGAAGATATCTGATAGAGAAATGTAGCCATAATATATAAAGAACACTAGCAAATCAATAAAAAAAACAAACTAATACCAAAGTGGGCAAAAGACTCCATAGGGCACTTCACGAAGGTCTGCCAAAGTGGGAGAAGACGCTGGCACCGTGAGTCATCAGGACGTGAGATGCCACCCTAGCCCCCGTGACCGGAGCACCCTCACACTGTGGCACAAGTGCAGGCTAGGACAGCCATGGGGGAGACCGGCCTTCCCTGCTACAGCCCAGCATCCATCCACCCGCTGAGGCTGCAGTTCCATAGAGAGGAGGGCTCCTTGTCACTCGGCAACATGCCCAACAGGACAGAGAGCAGCAGAGCCTGGAAATAACCCAGACGTCCATCGAGAGCAAAACGCGCACAGTGTGGCACACCCTGAGAGGAGTGCGGCACAGGGAGGGAAAAGAAGACGCCTCTGCTGCACACAGCACCACCTCAGCTGGCTCAGGCTGCCGTAAGGCACCACAGACGGGCGGCTAGGTTGGCCCACAGTTCTGGAGGCCGGAAGCCCCAGCTCAAGGCACCAGCAGGGCTGGTTCCTGGTGAGGCCTTTCCTCCTGGCCTGCAGGTGGCGTCTGAGTGCTCAGCTCTGGCGTCTCTTCCTCTGCTTATAAAGACACCAAACCTATCAGATTAGGGCCCCACCCTAAATGACCACATTTAACCTTAACCACCTCTGTAAAGGCCTAGTCTCCAAATATAGCCACACTGGGGTTCAGAGACTCAGCCTATGAATTTGGATGATTCAGTCCACAACAAACGGTGAGCAAAAGAAGTCACACACAAAACAGTACCTACTATATGAATCCACTGGTATGAAGTTCAAAAGTTTGGAGACAGAGCTAGTCTAGAGGCCAGAGGCCAGAGGAGTGGTACCTATGGGTGGCTGGCTGGGGACGTGACGGGAAGGAGCATGTGGGAGCTCCCGGGGCAGGAGACGGGCATACCCCGACCTGTGCGGTAGGCACGCAAGATGAAAACCCACAGAACTGACCACTGAAAATACAAACCACCACAAATGTTTTGCAAAGGGAAATCAAAGAGAAAGATCTGTCCAGAAGGCCAAGTTCAGGAACAAGGTTTGTACATGACAAAAGTGACATTTTTAAATACTGGAAAAAAAGTCTGAACGTCTAGTGGTCCAGAGACAACCAGGTAATAAGCGTTAAGCAAAATTAAATTTGACCTTTAGTCTTACACCATGTCCCCAATAAAGTCCAGGTAGGTTACAGTTTTAAATGCAAACCTTGAAAACATAGCACTAGAAGAAAATAACTGAACTCATGTAATCTTGGGATGAGGAAGGCTGTTCTAAGCAAATCAATATACTAAGTCTTAACAGACTGAGAGATTTAAGAACACAGAAAAGTAAAAAGTTCTGTTAAAAATCCAAAAGGGTGCCCCCCACCCCGAATACTTAGAGAGTCTTGAAAACCTGTAAGAAACAGGCCAGAGACAAATGAACAGTACACATAAAGAATGCTGAACTTGACAAAGAGTATGAATAAAACTGAAATTAAAAGAGTTCCCTGGTGGTCTAGCAGTTAGGATTTCACGCTTTCGCTGCTGTGGCCCGGGTTCAATCCCTGGTCGGGGAACTGAGATTCTCACAAGCCATGTGGTGTGGGGGAAAAAAAAAAAAAACTGAAATGAAAACTGGACAGCATTCTCCTCCAGTAAATTGTCGAAAAGTTTCTGGCAGTGGCAGTTAACGCCAAGAAGGACACGAGAAGATGCAAACCAGCACGGCAGGAGGTGCCCCCCTGGCTCTCCCTAAAGCCCAGAACCAGGGCGGCCCCTCCTGGGTGGACCGACCTCAGTGAGGTGGACAAAAGAGGCACAACTTCAACAGCCGGGTCAGGCTGTAGCCACCTACGCGGCAAGCCAAATGTTGCCTCGGGAACACATCCGGGCTGCAGACACCATGGGGCAGAGCCATCTGTGGGAGGGAGGAGGTGGCGGCAGTGCGGTCCCATCGGCGCTGGGTCTCACGCGGCAGAGACCTTGCTAGCACCTGCTGGTGGAGGATGGTCCAGGTGGAAAGCGCTCAGCCAGGGCCCGGCCCCAAGGAGGCCCTAGGGGTGGGGTGGGGGGAGCCCTGGAGGGCAGAGCGGCCAAGCCCACCCTCCCTCCCAGGGCCAGACACCGGAGCCCAGCAAGCCCAGCAAGGCGGGGTGGGACAGGTGGCCTGGCCACGCCCACATGCAAGTCCCGAGCTGGGCATACCCACCTGGGCCCCTACCGGGCAGGTGGGCAGGGCGGGGCGGACTGGGAGGGGCCTGGCGCACCCCCTCTGCCCTGCCCCACCCCCAGAGGATCCCCCTTGCCAAGGGGACAGAGCCTGGGCCATAATTCATGCTCCCCTGCCTATGCTTTATGGCCTTCTTAATTCGGCTCCTGCTACTATTAATGTAGTTAATGCTGAGATTATATCTATTTTCTGGCGTCAGACGGTGATTTATTCAAGCCATGTTTCCGGTGGAGGCTCCCACGCTGTTAAATCAAGCGCCTTGCCAATTAAGTGCTGACTTGGGAAGTGGACGCAATCTTAACAGACATCTAACCGCAAATTAAACCGGGGCTCCTTACTCTGGGGAGTGGGTGGGGCAGCCACAGAAACCTTGCTGACTTCGGAGAAAGTCCGAGGAAAATAAACCGGCTCTGCGCCCGCCTGCTGCTCTGGCTCCAGGAGATGGGAGTGCAGGCCCAGAGCCAGGCTCAGCCGGAGCTGGGCTCAGGGTCCTGCCTGGCCGCGGTGACTGCCCTGCAGAAGGGGTGGCCGGGGCAAGGGCAGCCGTCAGCGGGCCTGCCCCAACTCACAGAGGTCTTTGCAACCGCAGCCCCTCCCACTTGGGACAAATGTTTAAAAGGAGACACCCCACGATTCCTCCACTGTCCACCAGTTCGCACGTGCAGTGGCTGGAGAGGCCCTCTGACAGCCTTAGCAGGGTGCCAGGGGGGAGAAGATGTGACGTGGACGCCCCAGCAGTGGATGGACGACATTCTGGCTCAGCAACCCCGGTCCTGGTTGGAGCCCTCAATGGCCAGGGGTGGAAGAGGGGCAAACCAAAGCCCACCTCTGAGGACCCACATGGCGACATGCTGGGGGTGGGGGTGGGGGCTAAGTGCCGAGTCATGGCAGGGGGAGGACATGCCCACCCAACCCCCCAAGAGCCCAGCAGCTACTTGGGTGCCCCTGTGCCCTTTGGGAGCCCCCTGCCCAGAGAAGCTGAGGGTGACGCGGAGCAGGGCTGATGCCACAGGGTGGGGCACGGGGAGGAGGTGGTGGCCAGGCTGCCTGAGGCCCACCAGGGGCCTGAGCGGGCACCTGCTTGTGGGAGCCCTTTGGGCACGGTCCCCAGCAAGGGGAGCCCCCCGGACCCCACAGCCAACGCAGGGAGCCCATTTCCCTGAGCTACCCAGACCCCTAGAACAACGCCTCCCCCCAACCCATCTCCAGAGGCCCTGGCTAGGCCCCGAGGGGAATCGTGCCGTGGAGTAAGCTCAGGCAGGAGGCTGGACGCACGCAAAGAGTTAAATACGGTATTGATTATTTGAACGATGCTTTACTACCGCCTCTAAGCCAGGATAAAAGTGGCATTTCAAACGGCGTTTGACTGTGGAAGGCACCCAGGAAGCACTGGTGGACAAGGACGCTTTCTGTCTCCCCGTTGGGGGCAGTACTTTCAGCTGCCCCTGCTCCTCATCCCCCGGGACACCGACACAGACGCACGAGGGCCCACAGTGCAAGGTGTGGCCAGGGCCTGGGCACCCCCGAGGGCCACCTCCCACAGGGCCCCACGGGGAGGGACCTCACGGGACCTGCCCAGCTTCCTTCCAACAGTGCCGCTGCCTTCGGAACAAAGCTTCCCCCGGGGCGAACGGCAGGGATGCTCTCTCTAGGTTTATCCTGAAACACCCAACCTGGCCTGTCCCACTCTTCCTCTGTGAGTCGCTGTACTGTCACCAAGCGCACGGGGAGGCCACACCGTGGCCTGTGCTCTGGCCGTGGCAGTGGCAGTGTCGCACGGGGCCCTGCAGGGTGCTGTCCCGTCAGCGCTGGCCCACAAGGAGCCAGGCCCGGGCGAGGCTCCTGCCTGCCTGACCCTTTTCCACGCCGGTCTGGAGGCTGCTGGGCAGGGCTTGGCCACACAAGCCAGCTCCCGTAGGGCAAAGAAGCCCCCTGCACGTCTCATGATCAAGACGCAGTGCGCTACGGCAGGCGAAGCAGGCCCGGCCACAGGCAGCAGAGATGGAGGGTGGCCTGGGAGAGCCCTTCCCCGAGGGGCAGCTGCAGCGAAGCGCGGAGGCTGGGGGGTGGCGCTGGGTCACGGGGTGGCGCCGGGCGCGGGCGTTCTAGAGTAAGAGCGCTTCACAGCCTGCCACCGCCGGGACCCCGGCCACTCGGCACGCCCTCCCTCCTCACCTCCCTGTCCCCGGCACCACGCGCACGCCTGAGGCGCCAGGGAGCGGCGTCCCACACTGCAAGAGGAAGGGCACGGGGCAGTGGGAGCAGGACAGAAGGGAGACACGCGCACGTCCGTCCATGGAGAGAAAGACACCAATGTGTGGAGGCAGCGACAAAAAAGCAGGGCCAAGGGATGAAGCAAGAGGGCTGAAGGCTCGAGGGCCCAGGAGTCACACACAGACGAGGCACCAGCAGGGCTGGGGCTGGCCAGACGACAGAGGCCGTCCCAGGAGGGACCTGCGGCAGAGCGCCCTGGCCTGCTCAGGGGGCCGCTGTGCCCTGCACCCCGGCCTTGGCCCCAGCCCTGTGCGGCAGCTCCTGCCTACCAGCATGGCCCTCAGGGACACTGACCCAGGGGTGCACCCTGGGCCAGCGAGCTCCGGGCCAGCTCACCACGGGCCCGGAGAGGGAGGGACCATGGCCACGGAACGGCAGCCCCTGGCCTGAGACAGAGCAAACGGGGGCTCCAGTGTAGGCCGCCAGCCTCCGCTCCCACGCCGCCTGCAGATGGAACACAGGTGCCACCTGTCAATGTGGTCTCGCCACAAACACTCCGGCTACAGTGCCTGTGACCCTGGGCCCACGCCAGTGGTCCCCATGGCCAGGGAAGAAGTGGTGGCACAGAGCTGCGTTGGGGGGCAACTGTCACGGGGGGCTGTGTGGCCACTGGGGAGGACGGGCCAGAGGCTCGGACTGATGGGGAAGAGGCACGTGAGCCCCACCCGGCCCCACCCCACACCAAGTACCCGCACACCCCATGTCAATGCCCCCGCAGTGCCAGCACAGACAGCCGAGGAGGAGCATGGCTCTGCCTCGCCCCTGCCTGGGAGCACACGGGCCGCGTGGCACTGGGGTGGCCCGGCCGAGCACAGCCTCCCCTCGCTCAGGGCTCCAGACCCTTAGTGCTGACTCCCTGCAGCGCTGGCCATGTCCCCCGACATCACGGGTCCGTCCTAGAGCTGCCCACACGGGGCAGGACGGGGACTGAGAGAACGAACAGACCCTGGGCCCAGAGGGACAGGCTGGCCTGGTGCTCGGCTCCTAAGGGCAGGGGGTTCCACATGCCAGCCCACACCGGTGGCGGTGCTTGACAGAGAGCACAGAAGAGAAGGAAGGCAGCAGGGCCACCTCGGCCTGTGCACCAGCTGGGCCCTGGCATCCAGGGCCCTCTCCTCAGGGTCCTGCATCCCAGGCCAGGCCCTGCCAGCGAGGGGCTGAGCTCTAACGTGGCCAAGAAAGGCCCCACTTCTGGACCAGGTTCCGGAGGGAGAGCGGGTAGTCCTCAACGTCCCAGCCTCAGTGCCGACAGGGGACAGCTGTGCCCTGGCAAGGCTGGTCTCCTCCCTCACCTCCCCGAAACCATCAAGGGGGTGAGGGGTCAAGGCCCCACATCGTCGCCCGAGCCCCAGGCCCTCCCCAAACCCACCGGGGAGCGCAGGCAGGCATTCAGGCCTCAGGGCTGCTGACAGCTGAAAGGCCTGCTAGACTCAGGCAGAGAGAGAAATAAATAAGCAAGACGCGCTTTGAACGGACTTCCAAATTAAGAGTTGCATCCTTGCTGTCAGGCCCCTGCCAGCAGTTTCCGCGGCACCTCCCGTGCAGAAATGCACCTCAGCCCATTTATTAGAATGATGAGGGCAAAGGGACCTACAACTGCACTCCTTCCTTAATGAGCAGCCGAAGGGATCGGTAAGCATAATTTCAGAGGCCAGTAATATTTTATATAATCGCAGAGTGGTTTAAATTGAAAACCCCCAACTGAATCAATATTTACTGCATTGAAACGAAATGAATAGTAATAAGTCACTAAGCTCTCTGTCCTGTTTCATAAAATAAAAAATTATAAAAATGAGCCCAGGCGCAGGGAGGCCATCACATTAACTTTTACAGCACTTGGGGAGCCGTAACTGCCTGTTCTCATAAAATAAAATTCTAAAAAACCTGCCAGAGGAGACCTGCTTCAGCACCACGTGGGGAAGCAGGCGGGGGCGGGGGGCAGGAAGGGAGGGGGCAGGGTCACCCCAGGTCCCTCCCTGACCCCTACTGGCGCCCACCAATTCCCTTAAAGAGGTCCCACACTAATCTCTCCAAAGCTCAGCACCAAGAGCTGGGTCACACCTCCCTGTCACCCTCAGGCCAAACTTCCTGCTCTGATTTCTTTTCTCATAATCCTTTTTCTTTTTTAATAAATAAATTTATTTATTTTTGGCTCTGTTGGGTCTTCGTTGCTGTCCGTGGGCTTTTCTCTAGTTGCGACGAGCGAGGCGCTACTCTTCGTTGCGGTGCGCGGGCTTCTCATTGCGGTGGCTTCTCTTGTTCCGGAGCACAGGCTCCAGGCACGCGGGCTTCAGCAGTTGTGGCACGTGGGCTCAGCAGTTGTGACGCACGGGCTTAGTTGCTCTGCGGCATGTGGGATCTTCCTGGACCAGGGCTCGAACCCAGGTCCCCTGCATCGGCAGGCAGATTCTCAACCACTGCGCCCCCCTGAGGGAAGTCCTTCCTGCTCTGATTTCTTTACCTGTTTCTTCCAATCCCACCCTGAGGGATGCCCTTGGCTGCTCCCGGGGCACAGGCAAGGCTGTCCTCTGACCACTCGCAGGCCCGGGGCTGGTAAGGGGTGTATGTGAGTGAGGGTGGAGGACAGGGTCCAGCACAGAGCAGCAGCCTGCGCTCCCCGTGGGCCTGGAGAGGTTGAGAAAGACCAGGCTTCCCCTCTGGGGCTCCAGGTCCCCCAGGAGACCCAGGCCTGCAGGGTTCCCTTGGGGGCTGGGGAGGCGATGCTGGCAGAGAGCAGAGCCAGGTGAGAGCCTCCGGGGGGAAGGGTCCTTGACCTCACACTCTGAATGCGGGGCTGAGGATGGCGGCACAGCAGCCACGGGGCACAAGCCCCCCAGAGGGCCGAGAGCCCCCATGGACCCACCACCAGACTCCTGGGCAGGAAACAAGGCGCTCATTCAAGCTGAGGCTGACTTGGCCAGGAAAGGCGCGGACACAGAGCCTTGAACAAGTGGACCACTCCCGCAGCTCAAGAACAGGAGACAAACCAGCAATTAAAAACGGGCAAAAGATGTGAGCACAAAAGAAGACACAAAAGAACACAAGAACAATCCCGTGCCTGAGCGGTCAACATGACTGGTAATCAGGGAAATGCAAATTAAACCACGACGAGATGCGATGGGAACTGGAACAGTAAGGGGGCGCTGCTCCGGGAGGGGACCCGGGTCTACACAAAGAGCCCTGCGAGAGCGGGGAGCCGCCCGCCCTCGCCCTCGAGAGCAGGGCAGTCAGTAATCGCTGGGGGTGGCTGCAGGCGGAAGTGCCGAGTGTGCACCTCCCCTGCGGCGTCTAGAACCAGCCAAAAGGACCACAGTGAAAGCGGCCAGAAGAGGGCTCCTCAGGGGAGTCACGAGGGCACAGGGGGAGGCGGCCTGAAGCAGCAGCAGCAGCAGCATGGAGACAGCTGTGCGCACAGGTGCGCAGACTCTGACCCAGGAAGGCCTGCAAGGAGGACGCACCCCGCTGCCCGGACCCGCTCGACATGCTCCCGTCACCCCTTGGCACTGTTGACGAGACCCTCGGCAGTGCGGCTGCGAGCGGCCAGGAGCCACTGTGCTGCCAGGAGCCAGGGTCCGCAGACGCGGCTGGTTCCGGGCTGGAAGAGGGCAAGTCCCAGGTGAGCCTGGAAGCTTCCACTGGGCAGGTGAGGGAGGCTTGGTGAGTGACGGTGCCACGTGGAAAGGAGACAGGGCCAGCCCAGAGGGGGCCTCCGTGGGCCAGCACCATGGCCGACGAAGGGTCGAGTGAATCACATCAACAGATTATAGCCTGAAAAGTAAGAATCGGGAGTCCACACCATTATAAATAAATGAATATACGAGGCAACGGGAGATGAGGGACAGCAGTTCCTTACAGGAACCCGACCAACCGATATGCAAGGAACGAGGGGCTGGAAATCACTAAGGGTCTAGGAGGAGCGGGTGAGGCCCAGCAAGGAACAGGACGCCCACACAGGCTCGACGCCACAATCACCTAGAGGGACCCACAGCGCTCCTGCCCAAACGGCGAAGCTGAGTCTCGTCACACCCGAGGAGACCTCTGCTGCCCTGGTCAAGGGCACCAAGGCTGCAATGTCCTCACAAATGGTCTGTGCAGAGAGTGGAAACAATACAGCAGATGCGGCAAGGTACAAATAACCGGTGGATTTAGGTGAAGAATACACAGCAGTTCCATGTACTACTTTTGCAACTTTTCTATAAGTTCAGAAGTATGTGAAATAAAGTTACCCCCAAAATTAAACGCAAGACACTGATTAGGAGGGACCAGGAGTGAGCCAGCAGCGCACGGCGACAGCCCCCGTCCCCGCCCTGCCCACTGGCCCAGGCCCGCCCTGGCTCCTCCATGCATCCCTCCCACACGACAGCCCCCGGCTCACAGCTCTCCTGGGGCTGAGGGGTGGTCAGCAGCAACAGGGCGCTGCCCCCAATGTGCTGACATAAAAGTGGCCCACTCAGGCCACAAGCCACAGAGCAGGGCTACAGCCCAGTGGCGACCATCTGCAGGGCCAGGCAGAGTGGTGGTCAGTGGGCAGCAGGGCCCTGGGCCGCAGCTTCCAAGCAGGCAGGGGCCTGACACAGGACAGGCCCTCTACGGACACTTGGGGAGCGAGTGGACTGGCTCCTCTTCCGCAGGCCCAGGGGCAGCTGGGAGCCACTAGCCACCCGCCTGGGGACTCCGCCTGTTCTGCTCCACCAGGCCTGAGCTGCAACACACAGGGACCAGGCAAAGAAAATGCTCAGGTGCCACCCAACTGAAAGCCACAACCCCAACAACCCCAAGCTCCAGCCCGGATGGAAGGCCCTTCTCCCGGAGGGGACAGCCCCGTCAGGGCAGAGACCAGGCTCCACAGAATGTGTTGGGGGACCCCTCCTGTCCCACTCCTCCACTCTCACTGCCCCCAACCCCGGGCACAAGCCAGGTGGGGGCAGGCGGCGGGGAAACCCCGCCTCTGACACGAAACCAGGACAGTCCTGACTGCCTGCTGCCGACGGATCAGGCGGGGCCCGAAGCGGTCATCCGGGACCCTCAGCCCAGGGGGCGTCCCGGTGAGACCAGGGGAACGTTCTCCTCGCTTGAGACGGGCACTTTCTGCTGTAAAAGAACCAGTCCAGAGCTCTGCTACCCATTCGCCAAAACCCCTTCAGCCCCTTCACAGGCAGCCGGAGCGGCGCTCGGCCCGGCAGCCTCCTCGGCTGTCAGTACAAGCTGCCCTCGGGCAGAGCTGTCGTGGGGCAGCTAGAGGCACAGGGCTGGACGGAGCCAGGCGCGGCATGCAGCTCCCCAGCCTCCACATCAGAGGCAGGCGAGCACCCCCAGGACCGTGCAAGCCAGGTCAAGGTCAAGGTCGGCCACGGTGTGTGCCCAGGGCCTGCACACAGCAGTCACAGCCTGGGAAGAGGGGCCGCCAGGAGGAAGGGTCGCAGCCCCCACCGACATCTCCCCAGCCCCTGCGGGTCCAGCAGCAGGGCCCAGGTCCCACCTTCCACACCAGCCTCCGCTGCCCTCTGAGCAGACATCCCGGGCTCCTTCCCAGCTCCTTCCCGGGAAAGGCCCTCACAATGTGGCCCACACAGACCTCGCTGGCCCCAGCCCCAGAGGAGCCTTCTCTGGGCTCCTTGGTGGTCCGTCCACCCTGGGTGAGTCTCAGCGCTTCCCAGCACTCGCCACCCCGTGAAAGTATTCGCTTCATCCTCTGCTTGCTTCCTGACCCTCTGCCCACTGGGAGGCGAGTGCTGCGGGCAGAGAACTCGCCCGCACAGGATGGCTGCCCACAGGGATCTGCAGGGGAGCCCCGCTGCCCAGCACTGGGCACCCTACTAGCTCCGTCACAGGGTTGCGGCCTGGGCTGAGCTGGGAGGGGTCTCTGCACACCATCAGGCTGGGGCCTCGCCAGAGAGACAGCGGGACCCCGGACTCTGGCCATGGTGGAGGCGACTGGAAGGGAACACTGCTTTCCCAGAAGGGTTCTCCCCGGGGTCCCTCTAACTGCCACACTCTTCAGGGCAGGGCAGAAGGCTGTGGGGACCCCAGTTCCACTGGTCTGCACAGGACACTCCCTTCTCTGACTGAAGGCTGTATTCCCCCCTTCAATTCCTATGTTGAAGCCCTAAACCCAGTGTGATGCTGTTTGGAGGTGGGGCCTTTGGGAGGTGATGAAGGTGAGATGAGGTCGTCAGGGTGGGGCCCTGTGATGGGATTAGTGTCCTCATTAAGACCCCCGAGCCTTCTGCTCTCCCTCCACACATGAGGACACAGCGAGCAGGTGGCTGTCTGCAACCTGGAGGAGAAATGGGCCCGGCCAGCACCCTGACCTCAGACGTGCAGCCTCCAGACTGTGAGGAACACACACCTGTGGTATAAGCCGCCCCGTGTGAGGCGTTTCGTTATGGCAGCCCGAGCTGCCCAACACCCCGATAACCAGAGGTGAGAAGGAGGCCGAGCAGGGCCAAGGCTGGCCTCCTGCTCTCCAGGGAGTCGGCAAGGGTAGGCGTGAAGGGAGGACGTGGAGCCGAGGCCACCCCACAGGGACACTGCCCATCCTCGCCCCGAATTCCTCTTTAATAATGACTCGTGGGCTTCCCTGGTGGCGCAGTGGTTGAGGGTCCGCCTGCCGATGCAGGGTTCATGCCCCGGTCCGGGAAGATCCCACATGCCGCGGAGCGGCTGGGCCCGTGAGCCATGGCTGCTGAGTCTGCGCGTCCGGAGCCTGTGCTCCGCAACGGGAGAGGCCACAGCAGTGAGAGGCCCGCGGACCAGAAAAAAAAAAAAAAAAAGAAAAATCGCAGCCCAAACCTCGTCAAACTGCCCAGAGATTACTTAAGATTTACGGCACAGACACAAAAATAAAATAAAATAAGGCAGCCCAGCGAGCGGCAGCCCCTGTGACAGCACCATTTGTAGTCGGGATGGAGCAGCCGCCAGACTCATCTGCTTAAGCACAGGGGCTTCTGTTTATTCTGCACTTTCGTGTCAAATGAATTTGGAAAGAAAAAAAGTGACAGACAGTTTAGGGATAAAAGTCGCATTTCAACTTCAGTTCAGATTAATGAACTTGTTGGAAGCTGGCGAGGACACAGGCAAATCCACAAATCTTAGAACAAAAAAAATTAACTCCTCGCTTAGTGTGTGCCTCAGCCCCGGGGTGTGCTCGTGGGCCCCCCTGCTGCCCAGGTCCTGGGAGCCAGCTCTGGGCAGCGGCGCTGTGCAGTCCTCGAGCCCCAGCCACGCCTCCTGGGGCCCTGGACCCGGCCTGCCCGGGCCAGCTTCCACGCCCCCTGCACGCAGGCAGCCCCAAAGCCGGAGCCGTGGTGCCGAGGATTCTGCCCCACTCAGGCCACAGTCCTTCCCAGGAGGGGCAGCCACCCCCCACCCTGTGTGCCTCCTGCTCCGGCCTCCACACGCTCCCCTGGCCAGGGCAGCGGCTGCCTCATCCAGCCCATGGCTCTCAACGGGATGGGCAGTGCCCACGGCGTCCAGGAGCTGCTGCCCGGCCGTTTCCCACCTTCCGTCTGCCCCAACGTGGACGAGGGCTGACCGGCCGACAGAACCGACGGGCTAACTGCCCTACTTCCAGCTGACTCTCCTCTCGGGTGTTTCTGGAGTCAGGGCCTCACCACAGAAGCACCAGAACCTCCTCCACCTCCAGACCAGACAGCTGGTGGGGGGAAGGGGACCCCAGGACTCCTGCTGTGAATGTGGGCTACCATGTGGCCCCTCAGCTCCCCACATATGAGGCCAAAACTGACATGGGGCTCAGAGTAGGTTTCTGTCTAAACCGGGAAACAGTGCAAAGCCGCCTTGCGAGGCAGACGTGCAGCCTGCCACCCAGGACAGCAGTCAGTGGTGGCCACACTGCCACGGTGGCTCAAGTCATGGTGTGGAACACGGGCTTCCGGGAGGGGAGAGGCCAAGGACCCTGCAACCCTCTGCCTCTTCCCAGACACTAGGAGCCAGGCCTGGGGATGCCCACCTCCCGAGCCCCCCCAGAGCAGGGAGCGGGCAGGGAGCCGTGCCGCCCCTGACCCAGGGCCAGCAGGGTGGGGAGGAGAGGAGAACGCTGCAGCGTTCAAAGGCAACGTGCCTCTCCTGAGGCCGCCGGCTCCGCCCCAAGAGTTTGGAAGGCGAGGGGCCCCAACACGAGTGAGGGCCGTGCTGAGAGTGGAGGAGGGGCCTGGGCAGCGCCCTGTTGCATCCCTCTCGGGAGAGGGCTCGCAGCAGCCCCGCCACCTCTGAAGTCTTTCTAAAGCCAGGCCCCTCGCGGTGCGGGACTGAGCGTGGCGTCGCACAGGGAGGGCAGGGATTTGCCAAGGCCATGGCCGTCAGGCGCGGGTCTGGGCTGAGCCCAGGGTCACACGCTGTGTGCCGCCTACCGGGGGCTCCCTGGGCTCCCCCAGGCTGGCAGCCCCCGCCACGCACACACAGCTTCCTCTCTGCAGAGACTCACAGTGAGGGGTCTGCAGGGGGGTGGGGTCCAGGGCCACCTCATGCTAACACTGGCACTCAGCTGCTGGGCCACCCGCCTCACCTCCCACCTGTGTCCACCAGCCCCCAACTCTGCCCACTGAGATTTCCAGAACTGCTGGGGCCTGCCTGCCAGCCTGCCCCTCGGAGGTGTCCTCTCTCCATGGGGGACACAGACCGGGAGGCCCAAGAAGAGCCTTTGGTTCCTGGGCTCAGCCCCGCTGCCTGGTGGAACCGCCCTGCTTTCTCATCACTGCAGCAGCCCGTAGCCCACACTGGCCTCAGTCCAGCCACCAGCCCCCCCACCCCCCTTCTGCCAGGGAGAGCTGAGGAACCTGCAGCTTACAGGACAGAGGCCAAGGCCATGGCCAAGGCCAGGTGGCCCCAGAACCTCTCTGGGACCTGCTGACCATACACAGGCAGCCCCAGCTCTGATGGAGCTGAAGGAGGAGGGTGGGAGGGCATCAGACTGGCCTCCGGCCCTGGAGACAAGCCCTTCCTGCTGCCTCGACAAGCTGAGCCTGGCGTGTACGGCCGACGGCAGGCTGGGCAGCTGGAGGGTGGCAACTGCTGAGAAGGCAGCCTCGCCAGGGCACAGGTGGCCTTGAGCATAGGAAGCCCGGGCCACTGGCAGCCCAACCCACGCCTCCCAGGGCGTCCTGGCCGCTCGGCCCTGCTGCCCCACAGACCATGTCCAGAGGCCAGGCCCTCAGGGTCCAGGGCTCTGGGTTCAAGGAGCCTCCCAGGTGCGTGGCGATGGGTCAGGCAGGCCTGCAGAGAGGCAGGCGGGCGGAGGGAGGCCTCACCGAGCACAGCCCACACATGCCCTCAGTGCACACGTGGCCATCCTGGCGTGGGCTCGGCCGCACCTCCATGCCCAGGGAGGGCACTGGGGCCTGGTACAGCTGGGAACCTGCCTCAGAGCGCCCAGACACCAAGCACAGGCCAGGGCCGCGGGGCCTGAGCCATCGGGCACTCGGCACGGCCCTTGGCGGGGCTACACACAGCCATCTAGGGGCACGCCCTCCCCATAAGGCCCGGTACCACCTTCGCTGGGAGCTTGAGGCAAGCAGTGGCCGGGCGGGGCTGGCAGCTGGGCTGGGCCTGTCCTGATGGCCCATCCTATCCACCTGACCCGAGTGCGGACCTCACACACCTGTCCATGAGGCAGCCTCCACCTGTCTCCAGAACTGAGGGGAAGGCACACCCCCCGCCCTGCTGCTGACCGGGCTGTTCTCGGCCTGATGGGCTCAACACTCCAGCTGAAAGTAGGAGGCGGCTGCTGCCTCGGGGGCGCCCCCAGCCACCGCCCTCCTCAGGGGCCCTCGACCCCTGAGCCTGGCACCTATTTCTGCTCAGTGGCCACATCAGGGCCTGGCACACTCAACACTGGGCCAGCTGGACCCACACCTGGGCTTCCGTGGCACTCAGAGGCCAGGAAGGAGAGGCCCGCTGGTGCCTCCCTGACGAAGGTCACCCCCGGTCCCCAGCCAGGCCCCCTGGGAGAGGCGGGGCCAGGCCAGGGCTGCCAACGCGGGCAGGAAGGCCGACTGCAGGAGGGGGAGAGAGGAGCAAGAATCAATAAACCTGAACCTCATTCACGAAGATCTGGGGCTCTTATTAAGTAAATTAATTTAATTTAGCTCGATCATGACTCCCAATCACAGTGATTTAGTGAGGGGGAAATCGCATTAGGAAAGGCCATGCTCACCAGATAGGAGAATGGAAGAAAATTAGACCCACTTAGCACCGTGAATTAATATGGAAATAGAAGGTGTAAATTTAACCTTATCGAGAGAGTGAAAATTATCTTCATAAATTTGTAGAAATAGTCCCCAAGATGCTTATAAATCTATTTAAAACAAAAATACTACAAAAAGTGCAGTAAAATTAATTTAAAATATACTTCCAGCTACTGCCTCCAGAAAAGTCGGTAGCAGGGCCAAGTTTCGTGTGGCCTGGTGGGAAGGGAGGAGGGCAATGGCCACCGCTGACCTCCAGGCACACCTACCATGGGCCAGTAGGCCAGCACCTCCTCTCCCATGTCCAGAGAGTGGGGGGCCCGTGGGGGGCTGGCAGGATGGCCCCTGCCCAGGACTATAGCTGCTCTGCCCCGTGGCCCAGCCCTTTGGGGCACAATGGCCCCCTGGCCCCAAGGCCTGAGGCCATGTGCTCTGGAGTGCCCAGCACAGCCAGCTGGAAGCCCACACTGGGCCAAGGGGCTCCCACACCGCTCCCCAGAAGGACAGAGGGAGGGGACCTGCCACTGCCTGATTCCAACCCACGCAGGCTGTCACCCCTTCCCCTGCCTCATTGAAGGAAGGAGCCGCACCCCAACCTCTGCAGCCCTCCTGCTTCTGGGCCCAGGGGACCCAGAAAAGAAGAGGGAGCCGACCGCACCACACATGCCCTCCAGCAGAAGCAGCCTGGAGCGAGGCCACAGCGCTCAGCGTGCAGGCCAGACCCTGGTGTGGGCGGCCGGAGAGGCACACAGCCTCACCCCCCCCCAACCCCGTAACAACCAATACATCGATAGTGAGATGGCCCAGCCTCTCTCACCAGAAGCTTCTCCCTGAGGGACACCCAGGTGGCGCGGCTGCTCCCAGACCACCACCACCACCCCCCTGCCCCAAGCTGGCAGCTGGCTGCTAGCGGACGGGGAGCGAGCGTGTCTGCGTGAGTGCACGGCACACACAGGCCGGCCACACGTCTCGTGCAGAAATTGCTAGACAGAAAAATTAGCCCATTCCCCAGCCAACAACTGTAGACCAAGCACTTCTGGGGGTGTGCTCGGTCCTCAGGCCCCGCCCTGCACTTTGAAGCCCAGCAGCCACAGGCCTCCTACCTGGACAGGGAGAGCCGCAGTGCCCGCCAGGAGGGCGGGGCCAGGGGCCCGGGGGCGGGGCTGAGAGGTGAGGCCTGGGTCTTCTTGACGATGCGGTAGCGAGTCTTGATCACTTTGCTGGTGGGAGGGGTCCGCTGGCCGTGCAGGCTGGAGGCTGCAGGGAAACCCAGACACGGGTGGTCAGTGGAGGTAGGTGGGGCCTCCCATCACCCCCTGATCCAACCCCCCGCCCACTCCCAGAGAGCTCAGCAGCCCCAGGCTGCCGGAGCCGGAGGCGGCCAGCGCGGCCTCCAGGAGAGCAAGCGGGGCGGGTGCGGCCAGCTGCAGCAGCTGGCGTGGCAGGCCGGTGCTCCCCGTGGGCAGCGAGGAGGGGCCCACGGTCGGGTCCGCGAGGCTGCGGGCGTGAAGCGCTCACCGCCCTCTCTGGGAACCCTCACCGGGTGTCCATGTAGATTTATGTACTTAATCACTTCTGTTTTCAGAACATTTTGCAGGGTGATGTACACCACAGCTTTATTTCTTGCTGAATGTTTCATGCAATTAACAGGGATCTGTTTTGCCCCAGTTCCCTTCCACTTGATAGCCAGCAATTTCCCCATAGCTATGAGGAACGCATCTAATTGCCCGGCTTTCATAATATACAGCTCTAACTGCCCAGATAATTAAAGCTAACGCAGCACGGGAACACGGGCGCTGCTGCCTCTTGTGACCGACCCAGCACCCCAGCCCCTCAGGCCAGGCTGCTCGGACCCTGGTTCCCAAAGGCGCCTCCCTGTGGCCCCACCTAACCTGCCTGCACGGAGCCCAGGGCTCTGCTTGGAAGGGGGGCCCCTACCAGCCACCCCAGCAGCAGACACCTTCTGGGCAGCACAGCCAGGCAGGGGGTGAGGGGCGTGGGGGGAGGGTGAATGCGAAGGGGCAGAGACAAGGAGGCCAGGAAAACACACACGTGCTCTCACCACCAGAGCTTCGGCACAAGGACAGGCCTATGATCCCTGGGCAAGAATTAGCTGACCCTCAGCTGAAGGCCGCCTGGGGTCCAGGGTGGCCCAGGAGAGGGAGCACAGCAGGGGCACGGTGGCACCAGACACACAGGTTCCCACACTCCTGGCTGCTCAGGGCCAGCCACCCCGCTCCCTGACAGCACAAACCGGTGCTCCACGACCCGAACCTGCTCCCCTGGGCCCCAAGGACATATCCTCCCAGCACCTGCAAACTCCACGAGAAGCGGTGACTGCTCAGTGAACAGTGACAGTAACACTGGGTAGAAGTCACCTTCCAGAGCCCTAAACACAACAGACCACCAGCCCACAGCCAGGCCCTCCCCCAGTCAGCAATCAGCACCTTGGCCCAGATGCCTTCTCTCCAAGGCTCACCCAGCCTGATGGGCGGTGGGGTGCGGGGCCTGCCTGGGAGCAGGCAGGACAAGTCCGCCCCACGGGAGCTACCGCACCTGCACGGCCATCAGGACAGCACTATGCCTCCTTGTCCAGATGCTGGAAGAGCCCCTCCCTCAGGTGTCCCCAAACCCATCCCTGGGGCACTGCAGCCTCTAACAGGGCTCCCGTGCACCCACATGAGAAGGCCAGGACACAGCACAGGCTCAGAGCCCCCCGAGAGCCCCCAGACCAGAGGAGCAGCATGTGCAGGCTCCACGCACCCAGCCGGGGTCGGGGTGGACATGGGGCTGCGAGGTCCAGGGAGTGCTGAGAGCGGAGGACGCCTCTGCCCCCGGGACTGGAGGCAGGGGCCCACAGCGGCTGCCCGCCAGGGGTCCACAGAAGTTCGCGCCAGGCCAGGCCAGCACCCCCCAGTCTCCATCTCCGTCTCCGTCTCTCTCTCCTTCAAGGGTGGCAGCTCAGGGGGCAGTCAGGGAGAAAGAGGGAAGCCCGGCAGAAGCACCGGGCGTCGCCCGGGATGCCTGATCCTGCTGAGTGACCAAAGTGAGGGGCTCTAGCTCCAGGCAGCCCCACACACTTGGGATGTACGGGAGAGCCTCGCACACAGGGGGCATCGGTAAATAAATGTTGAATTGAATTTTCAAGGTCTTACAAGCAAGAAGAGACCAATGAAAATGGCTAACAGCTTGTCCCAGCTAAGCACTCAGGAGCGCAGGAATCCCTCTAAGTCACTGCCAAGCCCCACGCTGACACCACGGCCCCAAACCCACTCCCTGCTCCCACAGCCTCTGCACCTGGACAGCCCACCTGCCTATCCCCTCCGCCGCCGCTGGGGCCACCCGCCCTCGGCCCCCTTCTGAGGGGGGCAGCTCCTACACCAGCCACCACCTGCCAGGCTGGGCTGCAACACGCACCCTAGAGCCCCAGGGCCCTGGCTGTGCAGCTCGGGGGCACCAGTGTGCAGGGTGGGAAGGAGGGCTGGGCTGTGCTGGGGCAGGGCCCCTCCTCAACAACTTTGTTTTCATCCTGAGCGCCGGGAGCCCCAGGCCTGGCCAGCTTCACCCCCCCTCGCCCAGAGGCACAACATCGGCTTCTCCCATCCCCCTCCCTGTTCCACCAGATGCCACCTCCTCCAGGAAGCCGCCAGGCCCCAATGCCCAAGGGACTGGACTCTGCATTCCGCAAAGTTCCTCTTGGGACATACCACCTCTGGGCCTGGCCCTCATTCCTGCTGTTAACGGGCATCAGTATTTATAACATTCCTTTGCAATGCAGCCCCACTGTGAAATTTAACTTTTCACTAACTTACTGCATTTTACTTATTAGTACCTGATAACCACTTCTAAGAAAATACAAAGTAATAAAGTAGGCCCCCCTCTTAAAAGGCTAAGTGTCACCTCCCAGACTTCGGCCCCCGTCAGACCCCAGCCCCCGCGATCCCGAGAGGCAGAGGGGAGGGCACAGCAGCCCATGCCCCGCCCCCCAGAGTGGGGCTGTGACCCTCACAGCCTGGCCCCGCAGACCCTCCTGGTCTTCCCCATGAGCAGCCTAGCTGTGGGGGTGGAAGCACTCAGGACAGCGGCCCTGCAGAGAACAGGCCAGGGCGCCCACGCTGAGGGCACAGAGAGCTCAGCAGGGCGGACAGATGGCTGGTGTCGCCCCCCATCCTACGGCTGATAGGAGTGAGAGCTCCTCAGACCACGCATGGCACACAGGGACCGGAACCTCGAACCCAGTGCAAAGGCAGAGCGGCAGGCATGGGCAAGCTCCCCGTGGGCAGGGCACCCGGCCTCCCCCCGGCCCTGTGGTGCTGGAGGGTTGCCCCGGCAGCAGCCCCGGCAGGCAGCAGTCTCTCCCCTTCCTCCTGGCAGGCTGAGGGTTTGTGTAGATAATCATGTTATTTAGATAGGATGTTGGTTTAATTCCCTTCATTACAGACTCCCAGGGCTGTAATTTTTTTCTCCGCATGATGTATTCCCCGTGGCACGTTTCACTCAAATCAAACCCTTCGCGCCTTTATTGCCAACGACGCTCGGGCGCTGCGTTATCAGGCTCACACACACGCAGCCCTCTCCGCCCTGCCGTGCAGAGGTCACTTCTAATGACTAATCGATCTCATTAGCTTCCCTAATTAAAAACTTTACTACCGCAATGGAAGACAAACTACAAAAAAACTGCTGGCGTCATATCTGAATGGGATGTGAGCCCATCTATCAGCAGGGCCCGGCTCCTGCATGAGCGAGCTGGGGAGGGAGGCCACCGGCCAAGAGGCGGGGACTGGACCGACAGCAGCAGAGCCCAAGCGGTCTGGCACTCGGGCTGCGGAACTGGGGAGAGCGCCAGCCTTCCCGGGGCCTGTGCAGCTCGCGTGGCCGGTCAGGCGGCGCTGTCTGCAGCAGCCCGGCCTCCAGCTGACCCCGGCCCCGGCCTCAACGAGCCACCACAGATGGCAGAGCCCATCAGACGGAGGTCACTGCTCTCGCTGTGTTTCACCGCGACTAGGGGCGTTGAGAGGGAGTTCAGGTTTTTATGGAACTTCAAAGGGAGAGAACTAGAAGAAGGGGTGCTGCCGATCTCACCACTGCATAATGAGTAAGGAAGAGAGGGAGCCAGGACCCCTCTGAGCAGAGACTGTCTGGGGCCGCCGGCAGGAGAGAGGCAGCTATGGGACAAGCCCCAGGAGCCCAGCTGCCAGCAGCCCCCGCAGCCACCCAGCTGTCTGTCCAGACACACCGAGATCGATTACCCATCGCCAAGCATCCCCACCCCGTGCCCCAGGGCCCCCTGCTCCTCCCCTCTCCCGGCCTTAATCTCCACCAAGGCGATGGGCCAGCCTGTGTCTTCAGAAGCCTTGGTGTTTGGCTTTATGGCTAAGCGTGTGCCCCACAGTCAGCACAGCCACAGTGGGGAGCTGAAGCTCTAGAACTGCTACGGAGGCCTCTGGCTCTTGGCCTCCCCTGGGGGTGGCTGCCCTGAGCCTGTCCTTCTCCTCAGTGCCGTCCAGGACATTTACAAAGGACAGGCGACCCCACGGGCCTCCCGAAGACCACTGCCCCACATGGCTAGAGGGCAAGAACGACCACGTAACCCTGGCTCCCCTCCTGCTGCCCCGTCTCCAGCTACCGCCGCAAAGGCCCTGCCTCCTGATGCTGCGCCAGCTCTCTCACCCCAGCCCTACACTAGAGGCTTGTGGGCCTGGTCGCAGTCCCCCCGTCCAGTACCAGTCACCACAGTTTGGGCCCCCCTGAGCACAGAGGCTGAGAGTTTGGGGTACAGACGGTGTATCTGGAAGGCAGCAATTTTGGAAGCAGGCGAGAGGGAGCAGGGAGACAGGAGAGCAAAGTCAGTATAGAGTTGCCACTGCAAGTGTGCGGGGCACGACAGCTCCAGGACCGTGACCGCTGAGAGGCTGCAGGAGGCGTCTGGGATTGTCCATCAGAGCGAGGGAGATGGGACACCTTGCTCCCAGACTCTGCGCCAGCACAGGGACAAGGACAGGCCGGGCCGAGGGGGACAGGTGGGTCTGGACAGCGGGCAGGAAATGAGCTCACAGAGCCTGAGCCAGGGAAGGGTCCCCAGAGAGCCAGTGGGAGGGACTGAGCCCAGACGGGCCCCTGGTACCCAGCTCAGAACACATCACACAGCCCTTCCAGGGCTTCACCTTCCCATCCATCTGACAGGGAAGCCGGGCCTGCCACTGGACTGTGGGGGCCCAGAGGCTCCTGGCCCTCTCGGCAGCAGCAGGCGGGCCTCACACAGGACAGGAAGCCACATGCAGGAGGCCGACGCGCAGGACCCCGGCCAAGCGGGGGTCAGGCAGCCTCTCTCCCACCGTGGCCGAGCCGCCCTCTTGGGCAAGTGGCCACAGAAGAGCCGGCGCGCATTTCTGAGAGGCTCCACAGCGCCTGCAGGCTCGCTGCCCATCCGAGCTGTGTGCAGAGCCCCGGGCCTGGCAGGATGGCGCTGACCACGACTGGAGCCAGAGCAAAGGCCACGCAAGCGAGACGCTGCATCTCCCGATGAGGGTGCACTGCTACTGGGTGGGGAGACCCTGCCAGACCACACGATGAGGGGCGTCGCCCTCTCTGGACACTGCCCGTCTACCAGGGCATTTCCGAAAGTCAGCCCCATCTGAGCTGTCCCCTCAGTGACACAGTCCTGGAGATAGCAAGGCCACAACAGCATTTGGGGGTGAAAAGCGCCCTGGGGCTGAGGAGGGGCGAGCAGACCCCAGGGGCCACAAGGAGAGGCTCCGCCACCATCAGGAAGCAGCAAGAGGAAGGCCAAGGCAGGCGCTAAGGAGGCCACACAGCCAGAGCAACTGCCAGAGTGGTGGTCCCCAGCAGGTGTCCAGGAGGTGGGTGGTGGATGGGGACGGCAGCCCCCCCGCGGGCCCCTCACGTCTCGTTGAAGGGCCGGGCCAGGAGCGGAGCCGGGCGAGACACCTGCTGGGAGGACCCTGCCGCTGCCTGCGAAGAAGCAGATGAAGCCAGTTCCCCGGGGGGCTGGGCCCTCATCCTGCCCAGACCTCCAGGCCCCTCCACTGTTTACAGGCAAGGACCCAGGGAGGACTGGCTCTGGCCAGCTCAGGTGTCACCTCCCTGTCAACAGAAGTGAGGACCCTCTGTCCCTGCATCCCCTTCGCACAGAATCCACAATGCCCACCGCACAGCAGAGCTGACGGGGCACGTCAGCCCCCCGGTGAAGAGATCAGAAGACTAAGGCCTAGAGAAGGAAAATGACCTGCCCACCATGCCCAGCAGGATGGGGCCCAGGCTGGGCCAGGGGGCACTGGGCCAATGGGCCTCTGCTCAGGAGTCTCTCAGGAAGGACAGAGATGGACTCAACTCCCACTGACATCAGCCTAGAAGACACACACCGCTCCGTCCCATAAAGACAGCTAGAAACACACCTGCAGACCTCCCCTTGCATGCCTAGACCTCTGTCTGTATTCTCACACGGGCGCACTGCTCACCTGGTGCCAGCCCTGGGCCCACTGCATTCAGTGCTCCGGCACCCAGCCAGCCCCTGCCCAGGCCCTGCAGGTGCAGGGAGCACGCAGGTGACAGGGCTTGGCCGTCCTGCTCCCACCCACGAGAACACAGTAATATCATGACAAATCCCCAGCCCCGTGAACGGTTCTTCACGTGCTTGCAGACGCCTGTCCGTTTCTCCAAATGAGCAGGGATGGCAGCCGGCAGGAGGAGGCAAACGCCCCGCCCCCGCCCCTGCCACGCGGGAGCTGCCAGGGACCGCGCTCTAACAAGCTTCGGGCGTGGGATGACTGGGATCGCAAAGTATGAATTTTTATGAGTCTAATAAGTCACTCCACTTTTCCTGCACTTGATGGTTCCCGACACTGCGAACACGGAAAAGCCCGCTGCAGTCAGGCGGCTCAGCCCTCACCTCCGGGGGCAGTCACAGAGGAGGCGACGGGCCAGCCAGAGGCCCCTCCTAGGCACCCAGGACACCCCAGCTCTGCACCCTGGGCCACTGGAGGCCAGCACTCATGCAGGTCCCTCAGGAATGGCTCGGGCGGCCCGTGGAGAGACCCTGCCAGACTCCGACACACAGGTGGCTGCCTGGGAGGATGAGTGGACGTGCTCGCTAACACACACACACACACACACACACACACACACACGGTGTGCACACATCTGCAACGGGGCGGGGAGGGGACCCCAGGCCCTGGGAGGAGAGGTCTGGCCCTCGAGGGAGAGGGAGTGGCCCCCGGCCCAGGGCCTCACCCTGCTGGGCTTCCTGCAGCACTGCTGTCTGAACTGGGGACCAGCCTCTGACACACGTTTACCGATTACAGAGACTCAAAGCAGCCAAAAATAAAAAATAAAATAAATTTATAAAAAAAACCACAACGTTTACTGACTACTAAGTCACAGTGGCAGCCCGACAGGGCCATACGTCACGCAGCAGCGGTCTGCACCGCCGCAACAGGAGCGTGGGCCGCTGGGTGATGACAAAGCGCCGCTGTCAGCTGCCGGGCCCTGCGGCCGCCTCCTCTGTCGCCCCGCAGTACCTGGTGTTTAATGACAACACCGTCAGCCTGAGACACGCAGTGCTGGGACTGTCGGGGCCCTATTAGAGGAAAGATTGAGACCCTACTCTTCTCAAACTCACTCAAGCGACACATGCCGCTCGTTCCTATAATTACTGTGCGCGAGCCATCGATCGCGCAACGACACTGACCCGTCTGTATGAAATGGGAGTAGTTTACTCCCTGACAGTCGCTGTACATTATGGGGGTGGGTCTTCCCTCCCCTTTTAACCATCCCTCTAGAGGATGGAAGAGGGGAAAGCGAGCACCTCCCAGCCCCCACCCCACCTGCAGGCCTTGGGCCCAGGGGGAGGGGAGCCCCAGCACATCCCAGGGAGGCGCGCCCCAGAAGACAGCACAGCGTGTGGCTGGGAGATCCAGGTAGGGGGCAAACTCGCTGAGCGGGGCCCACAGGAGCAAGAGGCGGCTGCACCCCAAGGCCATGAGCCCCAAGCAAAGGCAGGGAAGGCAGGGTCCGTGCCAGGCAGACAGCGCGCCCTCCCAGGACCGCCCCCCAGAGACAGGACCAGGCCTGAGCGTGCTGCAAGCAGCGCCCACGTGATGCAGGCTCGTCCAGGGGCACGGCTGGCGCTCACCCCTTCCCCAGCAGACCAAGCAGCCCCTGCCCGCTTGGGGCCACACCCTGCAGGCACCGGACTGTGAGCCAGCTGCTCCCCCCAGTGCCCCATCTGACCTCAGCCAGAAGCAGCTACGACAGGACATCCTGGGACTGGGTACTCTACCCTGTCCGCTTTCACTCAGACTCCGATGAGCAAAATCCACCTCTTACTGAGGACAAAAGGCAAACCCACTTCTGGCTCAGCAGCCCCGGCAGGGCTCCAGGACCCGCGGGCACGAGAGGTGCCAGTGTCCAGGACAGCGCGTGGGGTGGCCATGGATGTACCGATGCGAGCCCCCAGGGCCTCACAGGTGAGGGCACGCACGTGCATGTTAGAGACAGGAATCTGCCTTCAGCGGGGGTCAGGTCCTAAGGCTCAGCTCCAGCCTCCAGAGACGGAGCTCACAACCGGGGGGTCCACCCTGGACCCTCCTCCCTTGGCCCTGGGTCATGGAGGACTGTGCCTTCCTAGGCTCCGAGCCCAGCCCTGACCACAGCGACCCTTGGGGCCCCTTGGCCCTTCTGCGGCCTACTGGCCACTCCTGCTTGCCTGCGGCCCTCTGATCGGGCGTCCCGGGCCCAGGCCCCCTCACTGGACCCACGCTGACAGTGCACGATGCTAGGTGATCAGCCATCTGTCTGCAGCCCGACACCGAGCCAGGCCTGCCATCTCACAGCCTCTTTTACTTTTGTGGCCTGAGGTCCACTTGTTCCTTACGTGGAATCAAGTGACCAGGGACGTGAAAAACCTTAGAAAGAAAACAGTGAAAAAAGTGTTTTAAAAGCAACTGCAGACCATAGAGGAAGCCAGAGAGGGAACTGGACCCTCACGCTTGACAAAAGCCACCCCAGAGGCCAGAGGGCTGAGGAAAGGATGCCCAGGCAGCACCAGCACCAGTGTGCCCCTTGCACAGAGCTCGCTCAGTCAGTCAACAGACATTTGGCGAGCCCGCTGCATGCTGGCCTCTGGGCTCTGGGGAAGCAGCAGGGAGCACAGCAAGCGCCCCTTCTCAGGGCAGGCGAGTCCCCTCAGCTCCTCCCGGGAAGGGCAGGTCCCTCCACAGCACGCTGGAAGAGGCAGAGGCAGCACCTCATACGTTAGCCCTGAACACGAACAGCGTCCGCACCGGCGTCTGGACTGGGCAAGCCCTTCCTGCCCAGGGTTTCAGGGGCTCTGGAGGGCCAGCACCACCGGAAGCACCTAAACTTCTCTCAAGACGGCCCCCCTCCGTGCCGGTGCCCAGGGGCTCAGATGACCCCCTGGTCCTGCCCACCCGAAGCCAAGGCTCTCTCTCCACCTGCTGCAGGTCTCCCTGCCTGGCAGGGCCCAGCACCGGTGGCCCCGAACTCCCTGAGAGCCAGGTGGGACGAAGCACAGAGCTGCTGGCTGCCTGCGGGGACCCCCATCCAGGTAAACACGGAGCCGGCCACAGTGCCCCCGCCCCGGGCACGGTGCTCAGCCCAGCTCCCTGCACCTGCCAGGGGACAGGAAGTGAAGCTAGCCCAGCAGGAGAGGCCCCAGAGCAGGCCAAGACCTCACGCCGAGGCCTCTCTACCTACGCTGTGCCTAGGGCTGACATGCTCAGACGCAGAGGCCAGAGGCCTCTGACTGCCCAGGAGGGACCAGGTACCAGCCAACACCTACCCTGCACTGGGTCTACTGGCGTGTGTCTCTGCCCTCACAAAAGGGCAGTCCTCCGTCATCACTATGTCCCTCCATTTGAGGGCCTGGCCCATATGTGCCAGGAGGGCTGGAAGGGGTATCCATTCCCTTACCGGGCTGAAACTCTAGAAGGCCAGAGCCCAGGGGAGCAACAGGGGCTCCCAAGTCCCAAAGGGAGAATCGAGGGGCCTTGTCCACACTCCACCGACAGCAACGGGGCCTCCACACGAGCCGGGCCAGCCCAGCTGAGGGGACAAAGCCCAGCCTGTGAGGTGAAGGCTCACCCCACCCTGGCAGCTTCTGCTGGGGGCTTTCAGGGGCGCAGAAGATTGCCCGCGAGTCCCAGGTGGACAGATACCCCACGTTCCAAGCCACGAGAGACGGAGAGGGACCAGTCCCTGTCCCTGAAGGGGGTGCTGCAGAACACACCTCGTCCCCCCCCGGCAGGTGCTGTGACAGTAACGGGGCACCACGGGATGGGCACCGACGAGCCTGCCTCTGCCCTTCTGACCCCCAGGGACACCCCCATCCTCTCCCACAGGGGCGGGAGCACAGAGGGGGGCTTCCCCCAGCAGACACAGGGTGGGCAGCACAGCCCCGCAGGTGTCTGACAGACACTGGGCCTCAGCCACCCCAGGGAAGCCCGGCTCCACCACGTGGCCCAGAGCCGGTGGCCCTTGTGAGGGCAGCACTCCTGCTGGCCACAGCCTAGCCTCTCAGGATCGCTGCCCTGCTTCCTCGGAGTCAGGGCCAGAGAGAGACGCTTTCAAGAGAGCCTGGAAATAAGCCCACTATCAAAAGCAGCGGCCACGGAGAGAAAACCACGTACCCCTCACAGGCTCCGGGATGCTGGGCTCTCCGGCTGCTCACCCGTTCCTTGCTGGTGGCCGAAGGGGCAGGGCTGCAGCACAGGGGCAGCGAGCAGGCCGCGGAGGGGAGCCTGGGTGTGGGGGGGGCCCCGGCCTCACTCAGCCCTACAGCCAGCCTGCCCGGCGCCGGGCGCTGCGGCGGCAGAAGGAGGGCAGCGCACGAGCACGGGAGCTCGGGCCGCATCCCTGCCTCCCCACCCTCAGCTCCGTGGAGGCCACAGGGAGGAGCCCGGCCTTAGCTGCGGCTGCAGCTGCGCTGGGCCAGCAGACTCCAGAGTGAGCCTTCCGCTCCCCTGCCCTCCCCTGCCCTCCCCTCCCCTGCCCTCCCCTGCCCTCCCCTCCCCTGCCCTCCCCCTCTGCCTTCCCTCCCCTCCCCTCCCCTCCCCTCCCCTCTGGGATCCTCCAGTCCCTGCACAGGATGCAGCCCCTGAGCCGGCAGCAGCACCCGCCTCAGGGTCAGTTCCCAAGCACACAGCCGGCAAAAAGTTCCTGCTGGGGCCAGTGTAAGGCTGGGGGCAGCTGGGGCCATACGGGTGAGGACCAAGGGCCGTTTGGGGGCCCCTGAGAAAGGGGCTCAAGGCAGCCCCACCCATCTGTGAGAGCTGGGGCTCCTGCAGAAGACAGGGTCTTGGCCCTCTGTGAGAGGAAGGAGGGGGAGGGGGGAGGGGAAGGGGGAGGAAAGGGGTCTGAGGAAGGGCTGTGGGGCACAGGGCTAGCCCGGGCAGGTCAGGCAGAGGCCTCCCAGACTCAGGGTGGTGGGCGCCCGCAGGCCACTCTGTTGTCTCTCACGCACAGGGCGCCACACCTGATGCACATGCCATCTGGTGGGGGAAAGGGAGCCCCGAGAAACTCAACAGAAGGAAGAGAGGGAAGCAAAGGGGCTCCCAAGAGAAGGCCTGGGGCGCAGGCTGCCCCCCAGTGCTGACGCCCCAGGTCACGGTGCCCACTGGCACAACGGCCTGGAGGGGCAGCCGGGGTGCCTGAGTTCAGCCGGGCAGGTCCCGGGGTCCAGCCCGTCCCCCATTTCAACATTCCAGACCCCCACGCGGGTGGAGAGCGAGCAGTGACGGGAACACATGGCGCTGGTGATTTGCTGGACCACCGTGGGCTCCAGCGGGGCTCACCCCAGACACGCTGGGAGTTGGTGGGCCCGGGCCTGCTCAGACCCCTGGTCTCCCACCTCGAGCAGGGCCTGGCACAGAGCAAGCTTCTCTCCTCGGCCTTCCCAGACTCTGAGGCAGGCCCGGGCCACGGAGTTCAGCTTCTCTCACAACACCAGGCCTGCCTTCCATCTCCTGCAGAAACAGGGAGGTGCGCCCTCTCGCCCCGCCGCCCCGTGCGCCTCCCCCGGCCCGTGGCAGTTCAGGGTCTGGTGGCTGCCCTGCTGCAGCCCAGCGTGCGGGGCGTGAGCAAGCCGCTCTGAAGGCACCCCTGCAGTGAGCCGTCCTTCGCTCTACAAGACATCTCCTGCCAAGCAGGCTCACGCCCCTCTCCGCACCAAGCACGCGCTGCCTCACAGAACGCCACCTGCCGGGTCGGGCGGCCACCTGCTGCCAGCGGCCGTGCTGCTGCGCCCACTCTCAGCTGCCACCTACCCGCACGGCCGCTGGCACTGCCAGAGCCCATCAGGGATTGGCACAGCTTGGGATACACCGTGAGAAGGAAACACAACAGCTCCGAATTAATTTAGAAAGCGCAGCGCCCCGAAGAATGACAACAAATGGCCGGCAAGTGCTGGGGGCAGCCAGGACGGGCCCTGCCCACCGGCCCATGGCTCTCCTGGGCAGAGCCAGCCGGGGGTGGAGTATCTCAGAAGTCTCCCCATCCACAGATGGGCAGGAAAGGCAGAAGCGGCAGCACGTCCCTTAGGTCCCTGCCACACCCAAAAACTTTAACGAGACGGGAGGGGGCGAGTGTGCCAGGGACAAGACCCCTGGGCCGGCGCCACAGCCTGCAGACGCCCCGAAGCATCCCAGGATGGGTCCCGGGGCAGAGGCAGTCAGTGACCCGTGCCCAGTCCGGAGAGAACGCTGGCCCCGGAACCCACCCAGGCCTCTCCACGCACAGCACCTGAGGGTTCAGCCCGCGGGGGGCACAGGAGGGCGTGGGGAGGGCAGCAGCTCGCTTCCACGCTTGCAACCCCATGGCAGGGGACCTGCCACCTCCCTGAGCTAGACACCTTGTCCCAATGCTGCCCGGACCAGCCGGCAGTGGGAGCAGGAACAGTGCAGACCCCTGGGGACCCCTGGGCCAGAGGTAACCAGAAGGGCCAGGGCTCCTCTTGCCAGGCCTGAGACACTCAGGCAAACCAACAAATGAGGGCGCACCTGATGATTAGAAGCTGATAGGTTTACAGTCGTCGCGTGAGGCTACAGATTTTCCTTGCAAATTCCATCAAGTCCATGCCTCAGGGCCAAAGCTTCAAATCAGAAGGATACCTGTGGCCGCTGAGAGCCCCGGGCCACACAGGTGATGCCTAGGTGGTACCAGCAGGGCCCAGCTGGGCTGTGGTGCCTTCTCAGCCTGGGATCTGCCTGGAAAGGGCTCAGTCTTGGGGGAAGCACTGCTCACTTCCCATGGACACGAGAGGGAAGGCAGGAAAGCAGGAGGGCTACGAAGAGAGGGCCCCACGGACACGGCGCCTCTCCAGGGTCACGCGGCCTGTCCCGAAGCCCCCGGCAGAGGCACACACGGCCCCGCCCTTTCCAGAACAGCTGAGCCCACCGCCCTCGGGGCCCCCCTCGTCAGAGCAAGTAGCGGGGCTCTGGCAGGGTGGGAAGCAGAGGGTCTCAGCTCAGAGCCTGGGGGAGGCCCATCCTTGGTGCCCACCCTGACTGGGCTCCCTCTGTGTCAACATGCTCCCAGGAGGACACGGTGGCGGGGGGCAACCAAGGGGACATAGCCGAGGGGGCTCCAAGCGAGTGCACCGTCGCTGCCCACCGGCTCTGGGGCAGCAAGCCCTTCCTGCCCACGACCCTTCCCACCACCCTAAGAAGAGAGACGCGGCCTCAGGTACAACAGAGCTGGGAGCCAAGTGTCACCAGGTCCTGCTCCTTCCCCAAAGCCAGCAGCTCCAGCCCACGTGAGCTGCAGGAGCAGGGAGGGAGCTGCTGGGACGTCTGAGCCCCACCGGCCCAGCCTGCACGCCCTGCGGGGCAGAGAGACACCCACCCTCCCAGGCTGAGGCCTTTCCATGCTCAGGCGGCCTGCCCGCCCGGGCCCAGAGAAGTGTGCCCCGAGGCGGTCAGCTTGTCCAGACCAGGCTGCCCCACTCCCTCGGGCAGCCTGTGCACCAGGGCCCTCTGCCGGTGGCCGCCTCAGAATCCAGCGCTCTCCCTGGATGTCACCGGAGGCCCTACTGACACAGGCACCGCCACCCCAGCTGTCACGCAACCCCACTGCAACTCTTCGCCCGCCCCTGGGCAGGCAGCACCCCTGGCCCCTCACCCGGCCTCCATCGCCTGTGCCCAGGCCTGCCCAGCCCCTACAGCAGGCTCTGCATGGGGAGGCAGGCAGGGCTGCCAGAGGCCCCTCCCAGGGCCTGGAGCGGAGGCGGGGCAAGGCCTACAGGAGCAAGGCCATGTGCAGGAGGCCCACGGGCTGCCCCATCTACCCCACACCCAGAGACCTCTACTTCTCAGAGGCCACGGGTCAGTGAGCCCCTCCTGTCCCCAGCACACAGGTTGCTGGGGGTTGCAGGGAGCCTCCCTTCTTCCCCCACCAAGCACACACTGGGGACAGGTGGGCAAGTGGGCTCCCACCACCCCTCCCTCGCCCTGCTCCTGCACAGACCCTGTTCTGCAGGCCAGCCTGCCGGTGCAGTGAGCCCGCCCCAGCGTGGGGCCCTCCCTGGGCAGGAAGTGCCTGGGCACTCTCACTGCCCACACTGCCCTGACTCTGTAGGTCTGCTCCCCCAGGGGCCACGCACCCTGTCTGGGGGAACATGACATCATCTGGCCTTGAATTAGCTCCAGAACTCCATACACAACGTCCACCACTCGATACAAAATAACCAGACATACAAGCAAATCACACTTGACACAAAACTAAGAAGGAAAAAAACAGGCAATGGAATGAACAGGGATCCAGATAACTGGGTGGTCAGACACGGACTTTAAAAACGATTAATAGGGCTTCCCTGGTGGCGCAGTGGTTGAGAGTCCGCCTGCCGATGCAGGGGATGCGGGTTCGTGCCCCGGTCCGGGAGGATCCCACGTGCCGCGGAGCGGCTGGGCCCGTGAGCCATGGCCGCTGAGCCTGCGCGTCTGGAGCCTGTGCTCCGCAACGGGAGAGGCCACGGCAGTGAGAGGCCCGCATACCACCAAAAAAAAAAAAAAAAAAAAAAAAACGATTAATATATTCAAGGGCTTAAAGACAAGATTGCAGAACTTCCCTGGTGGCGCAGTGGTTAAGAATCCGCCTGCCAATGCAGGGGACACGGGTTCGAGCCCTGGTCTGGGAAGATCCCACAGGCCGCGGAGCAACTAAGCCCGTGCGCCACAACTGCTGAGCCTGAGCTCTAGAACCCGTGAGCCACAACTACTGAGCCCAGGTGCCACAACTACTGAAGCCCACGCGCCTAGGGCCCATGCTCCACTACAAGAGAAGCCACCACAATGAGAAGCCCACGCACCACAACGAAGAGTAGCCCCCCTGCTCGTCACAACTAGAGAAAGCCCACGCGCAGCAACAAAGACCCAACACAGCCAAAAATAAATTAATTAAAAAAAAAAAAGACAAGATTGCAAATTTTGGCAGAGACCTAGTAACTATTTTTTAATAGAAATTTTAGAATTTAAAAGTCACTAAAACTAAAACCTCAACGGATGCGTCTTGTAGCAGATTATACAAAGCTGAAACGACAATAACTAAACTAGAAAATAGGTTAGAAGAAACTACCCAGATTTAAGCATGGAGACAAGTCACAGAAGACACAGAGAAGAACACAGGAAACATGTAAGATATGGTGAACAGGCTCAGTACAAATGCAGCTGAGGTCCCAGAAGGAGAGGTGGGGATGGAGCAGAAGCAATGCTTAAAGACAGAATGGCTGAGATTCCAAAATTGATGAAAACCATCAAGCCACAGATTCAAGAAATAGCACCAACCCTAAGCAGGATAGATAAATGTACAGGAAGCACCATGGCACACCTGCTGAAGACCAGAGACAGAGAAAGCCCCACAGCCAGAGGGGGGAGAGCCACGCCACCCTCCTGGGAAGGACAGCTGACGTTACCAAACGCCGTCAGCTGGCGATGGGGAGGGTCTCTCCCCAGCACCGAAAGCCCCACAGCTTCCCAGGCAGAAACACTCTCCAGAGAGTAAGGCAAGAACAAGGACTTTTCAGATAAACATCTATTGAGAGCAGTGGTCCCCAGCACACCTGCAATATTACAGGATGTATTAAGAGGTGTTTCTCAAACAGACAGCAAGGAAAGGAAGAAGAGAAAAGGGAGAATAAATACATAGTCTAGGTCAATGCTGACTGTACACAATTTTTTCTAGGGTCTAAAATATATGGAGAATTAAAATCATGGCAGTTCCCCACGTTTGATGGAAGAGAGGAAAATAGGGTTTAAGTACTCCAAGCTTCTTACGTTGTCTGGGGAGGGATCAGACAGTAATTTCTAAGTACCAATAACAGTGAGTCAAGAACACACAATATAACCTCTGGGGAAACCACCAAAAGAAGAATAAAAGAATGTATAATAAGCTAATTGAGGAGAAAATGGAATTAAAAAATACACATCCAAAAGAAGAAGAAAAAGAAGAGAAAAAAACAAAACAGGTGCAACAAAGAAAAAGCACAGAGGAAGACAGCAGATTTAAACCCAATACCCTAGTAATTGCATTAAATGTGAACAGACGAAACCCTTTTTTAGAAAAACAATTTCAGATTGCACTTAAAAAACAACTATTTGCTAGATACAAAAAAATCTAAACATAATAACGGATGAAAGTAAACATGTCTGCACATGTCACACATAAATACATTTGCATAGAGAGTGTGTGTGTGTGTGTGTGTACACGAGTATATACACACATTTTGTGACACTAACTAAAAGGAAACTGGCCTAGCTATACCTGCTTCAGAGAAAGTAAATTTTAAGGCCAGCAGCTTTACTGGAGATAAAAAAGGACATTTCGTAGCAGTAAAAGATTCAATCCACCGGCGAGATATAACAATTCTAAGTGGTTTACACTCAGTCAAATGACCTCAAAATGCTTAATGCAAAAGTGACAACTGGAGAACAGTGGAAGATCTTAACACTCTCTCTCTGTGACTGGAAAAAGCAGACCCCCTCCCTGTCCCGCAAAATCAAAAAGTATACAGAAGACCTGAACAACACAATTAATACAACTTACCTTACAGAGCCCCAAACTCCCCAAGTGGAATCATTCTCTCTAAGTACACACAAGAGCTTTACCAAAACTGACCCTAAGCTGGTCCTTAAAACAAGTCTGAGCAGACTTCAAAGGACTGAAATCACACAGATAGCTAGCTGCCCAGTGGAGTGAAGCTGGGGAGCGGTCATTACAAAGAAACTCAAAAGCCCCAGGGGTTTGGAAATGAAGCAATCCCTTTTGAATAACCCTGGATCAAAGAAAAAATTACAATGAAAATTAGAAAACATTTTGGAGGAACACAAAAATAATTAACTTGCAGAAGACAGCTAAGG
This sequence comes from Orcinus orca, assembly GCF_937001465.1. Lineage (NCBI taxonomy): Eukaryota > Metazoa > Chordata > Mammalia > Artiodactyla > Delphinidae > Orcinus > Orcinus orca. The sequence goes on from NC_064575.1 coordinate 86,444,334, forward strand.
TTATGCTCAGGGGAGAATTTATAAGCTTACACCTGCATATTTCAGGAAAAAAGAGAACCTGGAGGTCAACTGTCCAGCCATCTGGTCCTGTTGCGCTCCGTCCAAGCTCAGACCCACTGGCCATGTGGGCAGCTCTGACCCTGGACAGCAGCCCCCAGCCCCGGCCTCGGCTCCCCGGCTGCCTGTCTCCCCACGTGCTGCCCCTTGGGGCACTGTCTCACGGCCCAGAGTCAAGGACATACACACCCGGGCCGGCCCCAGGGTCAGGGCAGCAAGAGGGGCAGTGTGGCCCTGCAGTCCCTCCCCCTGCTGCCCTGCCTTCCCAAGCCGAGGGGACCACACAGCATGGAGGTGGCAGCCTGAGACGGATGCCGACCACAAACCCCCACCCCACCTGGCATCTTCCCCCTTTAAAACGCAAGCCGTAAGGGGAGCCCGGCTAAAGAGAGCTCCACAGGGGAAACATGTCTTTGGAGTTCCTTTCTGAGATGACTTCTCTGTGCCCAAGCCCAGCTGCCCACCTCGGCGCCCCCAGCTTCACTCAAAGAGAGGGCCAAGGAAGAGCAGCTCCAGCCCAGACCCCGGCTCTGAGTCTCACAGGGAGCCCACTGCATCACTGGCCACGCTGGCACAGGGCCAGGCCGAGGTGTGCGGGGGAAGGGGTGCTCCATGACGTAGCCCGGGGCGGGCTCCTGGACTGGGACCATGGGAGCATGGAGGAGTGGGACCTGGGTCTGGATGGGGTGCCCAGCAACATGCTGAAGCTGTGGAGAGAAGGTGCCACAATCCAGGACCTGGAAGGCCATGGCCCACCTCCAGCAGGTAGGAGCTCCCACGCCCCCATCACCAGGTGGCCCCCACTCCCCAAGGGAGGAAGGGGCTGGGCCCAGGAGAGCAGGTGGGACAGACCACCTGAGGGGCCAGGGGCAGCCACAGGGAGAGCACTGAGGGCCCAGGGGGAGGCTGGGAGACAAAGCAGCCCTAGAAAGACTCTGCCCTGCACCCCGCGCCCACGGACGGGTGGGCTTCTGAGAGCGCACCGGCTGAGGGACCCTCGGGCCGGGCCAGGCCCAGCTGGCAGAGAGGCTGGGTTTAACTCGGTCAGCCAGGACACAGGGGCGGGCCACCCTCAGCACACCGTCTACACTCGTCGGACACCTGGAGACCCTGGCCCACGAGACCCCGGGGCTGCAAGCTCTGGCCATCGTGAGAACATCACCCCTCCTTCCCAGGGGAGGAGCGGCTCCCAGGGCTTCAGCCTCATGGAGTCACTCAGGTGCCCCTGACTCCGCGGAGGTCACAGCTCCCCTAGAGGCCCCACGCCTGGCAGGCGCCACACAGGCAATGCGCATACGCGTACACGCACTCCCACGCCAGCTCTTGTGGAAGAATTAATTAGCACGGCCATGACGAACGTAAAACTGGAGGCCTCCGCCACGCCTGATCATTTATGCAAGGCTCAGGATCGCTGCGGCTGCCTTTTGCAGGGCCTACTTCAGCATTTTCATTTTCCCTTAGGAAGCAGGGCTCCAGATTGAACTGCTCTCACGCCCTTTACAGCGTCTGCCATAGTAAAGCTAAACAACCCAACTGCACGCCAGCGAGTGATGATGGACCACAGACTGCTCCACGGCGGGAAACTCCAGCAGGGAGAAGAGCGACAGGAGCACCATCACCCGCCCAGCCGAGACCCGCCAAGCCGGCCCCACCCCCACAGCCCGCACAGAAACCCCCGAGATGGCCTTCCACAGCTGTGGGAACAGAGCAAGGCAACGCCAGCACCAGCCTGGAGGCTTAGAACCAGGGCTTGCCCACACCTCAGGACCGGGAGCCAGGACCAGAGCACTGGACACGACGGGGACACCACAGGGGTCACCCAGCCCCGGCCCTGCGCCCACCCCTCTGGGCCACAGCAAGCCTGCCTCCTTCCTCCCACCTGCCCTGGCTCCTGATCTTCCCAAAGTGCTCCCAGTGGGCGCTGGTGGTGAAAAAACACTACCGATGAACGCGGAGACCCAGGGCGAGGCTTCACTGTGCTCCCTCTGACCACTGGCCCTCCCGCGGTCCTGAGGCCAGCACAGGCCATGCACAGGGCTGCCCAGCGCCAAGCAGTGGGCTCTGGGCTGCCTCCCAAGAGTGAGGCTGCCACGTTAGTACCTGGCCCGCCGCCTGCCCGTGTCCACTGGGTACATCTGGTCAGAGGGGAGGCGGGGCCTGTTGGGAGAGGCTTGGGGCGCGGTAAGACGGGCAGGGCCCAAGACCACACCTACCTCTTCTGCCGATGACCCAGGATGAGTGGCCGTCCACTGCAGCCATAAACAGGTGACAGCAGATCCTCCAGGCCGCGTGGCTGGCACGGCAGACTAAGGGACGTGAGGGAAGCGCCCGCCACGTGCTGGCAAGCTCTGAGCCAGAGGCAGGCGGCTGTGTGAGGCCCGGCTTGAGCGAAAGCCTCGGCAGCGCTCAGATCCACACCTGACGGCACTGTGAACACTGGGCCCTTCCCGCCAACCACAGCCCTGCCGGCACAGTCCTGAGCGACCCGCCAGGCCCACACCCCCCACCGCGCTGGCCACTTGTCTGTGCAGAGGCAGGCGAAGGAGAGGTGGGTGGGCTCTCGCCACACATGCACTGTCCTGGGCAACCCCTGGGAGGCGAGGACGCCCCTGCCCGCACACCCGCCCGGGGCTTGTCCTTGGCACCTGACAGCAGACCTCTCCAAGTGACTGGGAGGAATCACGTGGCCTGTTGCTCCCAGGAAGCCCCCTAGCCTGGGGCCGAGTGTGCTGGGTGGGCTGCCAGCCCCCAACAACTGCAAGCGTCGTGCTGGGTAGGTGTGGACCAGGCAGCACCCTCTTTGCACACACGAAGCCTGTCACCTCAGGGCAGCCCGAGTCATGGCGCTGGGCCCGCTGTGGCCGGGGGAGAGGAGCCCCGGAGCTGGCCCCGAAGCCCCAGGTCTGCACTGGAAAGCGCACGTCCACACCGTGGGCTGTGACGACTAACTTCCGCAATCGAACGGGTGGCCAATCGGAAACCATCTTTGAGGTCTACGAAAAGTTCTCTTCTCTGCTGCCTTCTCTGGGGTCTGTCGGCACTGAGGCGGATCAAGTGGGGCCTCCGGCAGCCAAGGTGCGGTTATCCCCCCAGGGAGCACGGGGTGGGGTAGGGGTGTCACGTGGGGACCCCCAGGGACCACCTGCCCCACCCCCCAGCCAAAGTCTGACTCTAGGCCCAGGGAACTAGGTGGGAGGGTCAGACGGCTCGGCCAGAGAGGGCCGGTGGGGGGGGCAGAGCGAGAGGAGGAGTCAGGCTGGAATCTTTGTAAGGTCAGGTCCCCAAGGCACGAGGCCACAGGCCTGCTGACCATGCAGTTTCGAATTCAATTAAAGCGATTATCTGCTGTGTCAAATAAACTGTGTGCAGCATATATCGGGCGGCACTGTACACCTCGGGCTCATTATTCCCTAACTGTTTCCTCCTGTTTACGCGCCCTCAAATTAAACTGCTGATAGTATGAGCCCAAATAAAAAATGAGCGCACCTTGTCCCGAGGAAATGGATTCTCCCTTCCCCTGGACCGGCGATTGCCAGGTTTTATATACTCTGCTCCTGGTGACATTAGTAATTCAATTTTCTTTTTATTAGCCCCCTTATCTGCTGAGCAATACAGTGGCAGAGCTGACCTCTTTCGCATGGGTAAATGTTTAAAATCTTTTCCCTGATTAATTTTGCTAGTTAAGAAAAAGAGGAGAAATGGCCCAGCTCTTAGCCATCACAATGAATAAAGCTTAATGTTGATTGTGATGGAATTTCTAATGCCAGGGAGATTGATTGAACGCGGCAATTACACTGCAATAGTAACTCAAGGGAGACGGGATCGCTTTCTCCTGGCCATAGCCTTTTGGTTATTTAAAACAATCCAATTTGCAAGGATAATTACGTATTAGTGTTTTATCTGCCACTTGAAATGAACAGGGGAGTTTCGATACTGGCCCAGCACTAGCAGGTTATTGCTGCAAATTACTTGATATCTGCTTTCTTTCACATAAAGAGGAAATTAGGCAATCAATTACCAGAAAAAGGTGGATGAAGAATAAGAGGGGCAAGTGCGCCCTCTGCTGGCCACCAGGCTGCACAGCCGGCCTGAAGTGGGGACCCCAGCCGGGGAAGCCCACCTCTCCCTCTCCCCCTCCTCAGCCCTCCTGGCCTCAGCAGCGAGGGCGTCCCAAAGGGGTCAGGTCTGACACAGCTCCAAGCGGAGGGCTGCATCTGGCACTAAAAGTCTGTGTGGGAAACAGGGCAGAGAAGCCTCAAAGCAAGTAGATGCAGAGACAGCCTCTGCCCCCATTCCCAGGGAGGCCCTGCCAGTGGCCCGTAGGTGGGGTCTGCACTTTCCAAGAGACACACACACACACACACACACACACACACACACACACACACACACACACACACACACACACACACACACACACACACACACACCTGCGGGTAGGCCTTTCGAGAGAAGGGGGCTGGGGGAGCCGTCAGCCCAGGGAAATGACCTCCACCTGTCCCGGCCTCACGACGCCGGCCCAGCACACTCGCCTCCGCCAGCACAAGCCTCTCCAGTGAGCTCCCTGCCGTCAGGTCCCAAGGATGAGGACCTCACCCCTCGGCCTGTAGTTCAGTTGCCTCACCCGCAGTCTCATCCTCGCTGCTGCCCCTCCGGGACCGCTGGACATTCCTGGGGCCCCAACGTGGCCACCTTGTGTCCCTGAGCACACCCGTGCAGGCCCAGGTGCCTCCACTGTCCCTCAGGGGCTTCCCAACAGAACCCCCTTTTCCTTGCTGTGGCCGAGCACCACTTCCCATCCCTGGTCCTGCCTGCCCTCTGGCCTCGGCCCCTCCCACCCTCCAGGACACCGGCCACACAGGACCAGTCTCTGCTCCTGGAACAGGCAAAGCTCAGCCTACCTGTGACTTCGCCTGCAGAGGTGTGCCCACGCGCCCCTCTCCTCACGCAGGGCTCGGTTCAGATGTCACTCCTCAGAGACGTCCCCGCCACCCACCCTCCCCGAAGCTCCCTGCAGCACTGCTGCCTGTCTCCTTTTCCTCAGAGTGCTTCTGCCACCTGAAAGCAACTTTTCTTTTCTTTTTTTTGGCCGCGCTGTGCAGCCTGTGGGATCTTAGTTCCCCGACCAGGGACTGAAGCCGGGCCCCCAGCAGTGGAAGCGCTGAGTCCTAACCACTTGACCGACGAGGAATTCCCCTTGAAAGCAACTTTTCAGTCTGTTTACAAGCACCTGAGGAGCCGTTTGTGTCCAGCAACGCAGCACGGCCTCAGCACACACACCCCCCAGGAGACAGCACACTGCCCTGCACAGCTGTGCAGGAAACGGGGAGGGGATGAGGGGGTAGACAGAGGATGCATGGGGGGATGGACAAGTGGCTGAGTGAGGGGAAGCCTTCTGCAAGCCCTTCCCCCAACAGGACCCTCTCCCCTCCTGCAGAGCATTCTGTGCGTGGTTATCACACTGTCTATAACTATGAGCTGATTCATCTGCCTCCTAGTGGAGAGGAGCGTGAAGGCAGGGACTGTGGCAGCCCCATTGGCAGGCGCCACAGTCCCCACCTGACAGCCCCACACCCAGCGGTGCCCTCAGCCTTTCTCCCCCTCCCACCGAATACCATGGCTGCCCTGCCAGCAGGCGGCAGCCACCACCGTCCCCAGCCTGCACCCCACTCTGCTCTAGGCCTACAAAGGGGCCAGGCTATTCACAAGTGCAGGTGCAGCTCCTGGGACGACACACGCCACCTCCTCTCCCACCTGGCCTGGTTACCGCATCTGCAGGCCCAGCGTCTGTGCCCCCGCCAGCCCCTCACCCCTCTGTCCACCCCGCGACCGGGTGAGCATCCCAGAACATCTCTGGCCCATGGCCCTGGGACGCTGCCCACAGGCCCCTACCCAGCTCTCCAGCTCCCCGGCCGCCCCTTGGCCAGTGGTTCCTGCAGCAAGGCTGCTGCCAGGCTGTTCCCATGCCTGGGGCAGCCCTCACCCCGGCCCCCAAGCCGCACCAGAGCCCTCCGGCCTGGAGCCGGGAGAGAGGGCACCCAGGACCACCTGGCCGGCTGGTGGGAAAGCTTGGCTCTGCGAGGAGAGCTCCCGATGCTACTGCTGCCCACCCATCCGCAGAGGGCCCCTCGGTCCGTGGGTCCCCAGCCCACTCCTAGACCGCGTGGCGCTCCTTCCCTCGGGTGCCCACTGCAGCAGCCTGCCTTGGGCCTGTCGACCCCCAGGCCAGACTCCTTGGAGGCAGGGGCAGCACAGGCCTGGCAGGGACAGAGTCAAGGCCAGTGTGCGTACCTGCATCAGGACTCAGCACCCCTGGGTGGCAGGAAGGGCGCCAAGAGGCCCAGGGCCCTGTCTGCCGCGACCATGCCACACTCAACACCTGCCCAGCAGGTGCTCCACACACACACCTGCTTCCAGGCCCAGCAAGGGGGCCCGACGCCCAGCAGACGCGCACCAGATCCCCCAAGAGCTCTGCTGTCAGGAAGGGCCCAAGAAGGCAGGACAGGGCCTTAGGGCCTTCCCAGCACGCTGCCCCGGCTGGGACACTCCTCCCCCAAGCCACCTCCAACCACGTCCATCAGTCAAGCCTCGCTGAAATACTACCTCCACAAGGGGCCCTACCTGGCCACCCCCTCTCTGTCGCCCCGACACCCTGCTAGTGGCAAGTCACGATGGGAATGTCTCAGCAGCTGGCCAGCTCGAATGCGGGCACCAGAGGGCAGGAGGAACCACCCCTGTCTTGGGTCTCCTGGGCCCCCAGCACCTGGACCGCCCACTTCCCACAGCCGGCCCTGAGCACCACCATCATGGCCTGCACACTGCCATCCCGCGTGACACCTCATCTGTGGGGACAGATCTGTCTGCAACTTCTCTGCACACCCGACATCTCGGCCGGCTAAGACAACACCGTGACAGAGAGGATCTGAACAGGGGCCATGAGTCCCCACAGAGGCCCAGATGTCCACAGACACCACCTCCTGGCCTCTCCCCCAGCTGCCCCAAGAGGCCACCTGACCCCCCACCTGCCCTCAAGCTCCCTGGGGGCCCCCCCGCCACCAGTCTCTCGAAGAGAGGGGCATCCTCAACTCGTCCTCTCCAGTCAACCCGCGGCAGCCTAACCGCTGGTCACCTTCAACCTCTTCGCTCCCAGCCAGTCCTGCAGCCAAGGCCCGCCCCCCAATCCAGCCACCTCGCAGGAACCAGGAACCACTAACGGGGCTCCCTCTGCTCTGTCACCCGGCATGAAATCCACACTTGCCATGGTGCACGGGATACGGCCAAAGGAGAACGGGTGGGAGGCCGGCACCCTCCAGCCTCACTTCCCCACAGCCCTCTCGCCGCCCCGCTCGACCCTCTGCCTGGGACCCCATGGCCCACCCTCCCACGGCCGGCTAGGCGCAGATGCTCAGCACAGCCCAGGCACCAGCTCCTCCAGAAGCCTTCTTCAAAGACTCCCGGCCAGGCCAAGGACCACGCCCTCGGCTGGGCTCCCCAGGCACCAAGCGTAGCACAGTTTCTAGAGCACGAGGCCCCGGCTGGAGCGCCCAGCGCCGAGCCTGCCCGGCCCCAAACCCTGTCACCTCCAGATCTCATACGGGTCAGTCTAGAAGCCGCTGCCGCACGTTCACCCCGCCGCTCAGAGGGGCCACCTCAGGACCAGGCACCCAGGTGAAGCCTGGCTCTGCAGCCTCCCCAGAGCACTGCCATCGTGGCAGTGGGGAGCCAGCCTCCTGCGGGGGCCACGCCCACAGCGCTCCCCATTCTGTTGCTGGACTCCAGGGACTCATTAAGAGGGCAAAGCCGACCCCTCCCAGGCCAGCTCAGGCTTCCCGAAGAAAAGGCAGCGCCAGCAGGGAGGGGAGGGGTAGACCTGTGGCCCAGGCAGTGAGGAAAGGAGGGAGAGGCCCTGGGCGGCACAAGCCACGTCTCCTCCCACTTCAGGGCTGCGGGGCTGCCACCCTCTCATCTACCTTCCCGCTCCTCCTGCCAAGAGGGACTCGGCTGCACATACACAGAGGGATGTGCTGAATAGACCACCACATGCCTGCCTGGAAGCATCTCTCTGACCCAGAGTGCAGGGCACGGTACCCCGGTTCTTCTTCTCCACTCACTAGCCCAGGCCACCCACTGCCCGCCAGGCTGAGCGCTCCTGGGCCAGGGCCCCACAATGCAAGGTGGACGGCGAAGGTGGGTCCCAACAGGGAGCAGAGCCATCACAGGCCCAGGGAGCCCCTCCTCCTGGTCATACCTTCCTTGGTGGGGAGGTGGGCCCGGCCAGGAGGCAGGCAGCACAGCCGGTGCCTGCTGACCTGCATCAGGCCCTTGTTGGGCGTCTTCTTCAGCACAGGGCTGCTCTTCCCCCGGAGGGCCTGCCTCCGCCGCAGGCTGAACTGGTTCCTGGCCGTGGTAGCAGGTGGGGGGCTGCTCTTCTTGTCCCCAGGAAGGCTGCAGAGACAAAGAGCAGACGGCTCCTAACAGGCTCCCCCAGCGAGTGGCTCACCTCCCACCCCTGCCCACCCAGATCCCAGCAACATGGACTCAGCCCCCGGAGGGAACCAACCTCAGCAGCCGTCAGAAGGCTGCTCCCCACCCATCCCCCCACGCCACCCCCTCCTCCTCCCCGCCAGGACCAGGCTCGCAGCCACAACCCTGGAGGATCCCAGAGCCAAGGCAGGCGGAGAGCGCAGGAGAGCAGCTTCGACCCCCACCCAGTGCTCCACAAGCACCTCCTGCACCGCCCCAGGCAGATGAGCCCCCGCCTGGAGCTGGAGGAGAAGCAAAGCAGGCAGGCCTTGTACGGAGGAGGCGCTGCCACCAGCCTGGTGACCCCCTCCCCACACTGGCGGAAACAGAAAAAGTGAGGAGGGCAGGGAACCCGAGGAATCCAAGACAGCACCGATCGGGGAGGGCAGGGCCCAAGACCAGGTCAGACAGCAGGAAGGACCTCTGGAGTGGGACTTGCTGGGAGGTCAGCGAGTGTCACCACGTCTGACGGCAGAGGCAGGCCCTCTGCCCTTGCCACTGGCAGCCACCACAATTAAGTCCCTGACCCCAGACGGAGCACTGGGCCATGACACCGTCCTCGAGCCTCCTCTAGACCCGAGAGGACAGAGGGCGGGGAAGGTGACATGGGTTCAGTGAGGCCGTGACTCACCCTGTCACCCGGCCATCAAGGGGCAGCATTCCTCCCCGGTGGAAAGGCGACCCCCTCCCACAGAGACACTGCGCCCTGGGTTTGCTTGCCCTGCTCCTGGCCTGGGCACAAAACCTGCAGGCCCAGAACAGAAACCACCCAGCAGTCTCTGGTCTCTTGCCCACAGGAGAAAGGGTGGGATGCTGCCACCACCTCCACCTGTCCCCACCTGGCTGGGGGCCCCAGGCCAGCCCCCAGCCAGGTTGAGCCCTGTCACTCAGCTGTAAGGGACAGCAGTGACCCTGGCCTCATTCCTACTGACTATGGTGACACCACCACAGGCAAAGCTCCGCGCTCAGGCCCCGTCAGGGGTGATGCTTCCTCTCCACCTCCCACACCCCTGCGGGCGGGCCCTCCCACCTGCTCTGCATACAAGGCGGAACCTGCCTGGCCAGACAGGGCCGGGGGCGGGGCAGGGACACACACCTAGCACTCCCCCGCCTCCGGATGATCTTGGTGCGGCTCTTCACTTTGTAAGCCGAGAGCGGGGTCTCACTGAAGAGGGGCTTCAAGCTGCTGGGTCCCACTGCTGGTCTGTCCCCTGGGGGGAACCTAGATGGGACTGGGGAGAGCTGGGAGGCATGGTCCTTGCTGCCGGCCTCTGACTGCCAACGGAAGGAGGAGGCCGAGGAGGCCAAGGGGCTGGAGGCCTTCCACTTGTACTTGCTCGGGGAGGCCCCAGGCACGGAGGCTGCGGCCGACCTCCTGGGCTTGGCATCCAGGTCGCCTCTGAGCTGCGGCTTCTCCGTTCGTTCCGCTGCAGAAAAGGGGGCCTTGCACACATTCTCCGCCACTGCTCTGGGACTGAGGGCCCTCCGAGGGGCCCGGGGACTCTTTGCCGAGGCAGCCACCCATTTGTAGTTGTTTTGCCGGAACTTGTTGCTTCGACAGGACACCAGCAGCAAGGGCTCCCGGGTCTGCCTGGGTCCAGCAGCAGGTCTAGCTGGGCCTGCCACCAGGCCAGAGGCAGCTGACTGATCTGCATGGCCGGCGTTCACTCTCCCATCCCCAAGGAGCTGTGTGCCGCAGTTGGCCGCAGGTTGTGAGCCCACCTTCCGGCCCAGGGCCGTGCCGCCCCGCTGGGGCGGGCTGGAGGGCGGGAAGCGGGCCCTGGCCGCAACTGCGCTCTCACCGACCATCCGCCGGGGCTCCGAGGGGCTGCTGCTCACAGTACTCATCGACTTCACCACCCGGGGCTTGCCAGGCTCCTTCTGGCAGACCAGAAGGGGGTCCTCCTCACTGCAGCTCCCCTTAGCTCTTCCTGGCCTCGAGGGCTGCTGCTGCCCACCGGGAAGCTCACCCTCACCTTCCTGAGGCCTGTGGTTGCTCCAGGGGGCATCCCCGTATTCTTCCAAGGAGCCCCGCAGGACCCCTGCAGTGCCAGCTGAGCCCGGCTTTGACGGTGGTTTGACATTGATGACCATGTTCTGATCCGGACTGAGCTGGACCTGCCTCTCCAGGATGTACTGCTGGGGCTCGGGACCCTGGCTGCCCCCAGCCCCAAGGGGCGGCTGCGCAGCACAGTCGCCGGGTGGGTCCGAGGATCCCAAGGGCCGATTCACAAGGGAGTATTTCTTGCGCCACACGGGCCCATGGTTCGGGGAGAAGCCCCTCCGGCTCAGACGAGGGCAGCGAGCACTGAAGGCCCTGCCGCTGCTGTAAGCGGGCGGCTGCCACTGGGAAGCGGCGGAGGTGCCTGGGGCAGAGGCATTGCCATGGAGGTTTTTGTAGTCATCGATCAGACCTGAGGAGACAGGAGCACAAGCCCCATTAACCGGAGGGTGAGTAAAATCAGTGAGAATTCCCTGGAGGGGCATCAGCTGACCAGACACCCCGCAGACCCCGGTGGATCCTGTCACGTCCCAGTGCAGGAGGGGCAGCTGCCAGTGCGTGAGAACCACTGAAAGTCAGCCCAAATTCCCTAGGCCAATCTTCTCCATAAGTCTTTTCCCGTCAGTTCTATTTCAATCCTATTTCTAGTTGCTTATCCTTAAAATGTATCCCTGTGGCATATTCCCTATTCTCCAAGAATATTATGCTAGGTTCACAATCCTTTGAGAAGAAGTGTCACTCAGTATGAAAAGACCAGCAAGGCCCTATGCTGTAATGCCTCAAGAGACATGGAGGCCCTCTGGCTTGCCCACAGATAGAAAGGGAGCAGGGCTGCACCTTAATGAGCTCCCTGCCTGGCACACAAGGCAGTGAGGGTGAGGTAAGTGACACCCCTGGGTACTCCACACTTGACAAGAATGTCACACCATCCTCCCCTGAGGAGAGGAGAGGCCTAATCATCGGGAATCGCAGTGCAGTGGACCGCCACGGGGCCTTGCCAAGGAAGCCCCTGGACAGCTGTGCCCGTGCAGGTGGGGCACAGGCCTCGGCTGAAACAACCCAAGCTGTTACAACTCAGCCAACAAGCCCCACCGTTACAACGCTCCCCCACATGTCCCGCCCCCAGGCCCAAAGAGAGCCAGGTCCAGACCTGGTGACACCTCAGGGCAGATATGATGGAAGGCCAGGAAGTGCCTGGAAGGTGGGCTCAGCCCACCTGAACTCTCCCCCATACACACTTTCCAAGTCCTTAAGTCTTCTCTTTGTGGGAATAACTTTACAAGGGTAATTTTTTTTTTTAAGTATAGCAAACCACATTAGGTCTAAAAATGGAAAAGTTTGGAAACTGAAGACTGGGGAGTCTGGGCCGGGAATATCACGGAGAGTGTGACTGTACGGACGGAAGGAGCGTCAAAACGGGCTGTCCAGGGAAGAAACACACACCTGGCCCCGAGCGGGCTTTGCCACTGTCGGGCGCGGGGAGCGAGGGAGCGCCCAGGGGGCGCCGAGTACGTGCCCGCGCGTGGGGGTGGGGGGCCCCCTCCCGCCCGCCGGTTACTAAGCGACCGCCCCGCCGCCACCAGCCGCAGCGCCGGAAACGCTCGCATCCTCCGTCGAAACCCGAGCTGGAGGTGACCCAGGCCAGTCGGGACGCCCCTCCGGGTCCCCTAGACCCAGCCCGACCCCACCTACCTCCCCACCCGACCGGACCTAGCCGCCGAGACCGCGGGCGGAAAGCCACCCCCTTAGGGGAGGCGGGCAGGGGCCCGCTGTGAAGAGAAGGGGAAGAAAGGGACGCGCGACCCGGGCCCGACCCGACCTGACCTGACCCACCCTGCAGGAGACGGATCTGCCGCCGTAATTGCTCCTTTTCCTCCATCTCCAGAGTCCGCGACGCCCGGCCAGGCCCCCGCGACGTCATCGCCGCGCGACCGTTTCCCCGCGGGCTGGGCGGAGCGCGGGGAGGTGCCGAGACTGCGCACTGAGGCAAGGCCTGGGCGACTGCCGGGCCGCGGGGAGGGGGAGCAGAAGAGATGAGCCCGTCGCCCTGGCAACGGCTGGAGAGGCGGGGTCACGCATGCGCAGAGCTGGGGGGGTCGCGTCACTACGGAGCGCCGGGAAGTGGACTCACCGCTCGTGTGAAGGGGCGCTGCGGTAGGTGGTCGCCGCCCTGGAGCGCTCTGGCCGCGTTCTTCGCCAAGAACTCTCGTTCCTTGCGGGACTGGGCGAGGGCCGAATTCCAGACCCCACCCCAGCGGCGACCTGGTAGGATGAGGGCCCAAGAGACTCTATTGTTGCGCGGGCCAGGACAGGAGAAGAAACGTCCAAGATCGAAGAGGCCCTACAGAGACGTGTTAAACCTCTGAAAACTTGAAAGATTTTGGTGTATCAGTGGAAACAAGTATAAAACCAGGTGTGTAAATCCCTCGATAGAGCTGGGGCGTGTAAAATGGTATGGCCGCTGTGGAAAACAGTCTGGTGTTTCCTCAGAAAGTTAAAAACAGAATTAGGGTTTGTCCCAGCACTTCCACTTCCGGGTATATACCCTGAAGAAGTGAGAACTCAAACATGTGCCAGTGTTGGATGGAGCATTATTCGCAGTAACCAAAAGGTGGAAATAGCCCAAGTGTCCATGAGGATGGATGGATAAACGGTGTATATCCGTACAATGGAACAGGATTTAGCCTTGAAAAGGAATGTAGTACTGATCCATGCTACGGCATAAATGAACCTCAGAAACATTACGCTAAATGAAGTAAGCCAGTCACGAAAGGACAAATACGGCAAAATTCCACTTATATGACATAGCTAGAATAGGGAAATTTATAGAGACAGAAAGTAGATCAGAGGTTACCAAGGGCTGAGGGGAGGAGGAATGGGGAATTAATGCTTTTTGGGTAGAGTCTATGTTTGGAGCGATGAAAAAGTTTCGGAAACAAGCAGTGGTGATGGTTGCACAACATTGCGAATGTACTTAATGCCACTGAAGTGGACACTTTAAAATGATTATATAACAATTTTTATATATTTACCACAATAAAAAAGTGGACAGAATGTGTCTGCACAGACCTGAAAAATAGGAAATGTTAAAGGAAATTCTTCGAGCTGAAGGGAAATGATACAATATGGAGACAGAGCTACATGAAGAAAGAGAACAGGAAACGGGAAATATGTTAGTAATTTTTTTAAATTCTCATTTCTTATTTTCTCTAAAAGACAAATAGATACAGCAAAAATAATAAAAACGTATTGTGGGTTTATAACATATGTAGAGGTAAAACATATGCCACCAATGATTCAAGGGGTCACGTGCTCTGTCTCCTGCAGGTGAGGATGCAGCCCACAGCCTCTTAGGTCAGCACCTGAACCCACCTTACGGAGTCAATGTTACTCCACTCAACATACAGCAGTGGGCACCCTGGGATTTCTTTGGCGGAGGTGGCCCCAGGCTAGGAAGACCAGACAATAGAATGGCCCCTGCACTCAGGCTGTGAGATGGGGTGAGCCACAGGTCGTGCCCCACCAGCTGAACACTGTGTAAGACCCTTAGGCCTTGGCCGAACTCTGAGGGCAGGGTAGGGGAGTTCTCGTGGAATGACGGAATTTCCCACCAGGGATCTTGAAAAGCACTTCTTTGGACTTGCCCTGTCTTGCTTCTCTTGAGAATCCTGCAGCCATCACCTTATGAATGAGCCAGGGCTGGCCTGATGGAGGATGGACAACACATGCCAAGTTAATACCACTGACCCTCTTGACAGCCAGCCGTCTGCCAAACAATGAGGCCAGTGGTTGCCAGCTAGCCACAAAATCGATGAACCCAGGTGATACCATGTGGAGCAGAGATGAGCCTAAATGTCATAATTTAGGGCACCTCACGGGATTATGAGCAAACCAGGGGATGTTTGTGTCACTAGGTTTTGGGGTGATTTATTAGCACACACTGACGGATTCATGGGTCTAGCGCTGAACTTGTCTTCTGTGCCCGACAAGCTCTCTGCTCCTGGACTTCAGTCCTGGGGTGGTGGAGCGGAGAGCCCAGCCACTTGCTGAGAGGAGGCAAGGTTTGTGGGTTTGTCTCCTGGAGTTGTGAAAGTGTAAGTGGGATGTAAGTGCTGTCACGATTAACTCCTTAAAACTGACCTTGACAGTTACACTTAAAACTCTGATGCCCATCAAGCTGGCACCGATTAAAGCAGCCTGCCTTCAGTGTTCGGGGCGAGGGCAAGAGACTCCACTGTTCACTTTTTGGATGTTGGCACAGCCTTTCTGAAGGGCAATTTGCAACACGTGCCAAGACCCTGAATACCGTGTGAGGAATTTCACTTTTCAGAATCCCCCCAAAAGAGATAATGAAACACGTGCAAGGCCTTATGAACAAAAATATCAGGTGCTGGGGGGAAAGGGATGGGGAGGGATAAATTAGGAGTTTGGGATTAGCAGATACAAACTACTGTATATAAAATAGATAGCAAGGTCTTACTGTATAGCACAGGGAACTGTATTCAATATCCTGTAAAAAACCATAATGGGAAGGAATATGAAAATACCTATGCATGTATAACTGAATCACTTTGCTGTATACCAAAAACTAATAGAACATTATAGATCAACTATACGTCAATAAAAATTAAAAATTTTAAAGTCAGGTGCTGAGTTCTTTACATGGAACAAAAATATTGAGCATGTTTATAGCCCATTACAGTGTGCCAGGCCCCCCCCTTTTTTTTTTTAAAGCACAGGTCTGTGTTTGTTTGTTTACTTATTTATTTATTTGGGCTGCGCAGGCTCTTTGTTGCAGGCTTGTCTCTAGTTGCAGCACATGGGTTTAGTTGCGCGGCGGCATGTGGGATCTTAGTTCCCTGATCAGGGATCGAACCCGCGTCCCCTGCATTGGAAGGCAGATTCTTAACCAGTGGACCAGCAAGAAAGTCCCTAGGCCCCATTCTAGTGTTAACACACATTAATGCATTGAGTCTTCACAACAACCCTGTCGTTTCCAACTTAAGGATGAGGAGACCAACACAAAGGGGGTCAATCTCCCATCCCAAATCACAGGGTAGCCTCACCCTCCCCAGACTCCTGCGCATCCTGGGCCGACTACTTCCAGGCCATCTCTCTCCTCCAGTGGTCTCTTCTTGCTGGCTGCCCACTCTCCGAGTGATCTCTTCTCTGCCAATCCTCTCTCTTCCCCGCAGTGGACCTTCCCATAGGGCTGCCCAGGTGCAGGTCTGGGGCCATAAAAAGGACTCCATTACTGGCATTCAGCAAACAAGTGCTGAGGAACAGACATACCTGTTGCTGGAAGGCCATTTCCATGGACTTCTCCCTCTCTCCCCTCACAGGGGAGTTGTCTCCCACCGCCACCCCTCACCTCCCTCTGCTCTCCTCCCTTCTCCCACACCCAGCTTCCTGCTCTTTTCACCACCCTAGCCCAAGCAGCCTTCCTGAGCCGCACGCTGTTCCCCCGGCCACCCCACCCACATCTGCCCTTGGCCTTGCACACCCCCCTTCTCTCCAGCCCCACCACATAAGGCTACCCCAGGCACCAGCCTCTCTGAAGGGGGTGGGAGAGTAGGAAAGCAATGCAGCTGTACCGAATGCACTTTTACCAGGGCACGAGCACAAAATGTCAAATCCTTCCTGAGCTTGTTACCTGTCTCCTTGTTCTGTGGCCTGCAAAAGTATCTGCGTCCCCCCTCCACCAAACCAGCCTGCACCTCCCTTGGGGAATGTCCCCCTCCTGCCATCTCCTTCCCTCCAGGAGGTCTGCATGCGATGGGAGTCAGGCACCCTGACTCACCGGGCCCTCACGTGGGAACAGGTGCTTGGCTGGCTGGGACCGCTACCCCATGGATACCTCCTTGCCTTTTATCCCAGAGGGAGAGAGGCAGGAAGTGAGTGTAGAAGAGAACTACCATTGAGGGCTCTGTGGGTCCCTCCTTCATCCCAGCCTCCAATCCCCCACTTGACCCCCCACCCTCACGGCAAAGCATGAGCCTCAGAACCAGATCCTCTTGGGAGAAAAGTTGATTAATCTACTGTTTCCTAGATGGCAGCATTTCCACGAGGCTCTCAGGGACCACGGTGGATGGATGGTGTGAATCTCACCTCCACAATTTCCCACATGCCCTAGTACTGGGCAAGCCTAACTAGGTGGAAGAGACACCCCCCCCCCCCCCCCGCCAAGCCCAGCAATGCCTGGATCCCAGCAGTAAGAGCCCCCTGCAGCTGGGGCAAAGTGAAGTGAGGCTCAGAGCGTCGGAAACAAGAGCCGCTTCCCTCTGCAGAGGACCAGTTGGAGTGGGGCAGGGTTCTGAGCCGCTCCCCCGACCCCTGTCAGCAGAAAGTGCCGAGCCAGGCAGGGTGCCGCAGGCCTCCGGACCGAGGACCAAAAGGAAACAAGACAGGAGGGCCGCGCGGGGGAGGGGCGGCTGGAGGCGGGGCGTGGGCGAAGGGAACCGCCAGTCACCCGCGCCGGCCCCCAGGACGCACCGTGAGCCTCCGCTGATCCTGACCTGCGGGGAGTAGTTTCCTCGCCTGCCTCCCCCCCACCCAGTTCTGCCGCCCCTTCCTGAGGCCTATGCCCCTCCTGACTCCCGGGGCGCCCCTGGATCCGAGACCGCCCTGCTCTGGGGCCGCCCCGTCGCCCAGCGATCCGCCGAGCGTTGATTGAGCGCCTGCTGGACAGGCCCTGCTGACCGGCGGTCCGAGCCGCCGCCGAGGGTCCGGGCCAGCAAGGGGGGGCGGGGGCGGCGAGCGGGAGGGAAGCCCCGGGGGGACTCAACTCCCAAAGGAAAGGACTCCTGGGACTTCAGTGCGTCTGGCAGCCTCTCGGCCCCTCGCTCCGCGTTCGTTCACTCCCGGCCAAGCGGCTCTCGGGCACACGGGGCCCTCCGGGGCGCCTCTTGCCCGCGCGGGCTCCTGGGGGCGCGGCAGCGCGGGCCGCGGCTGCCGACATCCTGGGCGCCGACTTCCGGCACCCTGGGAACCCCCAAAGTGTCACTGGGAGGCGGGCACAGGGTGGAGCCAGCCCCCTGAGCTGCACCACCCACATCGCAGACCCAGATGAGCCCGAGGCCCACAGCTCCCCCTACCCCTCCCTGGACCCTGGCCGTCCCTGATGCCCGATGGCCGGGGCTGGGTGGGTTCCTCGGGCCGACTACCCCCTAGCCCCGTCTCATGCGGTCCTGGCCTCCACTGTCCCTGCCTGGAGGACAGTGGACACCCTCAGGCCTCCTCTCCCTAAGCCCACTCTGCCATGTCCTCTGAGGTATCCCAACCGCTGCCTCCAAAGGGCTGTCCTGGTTATCTTCTGTCCTTGTTCCTCCCAGGGGCTCGGCCCTTCCAGGGTAGAGGCTGTGGCCTCCACTGCCCAGTTCCCAGCAGTGCCTGGCCAGCCCTGCCCCTCACCGGGTGGGTGGAGGCATCGGATTGCGGTGGGCTTCCTCTTCCTTAGAACTCTCCCAGAGGTGCTAACCCTTCCCCGCACACAGCCAGAAGCCCCCTCCCAGGCTCCCATCCCTGGTCACGGTTCTCCCCCCAGGGTGCGGTGTCCTAGCTGGCTCTGGACCCCCAGGGTCTGCCCAGACGTTGCGCAGGGAGGCCTCACCCACCCCCATATCACAGAGTGGCTGTGAGGAAGACGGGAGGTTGCCCCAGACTTCCTGGCCCTGGAAATGTCCGAGTGCTCCCCAGGCCTCCAAATGGGGAGGGGGAGGGGGTGCAGGGCCAGCCCCAGCCACCTTCCTTCTGCTTTTTCTCCCCAGTGGACTCACTTCCTGTCATCTCAGGCTGACTCTGCCCTCAGGAGCCTAGGGACACAACCACTCACCAAGCCCAGTGCCTCTTGTTTAGGTTATTGCCAGAGAACTGAACATGTGAACGAGGAGTTGCTGCAGCGATGCCCTGTCCATGCTTCATTCAGCCCCGGGTCATTGCAACATTCCAAAACACCCCCCCAGGAAGTCACTTTCCCTGCACTGGCATCGGGCCGCTGCCAGCGGCTCTACCTGGAGGGGCCCTTGTCCCGTTCACGGCCAGAGCCCTCATCTGCAGGAGCACGTGGCGCCAGGTGCTGATAAACACTCATGGCTCGAATTAGTGCATGTGGCGGAGCCTTCGGGGTGAGTCTCAGGCCAGCCAACTGGCAGGGGCCCTGGTGCGGGCTCCAGAGTGTCACAGGGCCCAGAGGCAGGATGTGGCGGTGGAGCGGTGGAGAAAAGGGGGCATGGGGCTCCTGGCTGCCTTGCACTGGACATGATCCGCAAGCAGCCCAAGAGAGTAAGGGTGTTGAGAACCTGAGACAGGCCTGGCTTCAGCTTTTCAAAGTAACAGCTTTATTGAGATACAATTCACATACCATACAATTCACCCATTAAAAGTGTGAAACTCTGGGGCTTTTAGCGTATTCAGAGTTGAGAACATTTCCACTCCCCAAAAGAGGCTGTGTCACTCCCCATCCCCCTCCCCGCAGCACCTGGCAACTACTAAGCTGCTTTCTGTCCCTACGGTTCGCCTGTTCTAAACAATTTGCATACATGAATCCCGTGAGATATTGTCTTTCACGTCTGCCTTCTTTCACTTGGCATAATGTTTTGAGGTCCATCTACGTTGTGCCGTGAGTCACAACTTCATTCCTTTGTATGACTGAGCGCCACACCATCCTGTGTCTTCCATCGTATGCACTGACCACATAGTCTGTGCTTCCACAGACGGACATTTTGCGGTGCTTCTGAGTTTTGGCTGTTAACAATAATGTTGTGGGAACATCCATGTGCCGGTTTTTGCGTGAACATATGTTTTCACTTCTCTTGAATACACACCTAGCAGTGGAATGAATGAGATCTAATGGTAATTCTCTGTTTAACTTTTTGAGGAACTGCCAGACTCTTTTGCATCCATTTACATTCCCAGTAGTGTGTGAGGCTCCAATTTCCCCCATCTTCCCCAACACTCGTTACTTCTCTTCTATACAGTTATCTATGGGGTGTGAAGCAGCATCTTCTGCAGTTTGATCTGCAGTTCCCTGACAGCAAATGGCGTGAGCATCTTTTTGTGCGCTTGTTGGCCATTTGTAGCAATACATTTTCTTTGAGGAAATGTCTCTTCAGACCCTTTGCCGTGGCCCAGAGTTTCCAGAGAGAAGGACTGAAGAAGCGCCCAGCAGTTAGTGCCCAGCAGTTGGAGGCAGCAGCGGGTGGGGCACGAGCTGGCGCACCCTGACCCTCCCCCACCCTCGCCGGGCTGGGGCTGCGGGGGCGGGCTCACGGGGGTTTCCGGGCTGTGGCTGCTGCAGGCCGGCCGAGGTTTCACTTTTGGATCTGGGAAACTTTGGGTTGTGTGCTAGCTCGGCAGCTCCGGGGCAGAGCCCTCCGACCCCAGCCAGCAGAGCGGCCTGGCTTCAGCTCTGTGGGCGCAGGCACGCAACAGTCACGGTCACGGTGAGCTGCTCCCCGCCCCTGCGCGCCGCACCCCACTGCCTGCCCTGGTTCCAGGGGGGGGCTCTCCCTAGTGCTGGGTGGGGGGAGGCCAGCTTCTCTGGGTGGAGACCTGGTCCGGGCACCCTTCTGCGGCTTCCCCAAGCCCCCCAAGGACTCGCAATCCCAGACAGGTTTGGGGAAGCCCCAGGCCTCTGGGAAGGGGGTGCCCTCCCCAGCCCGGCTGGTTTGGGCTTAACTCCAGGTAGGCCCTCTAGGTGCTCCTGGGGCCACTCTCAGACTTCAGACCATCCCTGAAGCTCAGAGGCTTCCTAAGGGCTGGCCCCCGTGCCTGGAGCCCAGATGTCCTGGGTCCTGAGTCAGGCCCACATTGGCTTCTGACCCCTGAAGACAGACTAGTGGCTCACGGAGCTTTGGGCGCAGAGAAAGCCCTGGAGGACACGTCTAGGAGCTGGGGACACTTTGGCTGGGCCTTGCTGTGGGCCTTTGCACCAACTGCCCAGGAAGTGATGGCTTCTGATTCTTCCCCCGCCCTCTGAACACCTCAGCCAGCGGGGGGAGCTGCTACAGCAGACAGAGCAGTGGCTCGGGGTCACTCCAAGGCCCCAGCCTTGCCCTGCCCTTCCTCAGTGGCTGCTTTTCGTGAGCAGCCCTAAGCCTTGTTGAAGTGACAAAGGGACAAGAGGCCTTGGTGGGTGGCCAGGGCTGCCCCCCCGCCCCAAGCGCTGAGTCCCAGGGCTTTCTCGGGCTCCATGTGGGCACTCTGATCACAGAACAGCTGGTGTGCGTGGCCTGAGTCCCACTGAGGGCTGTGAATGACGCCCCACCCTGGAGGTGCTCATGGCCCCTTGGAAAGATGGACTAGTGGATGCCCGGGTGTGCTTCTGCTTGTCTTTGTGTTGGGTGATAGTCAGCAAGCGCCTTCTGCCAGTCAGAGCATCCCAGGACTAGCCAAGCAGGACTGCTTTGGAGGGAAAGAGCTCCCCATCACTGGAGACGTCCAGGCACCTACCTTCCCCCTCTGCCGCCCGCCCTCTTCCAGCCCTGCGGGTGCAAGGCCTGACCCAGCTGCCCTCCTCAGGAGCATGGCATCGGCCTTTGCAAGGGTGGTCAGGAGCGTGGTCCAGGAGCTGGACCACGGTGGGGAGCTCACCCCTGTGGACAGCCTGCAGAGCTCCACCAGCTTCCAGCTCTACTGCCTTTTGGGCAGGAAGTCCTCGAGTTCACGGTTCTGGAAACACCGCTACACACGTGTCAACCTGTCCATCAGGGACATCCTGGAGCCCGACGCCCCAGAGCCAGGTACCCCACTTGGCACTGTCAGAGCCATGGGTCGGGTCGGGGGAGGAGGGGGCAGGCCCGCTGCCACCTGCTCTGGGCCTCTGGGCTCCTGCTTCCAGAGGGCAGGCACTTTTCAGAGGCCCCTCCGCCCGGGGGGGAAAGGCGGCGGATGGTGGGATGGGCCTCAGCTCTGGTCTTGCTCCAGCTGTGGAGTGTGGCAACACCTTCCATTTCCACGATGCTATGGATGGGAAGATGCAGGGCAGCGTGGAGCTGGCGGCCCCAGGACAGGGGAAGCTGTCAGGCGGGGCCGCAGTGTCCGGCAGCTCCAGCGCCTCGATGATCGTGTGCACGCTGCGAGTGGCGCCCAACACCTGGGAAGCCATGCATCGAGAGAGGTGAGCCCTGGGGTGGCGGGGCCCTGCTGAAACTGGGCAGCCTCTGGGTCAGGACCTCGGGGCAGCAGGAGTCACAGGGGGTCTCTGCCAGGCTGAGGGAAGTCCCAGAGGCAGGGGCATGCTGGGACCAGTGGGCAGGGAAGGAGGCTGCAGAGGTCCTGGGGGCCTGCATCCTGCGGGCCAGGGCGGCCAGGCAGGGCCCTAGGGTCAGGGGTCAGACCAAGTCCCACTGCGAGGGGGCTGGGCTGCTGGGGTGGAGCAGACACAGGGACCCTGGGGAGAAGAACCATTAGCTCAGAGCGGAGACATGAGATTTGAACCCTGGGAGCGGCAGGGAGTGGAGGGAGAGAGCAGCCAGGTGAGCAACCGGCCAACAGGGTGGGCCCCTCCAGAGGTCTTCAGGTGTCCACCCGTCCCCACTGGACCTTGTCTTTTCTTCCTGCACCCCACCCACTCACAAACATTGTCGGGAGCACCAGGGAGGGAATGATGGGTATCCCGTGCCTGGGCATCCACAGAGCTCTCGGTCTCCTCGGCCGTGTCACCGCCCCCAACCCCTATGGCCACAAAGGCTGAGGTCCAGGGAACGGAAGCCCGCCCCGTGGCAGGGGGAGGGGAGCGCAGGGTGCACCGCTGCGAGCTTCCCATTGGTCTGCTCACCACAGGCGCTTGCGGCGGCCTGAGCACAAAGTCCTGCAGCAGCTGCGGAATCGTGGGGATGACGTGTTCGTCGTGACCGAGGTGCTGCAGACACAGCAGGAGGTGGAAGTCACCCGGACCCAAAAGCAGGAGGGCTCCGGCCAGTTTGCACTTCCGGGAGCCATGGGCTTGCAGGTGTGCGGGGGCTCGGGCTGGGGAGGCAGAGTGGGGCAGACCCCTGCCACCAGCACCCTGTTACGTCTGGCCCCACGACCCAGAGCCCAGTCCTGAGCCCATATCCATCTGTCAGGGCAGAGGCGAGGGCCACCTGAGCCAGAACAAGATGGTCACCATCCCTGCGGGCAGCATCCTCGCCTTTCGGGTGGCCCAGCTGGTTATTGGCTCTGACTGGGGTGAGCCAGGATCACGGTGACTTCTGGGGCCCAGACTCCATGGCAGAGAGGCAGAGAGGCCTGGAAGAGCCCCCAGGGGTCACTGGGGGCATCTGGGTCGGGGTGGCCGAGGGTCCCTTGCTCTGGCATTTGGGAGGTTGGGGCACAATGGGGGTACTGCACAGGGGGTCCCAGCTTGGGAGGGAGATGCCAAGTGCCCCGCCAACCTGCTTTCCCACCTCTGCTCCTGTCTGGCTGCCAGACATCCTCTTCTTCCCGGACAAGAAGCAGACGACCTTCAGGCCACAGCAGGAAGGTGAGGCCTGTGGACCTGGGCAATGGGATGAGCTGATGAGGCATTCTCCTGCCCAGCACAGCACAGCCGGGGGACGCACACACGCGCGCACACACACACACACACATGGGTGACACGGTGACAGGCTGACACCAGCCTGGTTCGACCTTGCTCCCTGTCCCGGGCTGCCAGTACTGGGGTGGTGGTGACAGGCTGTGAGGGCCGAGGGGAGGCCTCAGGCCTCTCTGGCTCAGGGACCCAGCCCTGCGCTGACAAGCCCTGCCTCGTCCAGACTACAGGCCCTCCTACATTGCAGGTGGCCAGCTGCAGCGGTCCTCCTGCCTCACCTCCACAAAATTTCTCTCTCTCCGCTTCAAGTTCCTGTCGGGTCAGTACCTTCTTGGCCACCCCCCTGGTGGGCTCCCCTTCTGCCCCCCTGTGGTCTGCCCTCCATAACCAGGGCTCCCCGGGGCCACGTGGGTACCTGGGCAATGGCAGCCCTGTCCCCACAGATGGGCCCATGGAGGACCGGTTGGCGACCACCGAAGGCTTCCAGGGCCTGCAGGCAGAAGTGGAGGCTTGGGCCGTGGGCCTGGAGGGCTTGTCCAGGGAGCCTTGTCGGCAGCTGCTGGGGGCCCTCGGGCAGGTGCTGCGGGACGAGGCCGCCCTGCAAGCCCTGGATGAGTCGGTGAGAGAGCTGGGTGGGGCGTGGGGGGCGTGCAGGGGTGGTGGGTGGGTGGGGGGCAAGCTGGGGCGGGGTGGGGCGGGCAGAGCTGGTGCCTGCGCCCCGCCCCCGCGCTCACCCACCCGCCCCACGCCCTCACCCCCAGCTGGAGCACGGCCTGCGTGGCGGGCTTTTGGAGTCTCGGGATGGTCCGGTGGGTGCTGTCCTCGAGTGCCTGGTGTTCTCCTCCAGAAGGCTGGAAAAGAGACTTGCTGGCCCCGTCTTCTACCTGCTGCAAGCTCTAGCTGGTGAGGGGCTCCGGGGGTGGGACAGGCAGGGAGCAGGAATGTGGGCTTCCCTAGCTGGCCTTCCAGAACCCCTCTCACCCAAGGTCTCTCCCCAGTGCTGAGTGCAACCCAGCACGTGCTGCTGGCTGAGGTGCTGGAGATGGGGGCCCTGTCAGGGGCGTTCAAACTGGTGAGTGGGCCCAGCTTGTAGGGGAGGGGCTGTGCCGGAGGTGCGGACCCAGTGCATCTGGGCTGGGGTGGTGTGGATGGTGCCAGAAGCCTGGGGGCCCCTCTGACAACCTCCCACCCTGTTCTGCCAGGTGGAGAGCCTTTTGGAGCAGAGCACCCCATGGCAGGAGCACAGGGCCGTGTCCCTGCCGCACGAGCTCCTGGGGAGCAGCTGGGGCTCAGAGGCACCCACCTGGGTCCTGCTGGAGGAGTGTGGCCTTGAGCCACAGGTGGGCGCCCCCCAGGTGTGCTGGAAACCGGAGGCCCAGGGCTGTGCGAATGCGCTTTACGCCTGCCTCGCACTGCTGTTCAGGCTGAGCCGGCTCTGCTAGCCTGCAGCCTGCCCGCAGGGCAGCTCTCTAGTCGGGGCAGAGCTCATGCCCACCCAGCTGCCAGGAGCCACACCCAGCCATGTGGGCAGCTCCCCACAAGGCCTGGGAGTTGAGGAAAGACAATAAATGTGATGAACAAAGGGAAAATGCTCACTGAGCTTTCGAGGGGCCCTATGTCAGGGGTCGGGCAGCGATGGGGATGGGGCCTCATATGGGGAGGGACCTGGGGGCTGAGAGCAGGCATCTCTCCCGTGGGGCTGAGGGGGCGTTCCCTGTGCTGCACCGGATCACTCCAGAGTGAGCAGCCACGTGGCCGGGCTCCTGGCGCCCTCCCCCAGCCGGCTGGCCTGGAAAGAACGGGACGGGGCGATTCCAGCCCTCAAGATGGTTCTCTGTCTGCCTCAGGGAACTTGAGAACGTACTGATGCAGGGAGCGGGGGCTGTCCTTGCCCTCCGGGGCGCAGAGAGGACAGAGAAAAGGTGTACGGACAGGCACACAGATCTGCACTCCTGGGGCTGCACTGGGGCCCCAGGGAAGTGACCCAAACCAGAGCAACTGGCCTTTGGGGTATGTCTCATCCAAATTAATTCGCTCAAAGGTAAGAGTCTCCCGAGAGGAGGGCTCTGGGCCCCTGAGTCGCAGTCCCTGGGCCTTCGGCAGGGCTCAGAGCCTCCCTGGACCAGGGTGCCTGAGCCTCCCTGGGGCATGGGAGCGGGGGTGGAACGGCCCCACGTGCAAGGAGAGATAGTAACTGATTCAGCCAAGGACTTATTCTCATCTTGGAGCTTGAACAGCCAGGAGAAATTCGCCTCTCCCCGTGGGAGCCAGTCTGCCATCCTCCGCTTGGCGGAAGGCGGGGGAAGCCGCGCTCCCCTCCTGTCAGGCTCACACTGCCCTGCAGCCTCAGGACTGGCTAAAGAGAAGGGATGATCGGCCCTGCCGTGGTTGGGACATTAACCCCCGAGAAAACTCAGGATTGAGGCCAACAGTAAAATTAATATTAAAACAGAGTGTTTGGGTCTTCCCTGGTGGCACAGTGGTTAAGAATCCGCCTGCCAATGCAGGCGACGCGGGTTCGAGCCCTGGTCTGGGAAGATCCCACATGCCGCGGAGCAACGAAACCTGTGCGCCACAACTACTGAGCCTGCGCTCTAGAGCCCGCGAGCCACAACTACTGAACCCGCGTGCCACAACTACTGAAGCCCACGTGCCTAGAGCCCGTGCTCCACAACAAAGAAAAGCCACCACATGAGAAGCCCGCGCACTGCAACGAAGACCCAATGCAGCCAAAAATAAATAAATTTATAATTAAAAAAAAAAACAAAACCAGAGGGTTCCCCAAACATCCCAGCTCCTGGTACAGAAACTGCTAGAAGGGACCTCCCTGGTGGCCCAGTGGGTAAGACTCTGTGCTCCCAATGCAGGGGGCCCGGGTTCGATCCCTGGTCGGGAAACCAGATCCTGCGTGCGTGCCGCAGCTGAAAGGTCCTACGTGCCGCGACAAAGATCACGAGCGCCAGACTAAGACCTGGTGCAGCCTAAATCAATAAATCAATGTTTAAAAAAGCAAACAGAAACCCCTAGAGATCTACCCCTTACACAGGGAGAGGAGAAGCTGGACACCTCTCAAGCCTGTTTGTGTTCACCAGGGCCCACGCCCCTCCTTTGGGAACCGCATTAGGGGGACTTGAAAGGCAAAACCAAGGGGGACGGGACTGGAAGAGCCTGGACAGCCTGGACACTTAACCAGCGATGCTCGCCTGGGAGCAGGGCTACGGCAGCACTGATCCACCTGGAGCCTCCCTGAGGATCCCAGCAGAGAAATCCCCGAGAAGGGTTACACTCCCAGGACAAAGCAACAGGCTCTGAATGAACCCAACACCCGGCAAGCAGGGAGTCTAGCAGGGCTTCCAGCGATGGGGCAGGGGACCACGGCAAGGCAGTCTTGCACACAAGACTGATCATCCAAGAGAAGCCTGCACTCCAACTGGCCTGCTACAGGGAGGAGTACGGGCTCCCAGGCCTAAGAAGCCCAGGCATCACGGAGGTGTCGCGAGAAGAGGGGGGGTGCTGCCTGCCCGAGCCCTCATCTGAGGCTGGGCTCTCCTTTCCAGTGGGCGTCACTGTGGGGGTTGCCACTAGCCTGCCCAGCTGTGCTCTGCAGTGGGACAAGCGTGTGCCTGGTGGGGGAAATGGGCATCCAATGCTCACCCAGCTTCTGGCTCCTCAGCTGCAAGCAGTGGGGGCCAGGCTTGCTTCTGCCCATGGGGGCTGCCACTGAGGTCCGCCAGGCTCCTGCTGAGCCCAGGCCCAGACCCAGACCAAGTCGGGCGGCTGTGAGGGTGCTCCTCGTGGGCCCCACCTGCAGCCATGGAAGCTGAGGAGGGACCCCCAGGCCTGGGAGCTGGAGCCTCCTTGATGGGTGACAGGCTGAAGAACCCCCTGAGGACATTCCCACCAACCTCCCTTCCTTCCGTCCTCCTCTCCTTCACGGGCGTCTGACAGCCTCCTGGCCTCTCCAGCGTGTACCCCGATATATTTCTTGTAGCTTAATCCAGTTTGGGCATCTGCTTTGGAGAAGCCGAACCAATACCCCAAACCATGCCCCTGGCTTCACACAGACCAGTGCCCTCGGCCCGAGCCTCCCCTGCCCTGGGAATGACCTACGAGGAGACCCCAACCCCTTCCTGCTGAGCCCCGGCCCCATTGGCTCGGCATGCGTAGGCCCAAAGCACAGCTTCTCAGCTCAGGGTGGAACCTGCCTGGCCTTCCGCCCACCCCGGAGCCGACCCAAACTCCTGGCTACGTGCTGTCTTCCTTGTAATCTCAGCCCCAGCCCAATCTCGGACCAGGCCCAGCGCATCAGAACCCAGCCTTGGCCCAGACCCAGGCCCCAGACAGACGCTGAACCCCTAGGATCCGTGTGTTTATTTTAAACGCTTTCCACAGGGATGGGCAGGACCCCAGCCTCCAAGAGGCTGTGTGAGTTGAGGCCTCCTCCTCTGAGGAGGCAGCATTGGGGGGGCCCTGAAAGGGCAAGAGGACACCTCAAGGTGGGCACTCCAGGTGGAGGAAGCCGCCCGTCCAGGGTCTGGATGGATTGGGTCACGGCCTCGGAGCCGTCCTGAGGGCCCTCTTCCCCACATGTCCAGTCACGCCTCCATTCACCCCTGAGCAGGGTGCTGGGGTGCCGGCGCGACAGGTCAGCCTAGTGGGGTGCGAATGCTGGCAGCCCACACCTGAGCCCGCAGGTGTCATCTCGGGTCCGTGCTGTCCAGTGGGGAGGTCGGGGACAGCTTCCGGAGAAGGCCCAGGTGGGGTCTGACACGGTAAGTGCGGGGGAGGGGCAGGAACGGGGCCAGGCTGTGGGGCAGCGGGTGTGGACAGGAGGACAGATCAGTGCTTCTTGGCCAGGAACCTCAGAACCTCAGGCCAGGACATGGCCAGCCAGGAGTGGAGCACGTGACGAGGAGTGATGGGCTGCTGGGGCGGCCGGGAGGGCCCAGGCAGAGGGCGGCCTATCACGGCGCCGGCTCCCAGGGCTGTGTCAGCTTCACAGTGGCCCCCACCAGGCCTCGGCCCGGGAGGTCAGGTGTCATCCAGGCAGGGGGCTGAGGGGGGACAGATGGACCCAGGGGTGTACGAGGCAAGAGGCTGAGGGCGAAATGGTGCTCCGTCAGAAGGTGCGTGCACCCCCTAGGTCGTAGGGCTGTCTGGGGGGGTGAGCTCCCGGAGAGGGGTCTTTGTGTGCAACAGGCCTTGCGTGGCTCCGGGGGGCAGGCATTGGTGCCCAGCACCGAGCCCAGGGTGCCCCTCAAGGGGGGGCCTCTTCTGCAGATGTGCCCCTGCTAAGACTGGCCGCAGAGCGGTGGGCTGCCAGACAGCACCCCGGCTCCCACCCGGAAGGCGGGCCAGTCGGACTCAGCCTAGTCCTAAGCAGCCCCAGGGGCCAGCGGGGCTCTGGTGGTGCTGGAACGGGCTGTCTCTGTAGACTGGTGGGGGCCGGGCAGGGTGGGCGCGGCGCCGGCCTGGGCAGGGAAGGCGCAGGAGGCACCCACGGCAGGGAGGGTGCTGCGCCTGAGCCCGCAGCACCACCTGCTGGGTGGACGCTTGTGCCGCTGCCACCACAGTGGGCTCAGGGTCACTCTGCAGCTGCCCCAGGTCTGTGGGGGACAGGGCAGTTCATGGCGCGGGAGGGCCCCAGGGCCCCAGCTCTCCATCCACCCATTCCCATCCGCTCCGCCCTAGCGCGCACCACCTTTCCGGAACCCCATGCCCCGGTGAGTCGAGTCCTCACCCTGGAACAGATTGTCTAGCAGGTCCTGGTTGATGCGGCGGGGGCTTGAGTGATGGACCAGGAAGCCTGGACCAAAGCAAACCCTGAGTGCTGGCCCCCTGCCCACAGCAGGGAGGGGCTGGCCCAGCTCCCAGAGCCCTAGGTGCAAGGGACAGTGTGACACCAGGACTGCCTTACCCACGAGCACCACAGCTGCCCAGCGCAGGGAGACCTGTGGGCTCCGCAGGTAGCCCTGGGTCTGGCTCAGGAAGCGGGGCACGTGACTCGGGTACCCCTAAACCTGGGGACAGAAGGGCTCATAGCAGGACAGGAGGGCCAATTCTGCATGGGAAGGAGGCCGCAGAGGTGAGTCCAGGGGCTGAGGGCCCTGGGGATCCCCCGGGACATGGCATCAGGACCTGAGGCTTTAGACCTGCCACCACCTTGACTGCAAGGGTGGGAAGGCTCAGTTTGGGGGGAGTGGCCCTGGTGTATATTGGACCAAGCAGGCAGCTGACCATATACACCATCATTGTCACTGTCCTCCCCCAACTGACCAGGCGGTGGCAGATGCAGCTTAGGGCCTCAGGGCTGTTGCAGTGGGCCACGGTGACCATCTCCTCCAGTAGGCCCCAGCGCAGGGCCTGGTCACAGAGGGTCAGGGTCCACTCTGAGCTCTGGAACAGGGGAAGGCAGCAAGGTTAGGAGTCCAGAAAGTGGCAAGAAATGGCCTGGGAGCGGGGAGGTGGCCAGGATGAGGGGTGGAGGCGCAGGCGGCCCAGGAAAGACCAGGAACCTGGCTGCGCATGTCACCTGCACCTGAGGTCCTGGGAGAAGTCCCCGACCTGTAATCTTTGGAGAGGCAGCTGTCGTGGGAATGGGTGGGGCTGGATGGAGACAGCCCTGGGACAGTCTTGGGGGGACTGACCTCATTGGTGTCCCGGCTGGGGTCATACAGTCGCAACAGCAGTGGCACGAGACTCTGCAGCACCAGCTTCCGCAGGGGGCCGCGGAGTCCCACCCGGAGCCCGCCCCAGCCGCGCCGCACCAGCGTCCCGAGGAGCCCGACCGCCGAGGCGCGGACCGAGTCCCGGGCCTGCATAGCAGGGCGCGGTCAGGGCGGAGCCAGCAGAGAGAGGGTGTCCGGAGGGCTGCCGTCTGGGGGCGTGATCTGGGGGCCAGGAGCGGGGCCTGGTTGGGGAACCCTGGGAGAGCCTGGGGAGGGGGTGGTGACGGCGGGAGGGGCGGGGCCGGAGGGGCGGGCTCACGTCTTCCACAAGCGGTGGGAGGAGCGGTCCCAGCTCCGCGCCCAGGAGCCGCACCGGCGCCCGCGGCCGCATCAGGACCCTCCGCAGCGTCCCCAGTGCGGCGCCCACGAGCCGCGCGCCACCCTCGCCCAGGGCGCCCAGGAGCGCGGGCAGCAGCGTGCTCACGTGACGCACCTGCAGGGACGGGGACTCGTGGGAGACCCCTCGCAGACCCCGCCCAGACCCCGCCCAGTCCTGCCCCTCACCTTCCTGCGGTTCAGCGCCAGGTGGCCGAGGCCCAGCAGGCCCAGCCGGTGCACGGTGGGCTCGGGGTCGCCCTGCCAAGCGCAGAGCCGGTCCAGGATGACCTCCTCCCGCAGAAGCCGTGTGGTGGGCCGGCTCTGCAACAGCTGGGCGGGGGGACACAGGGTCAGCACGCTCGCGTTCCCGTGCCGGCCCGGCCGCTTAGGGGCCAAGTCCATGGTCACCCCTCACCACCCATCCTGGAAGCGGGCTCACTCCGCTGAAGAAGGCCATAGCCGTGAGGCGCTGTGCGTCTTCCGCGCTGCGCAGCTGGGGCAGCGAACAGGCCTCGCAGGTGGTGGTCGGCGTGCGCCACCATGGCACTGTGATGAGGCGGAAATGGGAGCTCTCCCTCCGCGTCCGGCCTCGCCCCTCACGAAGCCTCTACCCAGCAACCCCCATGCCCCTGCCTCTTATCCCACACCCCTGCCCTGCACCTGGCCAGCAGCAGGACACCCTCCAGGTGGGTGTGGGCCCCCCCCAGTCTTCTCCAGCCTCCAGCCTGCTCCATGCACGTGACCACCATGCAGCAGCTATCCCCAGTGAACAGGGCCTTCAAGGCCTCCACTGTGCAGCTGGGGGGGGGGGCAGCAGACGAATGGGCAGTGAGGGCCAGGAGGGCACTGGCCCAGCCCTCACTCCCCCCGGTGTGCACCCCTCACCTGGCGTGGCTGTACGGTAGCCCTTGGTGGGATGGGGCCCAAACCTTGGGGATGTCAGTGGGGCATGGGTCCCGGGCCAGCTCATGTAGCTGTGTGACCAGCACAAGGAGAAGATGCGGGTAGAAGCCCCGCGTGGCACCCACGCAGCCTGACACAGCCAGCATCTCCCCAAGGGCACGAGTGGCCTATGGAACAAGGGGCTCATTCAGGCTCAGACACTGCAGACAGGGCGAGGACAAAGCCTCTATGCTTGAGAGACGTTATGGATGGGTGTGACTCAGGTGAGAGCCTGCTGCCCCCAAACCCCTGAGCCCAGACTCTCCTGTCCCCTTGGGCCAGGGCCAGGGGAGTCCCTGGCAATGCCACCTACCACCAGTGCCTCCAGCTGGCATCTGGCCGAGCCCTTTAGCACCCACAGCAGCTGCACCAGCACCTGCCCATTCACGCGCTGGTTCTGGCCCAGGCCACGCCAAAGCTCGGCTGCCGCCCTGGGGGCACAGGGCGTGTGAGCCAGGGCCTGGCGCTGGGATGAGGGGCGTCTCCAGGTCAGGGAGGCGGCCACTGGGACTCCAGCAGGAGGAGGGGCAGGTAATCAACCCCGCAATCCCAGAGAAACAAAATAAGTGGCATCTGTGCAGAGACCACAACGGAGCCAAGTCTGCAGGATCAGCTGCCCGGCAGGACCACACAGACCCTGTTTGGCCAGTAGCGGTGAGACAGGCCTGGCATCACGAACAATCACCGTGGAGAGTAAAGCCACAGGTAGCTCTCCTGGGGCAGACTCACCAAAGAGCCATGGGCGCCGGGGTGCAGCAGCCACCTGGCTTGCTCGGAAGCACACCCCGCCGGGCTGGGCTGCAGGAGAGGCCTGGAGAGAGAAGGCAGGCCCCAAGCCTGGAAGCCAGCCCTGAGGACCCTCAGTGGGTGAGAGGCAGGAGCGGAAGGCAGGGAAGGCCCTGCCCCGCTGTGACCCACCCCACCCTGGGCCAGTCTCCACAACAAGCCGGAAAGGGGAGGGAAGCTGCGTCGGGCCGCGGGGGGGATGCGGCATCTGGCGGGGCGGGGCGGGTTACCGGTCCGGGGACAGTGAGCGCGGCAGCAGTGCACACACCACGGCCCGACAGTGCTCCAGGGCCAGTGTGCTCAGCACCTGCAGGGCCGCCCGCTGGGGCCTCCACTCTGCCAGGCTGGGCACCTGTGCCAGCGGCCCTCGCACAAGGCCGTGGACCTGGCGTGGAGGGGCGGACGTCAGTGGTCCAGTCTCCGTGACCCCTGCACGTTACCCTCAGTACCCTGACCAAGCAGCTGCGGCCTGAAGGGGGCTGCTCCCTCTAGCCCCCAACCCTGGAGGGGACCAGGCGGGAGACTCCAAGGGCAGGGAGGGGACGGGGGCTAACCTGGTCCTCCAGCCACTCCCCCCAGGCCTCCAGGGCTGAGGACAGGGTGAGTGCTGTCGCCTGCGTTCCCGCAAAGCCAGCCTCGTCCAGACAGGCAGCCGTGTACGACGCCAGGTCTGCGAGGGCCCCCCCTTCCAAGGAACTCTGGGGAGTCTGGGAGTGGGGGCGAGGGGAGACTATGAGACCCCCTTGCCTCTCACACTCTCTTCCTCCCCACCCCGTCCCAGCTCTTGACAAAACCCCCGTGGCCTTTCTGTTTTTTCCCAGCTCCGTCCCCCTTTACCCCCCAGGCATCCCTCCTGCTCACCAGATGAAGACCGGGTCCCTCAGGGACTGGCTCCTGGGTAGGAGGCTGGGAGAAGGGCTCACTGCCAGCTGGGGAAATGGCGGCTGCCCGCCCAGGCTCTACCCCGCGTTCAAGCTCAGGTTCGGGCTGAGGGCCGGTGGAAGGGGGTCCCGGGGGCTGCCCCTGGCTGGCCCGGATCCCTTCAGCCAGAGCCGTCAGGGTTAGGGCTCCCACGGGAGCCCCCTGGGCCCAGTCCCACGCGCCCCCAGCCATGGCCGCCGCACACACTGAGCTGCTCAGCCGGGCTCAGCCTGCAGCACCTGGCACTGGTCCTCCCAGAAGCCGTGCCCAGGCCTGACCTAGAAGCAGGCCCCAGGCAGGCGGGCCCAGGGACAGGCGTGGCAGCGTGTGGGTGCATGTGCGTGTGCATGCTCTGTGGGGGCGGGAGGTCGGGGAGCCACATGGGGGTGTCCCCAGGTGTGGTGCCTGCAGGGGCTTTTGAAGGGTCTTCCCGCCCAGACTGTTGTTGGTGAGTGGCCAGCCTAGGCTCTGCCCACCAGGACCTGGGAAAAGGGCAAGGTCCCTGGGAGACAGTGGATCTGCAAGGGGCGGGGGGAAGGGTCCCTGACCCTGACTTCCGACCCGTCTGGGCAGGGAATCCTGGGCAGGTGTAGACAGCTCTGAGGAGGCCCCAGCACGTTTTAGAAGTCTGGGCCCAGCCCTGAGCTGAGGCCTCGCCTGATTCAGCCCTAAAGAAGCAGTCAGGTCCAGGCTGCGCTTGCGGCCGGGGGCTGGGCTCTCCTCTCTGCATCCTGACCCGGCCGGACATCCCGGGCGTGGGGATGATTTGGAGCAGTCCTGGGGGGGAGCCGGAAGCAAGAGGAGCTGCCCTGTGCCTCCCAGGTGCCCTTGCAGGTGACTGACATCACTGGATGGATCACG
Organism: Orcinus orca; assembly: GCF_937001465.1. Classification (NCBI taxonomy): domain Eukaryota; kingdom Metazoa; phylum Chordata; class Mammalia; order Artiodactyla; family Delphinidae; genus Orcinus; species Orcinus orca. The sequence continues at coordinate 86,477,983 of NC_064575.1, forward strand.
GTGGGTGGGTGGGGGAGTGTCTGGGTCCTGGCACTGAGGAAGTGTAAAGCTCAGAAGTGGTGACCTGTGGGTACCTGGGGCCTGGTGCGTGTCCTGATGTGTGTGTGGCGGTGGCGGGCGGAGTCTGTGTCTCTCTCCGAGCCTCCTGCTCCCCAGGGCTGGCCTGACCGGGCCTCTGCCCCAAATCCCCGCTGTCGCCCTCACCCAGCAGCGCAGCGGCCACTGCCCAGCCTGGTCCAGGGGAGCCAGAAGAGCTGGTCTGGCCAAATACCTGGGCAGGCAGAAGTGCTCCGGGAAGCACCCTGGACAGTCGGGACTCCCCCTCGTCCTGGCCTGCTTGTGTCCCCCGCCCAGGCGGGAGAAGCCCAGGCCCCGCCCTCTGTCCCGCAGGGCCTCCAACCTCTCCTGAGTGGCTCCTCCGGAGGCAAAGCCGGTGGAGACCCGACGAGCCTGCTCGCACAGGGGCAGGGCCAGCCCAGGACCCTGGCCAGGTGCCCAGAGCTGAGCCAGTCCCTGCTTCCTCACCTCCACCAGCTCTAGTGCAGGCAGGCCCCGAGCCCTCCTCTCCTTTCCCAGGACTGCAGGGGCGGGAGCTGGGTCCCCAAGGCCCAGGCCTAGTCCGTGCCGTGACAGATGCCAGGGCCGACAGGGAGCCAGATGGGTGGGGCCCAGGGGTACAGGGTCCCACAGAGCTGGCAGCAGCAGTGGCAGGGGACACCCAGGCCTCTCCTTGGCTGGGGAAGCTTGAGGCGTCCACCGAGCCTGCCCCGCCCGGGGGGCATCCCGGAGCCCCCCCATCTGGGCTGGATCCCCAGCCCGCCTCGGGCCTCTAGCATGGAGCGGTCTTCCAGTAACCAACCCCCCCAGCTCCTAGTTGGGCACCAAAGCCCCCTCCCTTTCCCCACAGCCCTGCCCTGTCCTGCCCGGATCTGCTCCTACAGTCCAGCTCCCCAGGCCTCAGATACCGACCCCCACCCCACCGGCCTTAGCCGACCTCAGGCCTCAGCACGGGGCTGCCTACCTGCCCTGGCTGGGCGGGGGTCTTCCCTGGGAGGATGAACCCTCATGCTGATTCCTGACTCCAGCCCACCCTGGGAAGCCCTGGGGGTCCAGTGAGTGGCAGGCTGGGTGAAGAAATGACACATGACCAGCTGTGGGGATAGTGAGTGACTCATGTTCATTTCAGGCAGCTCCCAGCAGGGGATTCTCAGAGGGCACCTCTGCACTCAGTCTGTCCACCAGGGCCCGGAGCTTCTCAGACAGCGCCACCTGCAGGGAGGAGAGGGGGGGACCATGGGTGGCCGTGGGGGGAGAGAGGGCACAGGGCGGGTTGATGATGTGGGCCCTACACCCACCTGGTACAGCGCAGGCTGCTCGAGCCACCTGTGGGCAGGACTCAGACGGCTCAGGGACTGCTGGGCGAAGGCTCTAGATTCGGCCAGAGATGGGAGGGGCTCACACAGCTGGGGGAAGAGGGAGGAAGGGGCTGGCTCGAGGTCAGGTGTCCGAGCGTGATTTGAGTTGAAGGTGCAGGCTAAGGGAGTGGGTGGCTAGGGGCGGTCACCTGTCCCTGCTGGACCCAGAGTCGCAGCAGCGGCTCCACGTGCACCGGCCTCACGGTACAGGACTCCTGGGTCCCTCGAGGCCAGACTCTGAGCTCCTGGCCAGCCTGGGGAGGTGGCTCCTCTGCTAACTGCAGCACGTCTAACAGCAGAGCCCCTGCGTGGGTGCGCATGTGAGGGCGCCAAGCATGCACGGGGCCTGGGGCCTTGAGCTCAACGGCGGAGGGTGGGCGGGGCCTCACCATCGGAGCCCAGGAGCCGGAAGGCAGCCTTGCTTCCAGGCAATGTCTGCTTCTCGGGGTCCTCGGTCAGCTTCATCCGCGGCTGGCCTCCCACGGACACCAGCTACAGGGACAGGGTGCTGAGCTAGCTGGACCCTTCTCCCCGGACCCATGGTCCATCCCCAGCCCATCCCCACTGGGCCCCGGACTCTCTCCACCTTGTAGACACAGCCCAGAGAAGGCTGGCGAGGGCAGGTGACCACGCTAGTACCGATGCCGATGACGTTCACCTCACTGCCCTGGGGGGGAGGGGAAATGAGCTCGGCCAGCATCTGCAGGCCCAGGGCCCGCCGAGCCACCCTCTGGGCTGCCCCTGCCCCGCCTACCTTCTGGGACAGCCTGGCCAGCTCCTGCTCATCAATGTTGTTGCTGACAGCAATGGGGATGGACTCCAGCCAGGGCACCCGGAACCTGTGACGGGGGCAGCCCTCAGACGCCCCTGACTCACCCGGCCCCCTCCCAACCCAGTCATGCCGTCTCCCCGCCACCTGATAATCTGCCCTCAGCCACACTGGCTCTATGGGCCCCTGAGCGAGCCCACCCCAGCTTCTTTGCCAAGGCTGCAGTACCTCTACTGAGGTAGCAGCGTATCAGAGAGCCTCACGGTGGGAGAGGCACGGTCCCTCCCTCCCTCTGTCCCATCCCAATATTCCTGAACCGGAGGGGATCTCTCAGAAGGCAAAGCCCCTCCCAGGGGGACTCACTGGGCCGCCACTGTTCGGAAGACGCCACGCGTCTCCTGAGCCTGCTGAAGCAGGTCGCCACTGTCCAGCCTCACTCCCACTGCCTGGTAGCCCAGCTCCTCCAGTGCCAGGGCTACAGCCAGGAAGTTGGGGAGACCACTCCTGCAGGTGGGGACATGGGAGTAGGGGGTCTGCTGCTGCTCTGCTGAGCCCACCCTGGGGGATGCCCGGGCCTCACCTCCGCACACTGTAGGTGTCCAGCAGGCCCTGGAAGGCCCGGGGAAAGGCCAGGGCATAGGCCACAAAGGCCGCCCGCTCACCCCGGTGTGGCTCCTGCACCCCCAGCCCCAGGTGGCCACACACACGCTCCAGCCACGTCTCCACGCAGGCGGCCAGGTCCACCCTGGGGCCCTGACCAGCCGCTGGAGCCAACATCTATGGAGAAGAGTTGGTGAAGGATGGAGGACCCAGAGCGCAGGGTGGGGACTGGTTCAACCCCAGCAGAGAGTCTGAGCCACCTGCCTGCCAGCTTCCCAGTGCCGCACTGAGACCACCTGCCCGGCGTGGCTTGGGTGGGCCAGGCGTGGTATCTGCCTGTGCACAGAGCAGGGACTGGCCTCTCCTGCTCCCTGGGAAGGGCTCGGCTTGGGGGGTCTGCCCTCTGGAGTCCAGCTGGGGGGACAGGGGTACTGACCGGGTCAGGGGGCACCTCGGTGCCTGAAAAGGAGGTGATGAAGGAGTGCGCCAGGGTCCCGGCCACCGGCACGCCCCGCAGCTGTCCTGCGAGCACGTTGCTGCTGCCATCGAAGCCTGGGGTCAGGGCATCAGGCAAAGTTGGGGGACTTCAGGCACTGAAGGGGGTTCTCAGGGCTGGCCTCCTCCTCCCCCAAACCAGGCCTCCGTCTCCTGGCCCTCACCGCCCAGGTAGCTGTAGGTAGAGGCGGTAAGACCCCCGTCGGGGCCCTGAGCCCGCCGAAGCCCCAGCTCCAGCAGCCGCTTCTCCGGCCCTGCGATCAGGCGAAGCCGCGCGGCGTTCGTGGCGACGAGGCTGCGGGAGCAAGGGAGCAGGGGACCCGCAGTGACGGCCGGGAAGCCACCCAGAGCGCTGCCTCTCCCGAGGACCCGAGCAGCGGGAGCCGGAGGCCCCTGCCAGGACCCCGGCTCAGCGCTCCGCCCCCAGGGGCCACGCCCCACGGGTCCGGGCCCGGAAGTCAGCGCTCCTTCACGGAGAGTCCAGGCTTCCGGCCTCGGGCGGGAGGCGGGTGTCCCGCCCCAGGCCCCACCTGGCGCCCCGGGCCCCACCTGGCGTAGCTGACCAGGCAGAGGAGCGGCGTCTCCAGCAGCTGCACCACCAGGAGCGGCCCGGACACCTGCAGCAGCGGCACCTGCGGGGCGGGCTGTCAGCTCGTCGCCACCCGGCCCTGCTCTGGCCCACCCCCCGTGCCCCGCTCCCCCGGCACTCACGCTGGGGAAGGCGAGGGAGCCCTCGGGCAGGGCCCGCACCGTCACCCCGGAGCAGTCGAGGGCACGAAGATGCTGGAAGAACGCGGGGTCTGTGTCTGGGGGCAGCACCGAGGCCAGGAACTGCACGTCTGGGGGCGACAGAGGCCGTGGTGGCGAGGGCTCGCCGGGGCTGCCGGGGGCGGGGGGCTGGCGGGGTGAGGGGCCGGGGGGCGGCTACCTGCGTCCGTCAGGCGGAAGTCGCGCACGAAACGCACGCAGTCGCGCAGCCCCGCGGCCAGGGCGAAGGCTCCGCCGAACGGGCAGCGGCGGAAGAAGAGTTCGAACTCGGCCGCCTCCTGCGCCCGGCCGGCGCGCCAGTAGCCCAGCGCCATGGTGGCCTGGTACAGGTCGGTGAGCAGCGGCCGCGCCGCCGCGCGCCCCTCGGGGTCCTGCTCCGCCGCCATCGGACTCTGGCCGCTGCCCTGGCGCCCCGGACTCTGGCCGCCCCGCCCGCGTGACGCCGCGCTGGCCAGGGCCCGCCCCGCCAGCGGGTTGGGACACCGTGGAGCCACTGCCTTTCCTGGCAACCAGAACCGTCAGGGCGGGCCGCTGGCCTCCGGACGCTCTCTGACAGCCGGACCGTGGCTCGAGGTGGGGACTTGTGCTCTCGCTGGTCAGCCCAGCTCCCCCTGGCCCCTTGGAGCATGGTCTGTCCTGCCCCAGGCCGCGCGGCCAAGTCCGGGGAGCGCGGGGAGAGGGTGGAAGAGGGCAATTCGAACTCCACGTCCAGCTGGACTCCATCCTCGCCCGCCCAGAAGCCACCCCAGGCCTGGGCAGGGCAGCTCGCGGCCGGCACCACACCAGGGCAAGGCCCACGCGACGCTGTTCGGGTAGCAGCGCGGTGCCGACAGAACGAGGGGGCGGCTCATCCACCGCCAGCTGGCACCGAAGGCTCTCGGGTCTCACACGCTAAACCCCACATGACTCCTGCGGGCCCTTTGAGGCCACCAGCTCTGACCAGAGTAACCACAACCCACTCTTTCTCACCAGCCACGCTGGGTCCAGGGCAAGAACCACTAGTGACACAAGTCCTGCCCAGACTGGGGAGGGGGGTGGGGGCCCAGGCAGGACAGTGGGCACAATTCCACAGGGCAGTGTGTCATGGGATCTGTCAAGGGCCCAGGTCTCCAGCAGGCAGCAGGGGCCTCAGGGCTAAGGGAAGAAGTCCAGCCTCCTTCCTAGAAACGGTCGGCTACCCGGCAGGGTTTTGAACAGGCCAGCCCCGATGGGGCACGTCACTGTAGTCACAACAGCAGGGCCAGGACGGCCGCTGGGGCCTCTTCCCTGGATAGTTCTGGACTGTCACTTCTCTACCCATGGGGACGGCTCAGCGAAAGAAGCAGAATGGAGACGGCAGAAGGCTGGGACGCCTCCCACAGTGAGGGAAACAATGTACACTGTTAGAGGTAGACCTGGACGTCCCACTTGCAACCGAGACGTGAGTGAGTCAGGGGAACAGGAGGGGCAGAGGGGTGGGTCACACGGCCACAGGAGGGCTGTGGAGAGACCCAGAATGGGGAGAAGGGCAGTGGCCACTGGTGCAGGAGCAGAGCGTGAGATGCCCGCCCAGTGTGAGGCTGGGGGCCTGGCAGAGTGCGGCTCACTGAATGCGCCCCCCCGCAGGGCCCAAACCAGGACAGGAGCCGGAGGGCTGGAATCTCAGTCTTTATTGGCTGCAAGGCTTCCCACGCTCAGGCCAGTGCCGGGGCTCAGATCTTGTTGAAAGCAGCAATGTCAACGCTCTGCACCTGTGGAGAGGGAGGCTGGTGGTCACACGGGGCCCTGTTTCCCAAAGGCCCAAGCGCCCATGTGCCTGGCCAGAGGCTCATTTGGACACCCCAGGCCCCTACCCTGCGTGGGCCCCTCACTCACATGCTCCTCGAACTTGGTGATCTCCTCTTCCAGGAGGTCCGTGCCCACCTTGTCGTCCTCCACCACACACTGGATCTGTAGCTTGTGGATGCCGTAGCCCACGGGCACCAGCTTGGAGCCCCCCCAGGTCAGCCCATCCAGCTGGATGGAGCGCACGCAGGCCTCCAGCTGGGCCATGTCCGTCTCGTCATCCCACTGGGGAGGAGAGGGGAGGAGGGCTGGGTCAGAGCCCGCTCCCGCCGTCAACACAATCTGAGTCTACTCCTGCCCTGCCCGGCACTGATCCCTCCAGGACCACAGGGCACCGCGAGGGGAGGGTCAGAGGCGAGCCACTCACAGGCTTGACGTCCAGGAGGATGGAGGACTTGGCCACCAGGGCAGGCTTTGCGGCCTTCTTCTCGGCGTACTGCCGCAGCCTCTCCTCCCGCAGCCGGGCCGCCTCCCGGTCCTCCTCCTCGTCGCTGCCGAACAGGTCAATGTCGTCGTCCTCGTCATCCTCTGTGGCGGTGGCCACCTTCCTGGCGGGGGGCTCCACTTGGCGCATGGGAGACACGTGCTGCCACACAGGAGGGGAGACTGGGGCCCGTGCAGCCAGGACACCAGGCCTCCAGCCCTCCACCGCTGCCTGGGCCACAGCCCACATGGGGGCCGCCCGCGGCCTCCCGCTCCTCAGCGCCAGGTGTGGGTCCCTGGCGGGGAAGGGCCCTCACCTGGGTCTGCGGAGCTGTGGCCCGGTGGGCGGGCGAGCTCTTCTCTAGCGCGCTCAGCCGGGCCTCCAGCTGGGAGACAGCCTGCTGCAGATCCTGCACCACTGCGGGGGCAAAGGGGATGCTGGTCAGGCAGCAAGTGCTGGGGTGGGGCCCCCCGCCCGTCAGGCCCAGGGCCTCACCCCCTCGCAGGTTCTGGTTCTCCACTTCCAGGCTGGCAATCCGGATGACCAGCTCACTGTGGTCTCCGCTGGGCCCGCTGGGGGCCCCGGGGCCTGAGCTCTGCAAGGCAGGGGGAGAGGAAGGGCTCATACCCTAACCTGCTCCTTGGGGTCCCCCCCATTCACAGCCATACTGAAGCAGAGCCCTAAGCTGGATGAGAAGCCCATCAAGCCCCATGGGGTCCGCTGGCCATGCTCCACCCAGGCAAGGGGAGAGGAAGCCCTGCAAGCTGAGGCCACAGTGGCATCAGCCCAGCACGTGACACGAAGCAGGACCCCAGGGTGGCCCTAACGTGGGGGCGGTGCAGAGCTGAGCCATGGCTGCCACTGCCTGGTGGGTGGGAGGAAGCAAAGGACTCAGCTCCAGGGGCAGCCAGACCCAGCAGCTCGGGAGGACCGGGCAACACAGCCTTGAGCTGGACACAGGAGGGGACAGCACTGGGGGCAGCCACCCCGCAGCAGCCAGGGCCACACACCTGCCTGCCTTTGAAAGCTCTGGGTGACCCAGGGACCCTGGCCTGGCCACCAGCCTCCTCTGGCTCCTCCCTGACCGGGAGCCCCCGTCATCTGACCCAGGCGGCACTGCCCAGGGAGCTCAGGCCCGAGTTACACCCCAGGAGCCTGCACGCAGGCCGTTCAGCACCCCTACCCCCCACTGCAGTGGCTCCAAGGGTGGGGTTCAGTGCACCTTGCCCTTGCCAGAGGGCTGCTGGCCCCCTCCAACGTCCAGTCAAGATAAAGGCCTGGGGCCCACCCACCAAGCAGCCACAGGGAAGCCACAGGGGTGGCCTCCTCCCCTGGTCTGCACACCCCCAGGGCACTACCAAGGTGAAGGTCTCCAGGGAGGACAGGCTGACACATGCCTGGCTCCCTGCCCTGGGACCCATGGGCAGTGCTAAGCTGACACCGTCTCCTAGACCCACCAGCTCCCACTACACAGAACTCCCAGCAGAGCTGGCCAAGTGGCACTGCGTGGCTGCAGAAGGAGCACTGACCAGCCCCCAGGACCAGATGGGCTCTGCGCACGCCACCGCCCTCCTCAGACCAACCCAAGTGTCCGCCCCACCTCCTACTCCGGCTAGTAAGTGGCAGCCCTCCGCCCACAGCTGGCCACCCTGCCGAGTCCCAGCCACCACCACCGGCACGCGACCTCCTCTCCAGCCTACTTCCCACGGCTCAGCTCCCGGACCATTCCCACTAAGAAGGTCCCACGGCTTCCGTGGCACAGGGATGAAATCCAGGACCAGCTGTTCCCCACGAAGCCCCGCCAGCCCCCGCCAACCTGCACTCTCAGGCCCCACCCCCTCTCAGCAGGCTTCCCCAAGGCCATCTCTCCCGGTTGATCTGTGCCCGCTAAGCAAATGAACCAGGTCCCGGTGCCTCAAGGCAGGCTGGAACCTCAAGCCTTTGCCCTGCTGTGCCTGCTGCCTGGCCCCGGGGACCTCCCGACACAGGCCCGGCACCACCACCAAGTGAGGACCAACTGTGGACGGGTCCCGAGGCTGCAGGCTCCGGGCGGGCAAGGCCCCACCTGCTGCAAGGCCAAGACAAAGTGGCAGGGGAGAGACCAGGCTGTTGGGGGCCATGGGGTCACCACCGCTCGGCCCAGAAAGCACCAGGCCACTCCACGGTGTCTAGGCCCTGGGCCCACCCTGCCCACCCGGACTGAGAAGGAAGCCAGGGCGCTCAGTGAGGCAGGCCCAGGCCACCCAGTCCAGTCTGAGCTCCCAACAGCAGGCCGCAGGCAGCCACCTGGTGGCCTCGGGGGCGGTGCCGTACCAAGGTTCCGAATCCAGAAGCCTCCATCCTGGCCTCCAGCCCTGTGCCTGGCACCACGCACAGTCCCCAGGAACCTCTGGAACCCCAGTGTCTGCTGAGCCCCACTCTACCCAAACCCAAGCATGGGGCTGGGCCACAGCACCCTTCCCAGGGCCGCCGGCAGCTGAATGATGTTCCTCTGAAGTTCACGTGGAAGCCCCTGCCGCCAGGGCCTCAGAGTGGGAGATTGTTTGAAAATGGGGTCTTCACACTGGTAATCAGTCACAATGACATAATTAGGGTGGTCCTAATCCACTGACTGGTGTCCTCGTGTGAAACAATTTGGACGCAGAGAGAAAACACAGGAAGAAAACAGCCATCTACCAAAGAGAAACCAACCCCACCCACACCCTGATCCTGGACTTTGAACCTCCTGATCATCAGAAGATAAATTTCTGGTGTTTCAGTCACCTGGTCTGTGCTGCTCCATCATTACAGCAACCTAGGCAGACCAGTCCCCAAGCCCTAACAGCTGCTCAGGTGAATTCCCTGAAGACCGGGACCCCGAAGCTGACCCCAACAGCCAGGGCCCTGAGGCCCGGTGCGGGAAGAGTTCTCATAGCCTAAGAATCTCCAGGGCCGCAGCCCCAGAGCTGCTGAGCCCCTGGCTGCAGCCTGCTGAGCACTGGAGCCCGACGTGCCCAGCCTGAGTGCGAAGACCTTGCGTCACCTCGATCCCGTGGCTGCCTGGCCTGAACTTGCTCCGGCCAGCAGAGGGTGGCAGGTGGGATTTGGGGCTAATGGGCAGAAGGCCAGGCAGGAGCATGTGGGGGCCAAGTATAAAGCAGGGCCTGCTGGGCAGACGGTGGTGGCAACGCTTCCTGGGGGACACCCACCCAGGGCCGCCCAGCTGATGGCCAGGAGCCAGTATATCCGAGCCAGCTGTGGCAGGCAGAAAGTTCCCAAATATGCCCCCAACCCTGTAAAAAGATGACCTCACGTGGCCAAAGGGACTTTGCAGATGTGACGAGGTTGAGGATCTGGACGTGGGGAGGTTACCCTGGATGACCCAGGTGGGCCCAGTGTCATTGCAAAGGTCCACATAAGAGAGAAGCAAGAGAGAGAAAGAAACGTGACAGAAATAGATGTCAAAGCCCGTGGCGCTGCTGGCTAGAAGCCACAGGCCGAGGAGTGCGGGCAGCTTCCTGAAAGGTAGAAAAAGTGAGAGAACGGACTGTCCCCTGGAGTCCCCGGGGGCACAGCTCTGCTGACCCTTGGCCCTCGAGGCTGGGACGCCACTCTGTAGCCCAGACAGTCCTCTGAGAAGGAGGGTGGAGCAGCAGGGCTGCCACTCCGAGGGACACACTCCCCGGCCAGGCCAGGGACACACTGGACATGACCGTTTCCCTCTCCTGATCTCGCGTGGGACCTTGAGCCCGAGCTGGGCTGCAGGGCCCCTCCTGGGCCTCAAATTCAAGATGGTGGTGACTCTATGACTTGGGACTCGGCACACCCTGTGAACCCATCTCTCCGAGGAGGGCCACGCCTAAGAGGGAAGGGAGGAAGCGCAGCACGCGCCAGCCCCTCACACTCTCGGAGCAGGGAGCGAGCAGGAAGGAAAAGGCCTCAGGCCTGGTACCGCAGGAGCAGCCGTGGCAAGGCGGGGAGTCCCGGGTGACCGCCAGCAATCCCAGCAAGGACGCGAGAGGAAGGACGTCTCCTCTGGCCGTGTGGGAACACAGCGCTGCACGCCGCACCCTGACTTTGCTCCAAAGGGCGACGTCATCAGCAGCACCGGGGGAAGCGCCGGGCACGCCATTTGCCACGAGGGCGGTACTCACCCCGGCCAGGGACTTCTGGATGTTTTCTCTGGCTCTCGCGATGTCACGGAGGATCACGCTGGCGCCGTTCTCCTGCAGATGGTGCAGAAAGAACAACGCTTTCATTTAAAAAAAAAAAAAAAAATTAAAAAGGCAGCCTCCTGTGGAGAGAGCAGGAAAGCCCTGCACAAAACAAAAGCTCACGGGCCTGAGGACGGAAGAGGATGGAGTCCTGTGGCCCTGACGACAGGGCCTGAGGCGCACGTGGCCTGCAAGCCCAGCCGGGCCACGTGTCGCAGGTCCTGATGGGCACCTAGAGACGCTGGGAGCGCCCTGCCCACATGTGACACGAGAGCAGCTCCAGCTCCTCGGGAGCCAGCCAGCCGCCCTCTGAAGAACCAACCCCAGCACTGCAGCAGGGCCACCTGGGCCCAACGTGCGTGTCCCGCTGTGCTGGCACAGACACCCCGAGACCCCAAGCGCAGCAGCCCCTACCTGGCGTGAGGAGCCGGCCACGGGCCCATTCATCTGCTCGTAGAATTTCCTTTCTGCATCGTCATATTTGAACTTGTCAAACCAGATCTTCTCGTGCACTAGAAAGTTTGTGGCCATTTTCCTGTTGAGAGGAGAGGAGAGACTAAGACAGCCCGGCCGGGAGGAGGGGGCACCTCCTCGCAGACCCCAGGGCTGGCTTGCACAAGCGCCCCTTCCAACAGCCCGGACCCCGAGGGTACAGGGGAGGCCGTCCCGGTCCTTGGGTAACAAGGGCTCCAGGGCCCAGGGCAGAGCACCAGAGGTTCTCAGCACGGACCACAGCAAGCCTGCGAGCCCCTCCCCCACACCACGTGGGCTTCCTTCAGTGCTAAGGCGGGTGGCCCCCAGGCCAGTCCCCAAGACCAGTGGCTCTCAAAGCATGGCCAGGAACCTCTGGGGGTCCCCAAGGTCCTCCCCTTTCCAATCACACAACTGCTCAAGGCTGGATTTGTCGGACAATATACACCAACAGATAATGCACAAGCAGGTTTAAGAATCCAGCTGCCTCCTATTAAGCCAGACACAAGACTTGCAAAAATGTAAAACAAGGCCACTTAGTTCACTGACCTTTTTTGTTACAGAAAACTTATTTCTTGCATAAACGTCATTAACATGTAACAAGCTTATTATTATTTTTCAACAAATAAGTGCTTCTGCATTTAATTACTAACATAGGAAAAAGTAATAAACAAAACAAAAGCTCTCTTAGCATCACAAGACCAGCAAGTTTGAGAACTGCTGCTGTAGACCAGGACCTGGCAAACGCCGGCCTGTGAGCCAGATCCCGCCACTGTCCGTCTTTGCAAATCGCTGTATTGGCACGTCTGCAGTCTGCTGCTTTCCCACCACTCGGCAAGGCGGGGGAGCTGCCACGGACCTGGGCCCAGAGCCCGAATTCTCACAGACGACAAAGTCTGCTGATTCAGAACCGCCCTGTCCCTCACCAAGTGCAACAGAAAAGGACCCAACCTCACCAATTCTCTTTGCTGAGGATCCCAGGCCATCACTGGACCTCACCAAGTGTACCCCCGTGACAAGGGAGGTTGAGCCCTGTGACTCTCCTCCACCCCAGCTCGAAGAGGCATCACTGAAGTTTCAGTTCCACGCCACCCCGCACGCACACGTACTGCCTGATGGGGAACGCCCCCCTCCCCCCGGCGGTGGGCCCCACACCCTGCCCCTCGCACCAAGGCCAGGATCCCGTCAAAGCAGCACATCCAACCCCACCGAGGAGCCGAGGGGCTCCTGCCGGGAGTCTGGGGTCCAGGGAGGCCCCTCCACGCCCCCTCTGGCCCGGCCTGCGGCCCAGGGCCTCTCCCCACTGGGGGGCCCCCAGTCTGCCCTGAGTCCAACGGTCTCTGCCCTCCTGCCTGAGCCCAGTGGGCTAAGGGATCCCTTCCATGGCCAGGCTCTGGCCTCCAGCGACCAGCTGGCACTGCATAAACTGCTCTGGGGGCCAGACCCCTGGGTCCACAGGCTGAAGGCAAGTTGGCCTCATCCAGTGGGTGTCTTCCAGACTCAGGCCGCTGGACCGGCCACGTGCTACAGCACCTGAGACGCCCACCTCACCTCAGGTGGTTCATGGACAAGGAGATGGGGGAGACAGCAGGATGGGTCGGCAAGCGGCCCAGTGGGGCTTGGGGGCCGGGAGCCTTCATCGCTCCCCTGTCCCATGAGTCAGGGGAGAAGCTGGAAGTTGCCTGGCCAAAGGGGAAACCCTGCGCAAGACAGATTCAGGCCCACGTGGACCCCTTCCCTCCACCAACTTGGTGGGGGTGACCCCAGAGGCTGCAATGCCCCAGGGGCAGATAGCTATCCCTGCCGGGGGGGGGGGGGGGGTGGGGGCAGGGAAGGGAGCACGCCGACCACCCAGCCCGGCCCGGGGAAGCCCAGGCACCCGCCCGGCACGTTTTCCCTACTTGGGTCTCAGGCTGGACATGGAAGGGCCAGACCGGGCGCTGGGTCGGTGAACCAGGGACGGAGCTTCAAGGCGCCAGGCCATGCGCAGGGCCTCGGCGGCGTGGTGGCGGCACTCTGCGCTGTCGTAGGCCGGCTTGCTGAGCCAGGGGGCCTCGGCATCCTTGTGCAGGAAGTACCGGTAGGGCAGGGCAGAGGAGGCCTCCCCGTCCACCCGCCGCGGCCCGAGCCGCCGGCTTCCCACGGCGTTGCGGCCCCGCCGGTCTCTGCGGCCGCGCCGGGCGCCCTCAGCCTGACCGGCTCGCTCCTGCAAGCGCACCTTCCCAGGGGGGTGGCCGTCAAACAGGGCCTCGTAGAAGACCCTCTCGGCCGCGTCGTAGCGGGGCTTCTCCAGCCACACCTCCCGCACCAGCGCCTGCAGGCTGCCCAGTGGGGGCTGGCCGTTGGCTGGCGGGCTGGGCTGGCGGATGAGGTGCAGGTCAGGGCCGGCCGCCCACTGGCCCGTGTCGGGAGCCCCCTGCCCGCCGCTCCCCTCCGCAGCCAGCAGCAAGGCCTGAGACCACTCCACGAACGCCCGCTCAGCCTGGTCAAAGGAAGACTTGTTGACCCAGACGCCCCAGGTCACGTGGTGGCAGGCCACCTGGCTTCCGAGGGCGCAGAGGGCCCCAGGGGCCAGGGCGGGAGGCCGGGCTGCCTCGGCGGCCGCATCTGCCAGCCTCTGGTGGTACGAGCTCTCCGCCTGGTCGAACAGCGGCTTGTCTAGCCAGACGTGGTCGGCTGAGAGGCCCACGAGGGCCAGGTCCCCCTGGCTGAGCCAGCCCCTCGGGGAGCGCGTTCTCGGCTTCTGCAACGGCTTCTTCCCATTGTGGCTCTTCCCGGGCTCGCTGCTGCCGTTGCCGTTGGGGGCGCCCGCCTCCTCGGCCTCATCCTCCCGGCCCGGCCCGTTCACTGCCAGTGCCTCGGCCGGGAGCTGCTGGGCGGCGGCTCTCATGGCCTCGTGCTCGTAGAAGCGCCGCTCGGCTTCCCCGTACTTCTGCTTGTCTTCCCAGACCGTCTCCAGGGCACAGGAGGCCTTCCCGCTCATCTTCCACGCAGCGTTAAAAAGCAAGCACAAAGGGCAGTTGCAACACCGCGGGCCGTGGGCAGACGGCACCCCCGCCCCTCCCTGCTCGGCCGCCCGGAGGGGTGCCCCGGGGCAGCATGCATGGGGAGCTGGGGAAGCAGTAAACACGCACGAGCACGTAATGCGTGGTGTGGTTGCACGTGTGTATCCTCCTAACCGCAAAACTTGCCTTTTCTCATCCAACATGCACCCAGGCTCTCCAAGGGGGCCCAGAGAACACTTTCCAAACCTCTTTGGCTACAGAAACCTCTTCGGTGAACCCCAAGAACAGCGGCCAAATAAACACAGGACGCGCTCAGCTAATTCAACTTTTACATCAACAGCAAATGAGTTTTAGAACAAGTGTGTCCCGTGAAACATTAGAGCCTCACTTATTCTGAAAAGTTAGCCGCTGTTCATCTGAAACTTTAACTGGACGTCCTGCGTTTTTGCTAAGCCTGGCCACCTCCCTGAGGCACTCGGGCTTCTGTTTTATAGAAATGCACTTGGTGGTCTCAGAGGACGGCCCCGCTCCTGGCACATTCTGCCTCATCTGAGTCCCCCACCTGCACGGCCACACCGCCATCCTGAGCAGTGCATGTTCCAAGGGAAGCTAGAAGATCTTAGCCAAGGGGCACCTGGGAACAGAGGGTGGAGCACCCACCCCTGCGAGGCCACATCAGGGGAGATGCCAGGGAGTGAGTGTCTAAAAGGGAAGGAAGCCAGTGGCTCTGGCAGTTAATCAGGTTCCTTGGTCAGCGGCCGATGCCTCCTGACCAGGAGACAATCAACTCACACCCGTGGGTGCACCTAAACTAAAGGAACCATGTGGGAACCTCCAAGTCCTGTCCTAGGACGCGAGATCCTCCCTGCACTCCAGCGCCTTTTGGTGTAAGGGGCTCCACACACCTGCCACTGTGGCTACTGGATAAGCCTCTGTCCAGAAGCCTGAGCTCAGAGTAGCCCTCGTCACCTGCTGCCCCCGTGCAAGACTGAGGGCTGCTGGGCCACAGGGCGTGCGCAAACAGCCTCGAGGCGATGGCCTCGGCCCTGCCGCTGGCACAGGGCCCCCCATTCTGCTCCCAGGCATGGTGCCCCGTAAAGGCTAGCCCCATTGCTGGGCAGCCCAGAATTCTACAGCAGACCCTATTCAGCAGAACCAAGGGGCCTGGGCCACCGCAGCCTCCGGCTAGAAGCAGCTCAAGCCCAGAAAGCCCTGGAGGCCAGTCTGCTCTTAGGGTGCACCTAGGGGTCCCCGAGCTCACACCTGGCTGGCCTGTTCTAGAGGACGGCCTTGACTAGCACAGGGACTCCTCCCGAGACCCTACTCTGGACCCTGTGCCCGCCCAGAAGCAGAAGCACCAGGCCGACTGCCTGGGGCTAAGCAGCTTGCTCTCAGGATGGCCCCAGTGTCTCCTGCTGCTGCAAGGTCACCTGGTGAAGCCTAAGCGAGGGCAGACCTGCTGGGCCCTCACCCCAGGGAGGAGGCCCCCCGAGGGGGCAGACTTTCACCCCGGGACAGCAAACCCTTCCTGCCACTCACCGCAGGGTCTACAGCCCCCCGACCAAAACCAAAACCCAATTCCAATCACCCCGGGACGTGTGGGCCAAGTCCCGACCGACCTGGGACTTCAGGGAGACTCCCCTTTGTGCTCTGAGGGGCTCGCCGGGGTCTCTCACAGCACCCGATGCAGGGGCGGAGGCCCAGGCTCAGAGAGGTCCCTGGCCACCCCCTCGAGCCTCCCTCCCCGGGGCCAGCAGCACTTACCAAGGCCAGGCTGACTGCAGAGGCAGTGCTGGGGGGCGGGAGCCCATGCCCAGGAGGCGGGGCACTGTGACATCACTCACTGTAAACGAGGGCTGCAGGCCTACCAGGCTGGGCTTGTCTGCCCTCTGACCTCTCTGGCGGACCCTCACCAAAGCAGCGCAGCACGGGTCAGGGCTGGTCTGGTCCCTTCAGCCCCGCCCACCAGGCTGACCCCCCAGTGCGGAAGCCCTACGTGAACCTAGTGGCCTAAACGCTGTCCTCAGCTCCTGACATCAAACCAGGCTCTGCTCAGAGCTCTAAGGGTCACAGTTCGGGGGAGGGGAAGCCCCCTCTCAAGATGCCCGTGAGCAAGGGACAGGGCCTGAGACCAGGGGCTGGCTGGGGCGGCGGCACCCTGCCCCGCCCAGAGGTGTGGAGGGTGCACGCCAATCCTGACCTGCTCATGGGGTGCCCACCCTACTGCCGGGGCAGGAACTGGCTCAGCCCAGGAAGGTGCTGAGGCCACACCCAACAGGTCCAGACAAGGAAACCCAGGCCGGCATCCTGGCCCCAGAGGTGTCAGGGCTCGTCGGGTGTGGTGAGGGCTGGGCTGGGGGTCCCCTGGCTCGGGTGAAGGGGACACAGGAGCCTGGGACGGGCGAGTACTTACTTTCGCTTTGATCTCCTAGGACAGCATGAAGAGAAAGCAGCAGAGTTAGAGGCAGTCAGACAGGGCGGCCCGAGCAGGCTGGGGGGGCTTCTCAGAAGCTGCTCGGTGAGGCGGCGTGGAGGTGAGTTTGCTGGGGATCAAAGGCGAGCACCGGAGCCAAGACCCACCACCAAAATCCCAGGGGGCGGCCGCTGCTCCTTCATCACTCGAAATGCGCAGATGCAGGGGTTCCTGTTAGCCGGAGCCAGGCAGCCCTGGGAGGCCCCATCTGAGCTCCTCGCTGAGCTGAGCCAACCTGGGGAGGTGAGCCAGCACCTCGAGTGCCCCGCTGCCCACGTGGATCAGTGCTGGGTGGGCTCTCCCCAGCCCCGCACCGCCACTGGGTCCAGACCGCTGGACCAGGTGTAGGACGACAAGGACCTGGCAGAAGGTCTTGGCGGCCACCCAGCCCCAGTGCCCACGCCGGACAGGCCTCTCCCTCAGCAGGGCTACTATGGGGGCGAGAGGCCAGGTGGGCAGGGTGTGCCGTCCCCGCAGGCCGGCACCGAAGGGTGCACAAGAGGACAGACGGGGTGCCCGGCCCTGAATCCACAAGAGGTGCCACCAAGGGGCTGAGGACCCAGTCAGCCCTGCCACCCAGGCCCCTGGCCTCCTGTCTCCCCCACACCGCAGCCAGCGCGCCAGCATCAAGGCACCCCGGGACAGGGTGCGCGAGGCGTCCTGGGGGGCGAACAGAGAGGCTAGCAGGCAGGAGGCAGGCGTGCACGGAGGTCCCAGGCAGGCTCTCCGCAGACACCCACCATAGGGGCTTCGTGTGTCAAGGCTCTGGCGGGAGGAGGACTCCCCAGAGACACCACACAGGAGCGCTGTCACCTGGGGAGGCGACCACAGACAGCTGAGGGCTGCCTGGTAAAGCCAGTGCCAGGATGGGGCCAAGAACACCCCCAGGGCTGCTGGAGGATGAGGCCCCAGGACAGCCGGCACAGCCCCCGACGTCAGAGGCAGGGGCCCACCTCTCCCAGTAGAAGAACCACTCTGAGTCCGAACACTTTCCCGCGAGGACGCCACCAGGGAAGCACAGAACTCTCGGCTAGGGGCCGGGCGTCCTACAGGAGCAGTCGGGCCTCCACCCCCCCCCCCGCCCCCCGCAACACTGGAGCACACAGGGGGCAGAGCCAGGACGCAGAGGAAGCGGTCCCACCCTGTACTCCTCACCTGCAGGGCCAAGAGCAAGCCGCCTGCCACTAAGGACCAGCCCCGGGGCATAAAGCATGTCAAGACCACTCCCATAAGAGGGGGCACTGAGGAGTGGGAGGCCCTGGAGGGATCACGACCCACCCAGCCACCAGGATCTGGGGCGAAGGCAGCGAGCAGCTCTTCCTCTGCAACTCCCCCAGCCCAGCGCCAGTGCGAATCAGCACTCCTGGCTGTGCTGAGGGACTCTGGGGGCTGCGGAGTCCTTCTCAGCCTCTGCCCAGCTGGGAGGGCAGTTCTTGCAGTGCCAGTACGGGGAACCTGGCAGCACTCCCTGGCCAGGATACTCCTGGCTGGAGGCTCCTGAAGGTGAGGACGTGGCCTGGCAGAGCCGTGCCCACCAATCTGCCACGAGGTCCCCGTGAGGCTGGGTGAACGGGGAAGGTTTCTGGGAGGGGTGAGGGTTGCCCCCTCCCCCGGCTCCATCCTCCACACCTCGTTCTCATCCTCCAAACGGTCTCAGGTAACCAGGTGCCCATGTGACCCCATCGCAGTCACACACAGGCAGGGGCTCCCAGGTCATCCACCCAGAGGTCACAGTTCTCTGCCCCCCTTCCACAGGAAGTGGGAATCGGTGTGCGGTGTGGGGAGATGGGGCCCCTGGCTGGCGCGGCCTGGACCAGTGCTGCACAACAGAGCTTCCACGCGTGCAGTGTCCAAGAGAACGCGGCGAGCACTCAGCACGCCTCAGCCGATGAGAACGAGCCAGCAGTGGGGCAACTGCACGAGAGGGCTGCCCTCTGATTTTCTTTAGAGGCGAACTCCACAGCCCCCAATTCCTACTCAGAAGCTTCCCCACCTCTGACTCCTGGACAGTCCGGCCCCACTCAAAAATGCCAACCTGTCCTGCTGGCGTGGAGGGGGGCCCCTGCACCCCAAGACTCAGCACTCACACTGCGGCTGCCCAAGTCACCCCACCTGAGGCCCAGCCAGCTGCATGACATTTGTGCTACAATGCCGTCCGTTGGTTCTATTTCTATCCCAGTCTGTGGTGCCCTGGTCTATCTACCCTGACCGCCAGGTGCCTGCGCCCCCTTCCCTCGGGCGGCTCCAGCACTGCACGCGCCTCCTCAACCATTCTGAGTACACTTGACACCTCACACAGCTGGGAGACGGGAGTGGGGTAAACTGAGGCTCCGGGTCGGTGAGGTGAGAATCTGGGACTCCGAGTCTCATTCTGACGCCTGTCCTTCACACAAACGTCACACTGCCCCCCACTTCAAATTCACACGCGCCATCTTCAAATAGGGCCACAGGGCCAGGGCTCGTGCCGGCATTTCCTGCCTGCAGCCCTTGAAAAGCTGACACCAGAGCGCGACGCACTGGGGACGTTCTTTGTGGCCGCCTATTTAGGATCACCTTCAAGAAACCTTCATCCACAAAAACACTGGTCAAGCGTGTTTGCCCCCCAGGCTCCTCTAGGGGAAGGCACAGCGGCCGCGCTCCAAGGTGAGGAGATGGAGAGCTGCAGGGCACCCCGGCACTGGCACAGGGCCCAGGCCTGACTGCCCCGCAGAGGCGGCACAGGGCACCTGCTCCTCGGAGTCTGTGCCAAGCTTTCTCAGGGAACCCCTACGTCTGGAGCTGAGCACGGCGGTGGGGCTCAACCCACTTATGGTTGAGCGCTCCCTAGGAGCTAGGGGTGTCAGAGCTGCTTCTGAGGCAACACCGGGTCCTTGCCCGACCCAGGCCAGGCCTACTCCCTCACCAGTTACTTGCCAGGGTCAATCTACTCTCGCGACAAGCAGGGACCATCCCAAAGTCCAGCCACACAAACAGCTCTCTTGCTCCAGAGTGGCCCTTCACTCTGAAAACCCTGTCGTGCTGGTCCCCGCCCCATGCCACCCCCCCTGGCTCCAGGACAAGGCTTTCCCTTCTTCGTTCCACTGAAAGTGCCCACTTTTCAGGAAGGTATCCTCCTCCCCTTCAGAGACTGGCTTCGACATCGCCTCCTGCCCGGATCACCTTATCCAAATCCAGACCCTCCATCCCTCTCAGAGAACGCTGTATTTCAGTCACCCAGCAATCACATCCTTATTCTTCCCCGAGTTCATGAGCTCTCCAGGTTCCACGAAGACTGGGTCCGTGCCTGTCCCTCAAGCCCAGAGCCGACATGAAGGAGGTGCTCCACAAACGTCGACAAAGAAACGGGGGGACTACAGGCCCGGGTCACAGGTGGGCAGACATCCTTGTCACCCACCGGGGCGGAGACCAGCGCGGCCCCGACATTCCCGCAGCCGCCCTCCCGCCGGGGCAGCCGCAGGGGTCCGGCTGGCACGTGGCCCGCGGGCTCCGCCCCTCTGCGCGGCCGCGAGCCCGCACCCGGCCCCGCGCCCCGGAGCCGGCCTGCCGGCGGCTCTCCAACCAAGTCCCTGCCGGCGCAGCGCGGGCCGTCCCTTCCCCGGGCCCCAGGGCCTGGCGGCGCAACCCTAGGTACTCACACGCCAGCCAAGGACGCGGCGACCAACGTTGAGGGATCGGCGGCGCGCGACGGCAAAGAAAAGGGAGGGCCGCGCTGGCCGCGCACGGGAAGTGAAGCAGCGGGCTCTACCACGCGCCGGGACGCGGGGGACGCGGCCCGCGCGCACGGCCCGCTGCGCTGCCTGGGCCTTCCGCGCGACTTTCCCCGCGGGTGGACAGAAGACAGTGGGAGACCCCCGCGGGGCTCGCCCTTTCCCGGAGGAGCTGGAGCAACCCGCCGGGCACAGCGCCGCCGGCTCCCGCCCCCCTCCGCTGCAGCTCCGGTGGACTCGGCGGGCCCGGGCGGAGCAGACCGGCCGGCACGTGCCGGGTGACGTGCAGCGCGGGGTGGGGCCGCGCGGGGCCAACGCGCCTGCGCGCGCCGAGCGGGCGAGACAAAGGGGAGGGCCCGGCCGGTCCCGCCCCCAGCGCCCGCCCAGCGCGGCCGGCCGGGCGGGCGTATGGCCCCGGTTCCCGCGCCCCCGCTGCCGCTGCCGCCGCAGCCGCAGCAGCAACCATGTACCCCGCGGGACTCCCGGCCGGCCCGGCCCCGCGCCGCGGCCGCCGCCCCCCGCCCGGGCGCCCCGCGCAGTCGCCGCGGCCCCCCGCGCCCGCCCCGGTCGCCGCCGCGCGGCCGCCGCCCCCCGCGCCCGGGCCGCGGCCCCGCGTGGCCGTGAAGATGGCCTTCCGCAAGGCCTACTCCATCAAGGACAAGCTGCAGGCCATCGAGCGCGTCAAGGGCGGCGAGCGGCAGGCCAGCGTGTGCCGCGACTTCGGCGTGCCCGGCGGCACGCTGCGCGGCTGGCTCAAGGACGAGCCCAAGCTGCGCTGGTTCCTGGAGCAGCTGGGCGGCGAGGTGGGCACGCAGCGCAAGAAGATGCGGCTAGCCAACGAGGAGGAGATCGACCGCGCCGTCTACTCGTGGTTCCTGGCGCTGCGCCAGCACGGCGTGCCGCTGTCGGGGCCGCTCATCCAAGCGCAGGCCGAGGCCTTCGCGCGCCAGATCTACGGGCCTGAGTGCACCTTCAAGGCCAGCCACGGCTGGTTCTGGCGCTGGCAGAAGCGCCACGGCATCTCCAGCCAGCGCATCTACGGCGAGGCCGAGCCCCCAGCCGCCGGCCCCGCGCCCGGCCTGCCGGTCAAGCAGGAGCCCGCGCAGCTCACCCGCACCGGCCCCCTGCCCGACCGCGCCCTGAATTCCCCTGCCCCCGCCGAGGGCGGCTACGGCGACGAGCAGATCTACAACGCCAACGTCACCGGCCTCTACTGGAAGCTGCTTCCGGAGCAGGCCGCGCCCCTGGGCGCGGGGGGCTGTGGCCGTCGCTGGCGGGGCGACCGGGTGACGGTGCTGCTGGCCGCCAACCTGACCGGCAGCCACAAGCTGAAGCCGCTGGTCATCGGGCAGTTGCCGGACCCACCCAGCCTGCGCCACCACAACCAGGACAAGTTCCCCGCCTCCTACCGCTACAGCCCCGACGCCTGGCTCAGCCGCCCGCTGCTGCGCGGCTGGTTCTTCGAGGAGTTCGTCCCGGGCGTCAGGCGCTACCTGCGCCGCAGCTGCCTGCAGCAGAAGGCTGTGCTGCTGGTCGCCCACCCGCCCTGCCCCAGCCCTGCGGCCAGGATGCCCACGCTGGAGGAGAGCGAGGAGACCCCCAGGAGGTGCCGGCCTGAGCCCCTGGGCCCTCCGGAGGAGCTGCAGACCCCCGACGGGGCGGTGCGGGTGCTGTTCCTGTCCAAGGGCAGCAGCCGGGCACACATCCCGGCCCCACTGGAGCAGGGGGTGGTGGCCGCCTTCAAGCAGCTGTACAAGCGGGAGCTGCTGCGGCTGGCCGTGTCCTGCGCCGGGGGGTCCCCGCTGGACTTCATGCGCAGCTTCATGCTCAAGGACATGCTCTACCTGGCCGGCCTCTCCTGGGACCTGGTGCAGGCAGGCAGCATCGAGCGCTGCTGGCTGCTGGGCTTGCGGGCTGCCTTCGAGCCCCGGCCGGCGGAGGAGTGCGCTGGGCAGCCAGCTGGCCAGGCCGAGGAGGCCGCGGAGCGCAGCAGGGTGCTTAGCGACCTCACGCACCTGGCAGCCCTGGCCTACAAGCGGCTGGCGCCCGAGGAGGTGGCCGAGTGGCTTCACCTGGACGATGACGGGGGGCTGCCCGACGGCTGCAGAGAGGACCCAGGCCCCAGCCGGCCTCCCGTGCTGGTCCCTGGGGCCCCTCCGCCCCCAGCCAGCCTGCCCTCTGTCGCGGCGGGAGGAGAGGAGGAGGAGGAGGAGGCCGCCGTGCCCTCCGCTGGGGAGGCCGTGCGGGGCCTGGAGACAGCTCTGCGATGGCTGGAGAGCCGGGACCCCCGGGAGGTAGGGCCGCTGAAGCTGGTGCAGCTTCGCTCCCTGATCAGCATGGCCCGGAGGCTGGGGGGCATCGGGCCCTCTCCTGCAGTCCCTGATGATGGGGTGTGACCAGGCCAGTCCGAGCAGCCCCCAGTGGCCTTTCTCCTGCGGCACTTGGAGGGGATACACACAGCCTCCCCATCTCTCCTCCCCTCCCCTGGGGTGGCCTCCCCGCCTCGCTCGGGGTTGCAGGGATCCCAGCCCAGCCTGGCTCAGAGGAGCTCTGTTGGTGAAGGGCCGTCCCCTCCACTGGTGCCCGCGTTTCATGTGGGGACAGAACAGAGGCCGCGGGCGCCTGCTTCCCCTCCCTGGGCAGGCGCGCACGTGGGGTCTGCGGTCTTAGCCAGGTGCCCTCTCGTGCAGGCCTGGCACACACACCACAGCACTTATCAGAGAGCAGGTGGCTGTGCTCCCACCCTGGCCCCTGTGGGGCTGAGGCCTCCAGCCATGTTCCTGTCCACACCGCCCAGCACTTGTACCGGACGAGGGCCCGGCGCTCCCATCCCTCCCGACCACAGCCATGCGGTCGGTCGTCTCAATGGGAAGCACACCACTCGTTTTGTTTTTAGCGCGTTACGTCTGTCTTTAACAGATAGGCTTCAGGGACCCGGGGTGGAGGGCCCCGCGGGCTGGAAGGGAGGCTGGTGCCCGGCACGCGGGGCCTCCCAAGGTTCTGGGTGCAGCGAGGCTGTAGGTTTCTGTTCCGCTCGGATTTTTAACTTTCCTTAAGAAAACATTCTGAACAGCTCTCTTGTTCCGTGGGGTTGGCGAGCACTAGACCTGGGCCCTGGTGACAGACCAGTGGCCGGGCCAGCGCCCTGTACCCCCACCAGCCACAGGCCACTTTGTCCAGCCCCAGAGCCCAGAGCCATCCCGTTTCCCTGGAGCAGCCCTGTGGCACTGACGGCCATGCCAGGACAACCCTCAGTGCCTTAGCTCCCCTCCAAGGCTCCCCTGCCCAGCCTGCCCTCAGGTTTCTCTCCCGCGCCTGGTGCTGCCCAAGGCGCGGCTGAGGAGCTGCTCCCCATGGCCCCATCAGCTGGGCTCCTAGATGGCACAGTCTGTAAGGAGAAGGTAAGGGCTCTGTAACTGTCCAGCTCTGGATTCAGGATCCTGCTGGTGCCTGAGGCCAAGAGATACCCACCCGGCCTCCCAGAGGCTGCCCTGCAGAGATACCCAGAGCTCTTGTGAGGGGCAGTGGGGCCGGATTTGAGGTGCTGCCTGCCTCAGCGCTCTGCCCTCATCCTCACCTGCCCCATCCTCCTGGTGGTCTGAGACTGCAGAGGCCACAGACAGGTGCTGTGTTTGTGGGACGGGAGGGCTGTGCACGGCGGTAGGACGGCTGGGCGCCCCCAGAGCAAGGACATAAACTGTTCCTTGGAACCACCCCCAGTCAAAAAAAAAGAACCCCCCCCCCAAAAAAAAAAACCACATATGTATGTGTATGTCAAATCTGAAAGCTGAGGGACAGTATGTAGGATTTGGAAACAAGAGAAGGGAGGCTTGGCTAGCCAGGCCCAGGCAGCAGCCTCCAGCCGCAACTGCTGGGGCCCACCTGGCACCTCCACTTCCATCTGTGTCAAGCCTGCACACCTGCAGGAGCCTCTGGCGGTCTACACTGGCCCTGGGTCTAACCAAGCAGCTGCACGGGGCTTCAGGATGTCTCGCATGTTACATCACCTGCCTCTCCAGCTGGTGGCGACCCGGGGACCCAGGCCGGAGCTCCCGGTCACGATGGCCAGCAGGTCCTCTGCCCTGCCCGCCTATAGGGGCCTGTGGAGAGACAGACCTCAGAGCCCAGGTGGGCACCAGGCGAGGGTGGCCTCTGGTAGCATCATCAGCACTGCCCCTCTTGCCAAGTATCCTGTCTCAGCCTTTAATCCTCTTGTACCCCGGAGCCTGGGCAGGGGGACTGCAGTTGGTATTGAGAACCGGCTAGCAGGACAGGACCTCCCACCTCCTCTCATGTGGCTCCAGCCTCGTCCCCTCTGGAGAACCAAGGCTGCACCCCAGGAGGTGGCTCTGCCTGGTCTCCAAGGCCCTGGATGGGCAGCGTGGAAACGAGGCACAGTGCGGGCTGGCCTGGGGCCTTGAAGAGTTAGGGGGCCCATCAAGGGTGGGTCTGGGAGCCGCTTTGCTTTGCTGGGCTGGGGACTACCTCGCCCAAAGACCTCCGAAGGTGTCCTCTCTAGAATGGGGGCACTGGTGCCACCGGGCCCTGCACATGAAGAGGGTGGCTCTGGCCCCAAACGCAGCCCCAGCAATGATCCTTGTGACCCCGGGCCCCATCGCAGCTCTGGCACGAGGTCACCCACCTCCCTGGGCTCACCTCACTGTGAACCACAGGGCAGAGTCTTCCTGTGGGAGACGCCAGCTTTTCTCTGCAGAATGGGTGAAATGGCCTCACTGCCGACACCTGCTGGGCCCGGGGCATCTAAGCCGCTCCCCGGTTTGTGCTGAGGGTAAGGCGGTTGATGGCAGAGGGAGGGGTCTTAGTTGCTGCCTGAACTCCTTCAGCAGCCCTACCTGCAGAGTGCTGGGCACCATGCTGGAGACTGGGTTTCTTGCCCTCAAGGATTACACGTCTCTTGTGAGGGTGTGGGACCCCTGTGGCCTGGGAGGTGCTCAGGGACACAGCCACCATGCTCTCCCCATCCTGTTCACAGCCCTCTGACAAATCCTCAAGGCGGTAAAGATCAGATTCCAAAAAGCAGCCCCTGGTCAGTCACTGTCAGGGCTGGCCCCGTGGGCTTGGTGGTAGGCACAGCGGGAAAGCACTGCAGGTGGAAAGGGGAGCTTGTGGCTTCTGCTGAAGCCAGCCCAGCTGGGGGCTGGGAGGGCAAGACCAGGCTGCAGCATCAGAGGGAACCCCTGTGAGGCCAAGCTTGCCCGAGGGGCCTCACGCTTGGGAATGAGCCCCCAGGTGACAGCTGGACCGAAGCTGGAGCACAGGAGCGTGGGGTGAGAGGAAGGGGGCGCCCTCCAGCAGGGGCTCGGGCCTCCTGGGACCCCCAGCCTGCTGGCCCAAGAGCCCCGGGGGCAAGGGTGCTTGCCCTGTCGAGGGACCCTTTCACAGCCAACCTCACTGACAGCAGAGGTCGCCGGCCAGATAGGCCCAGCACGCTTTCTAATAAAGGCTGGATGCGCCAGCATCACGTGATTCCTGTTCTAGTCTTATTTGTGTAACTGTCTAGTGCTTGGATCCAGAACACCTGATTTGAAAAAGTGGGGAGGGTACAGGAAAGGGACAACATTGATGGAAAAAGTTCACATCCAGCAGCTTCTGAGAAAAGTAATTTTAGCTTCGCAGTATAAGGTGAAGGGACTTGGCCGGCCAGTGACTGGGCTGCAACCCTGCCCGCCCCCGCCCCAAGCTGCCGTTCTTGGGTCAGGCCCTCTTCAACTGGCATTTCCTGTCACGGGCCATCACCAGCTGGGCTCACCGGGCACCTCACATTCAGGAGGTGACCGCCTAAGGGCAGGGCTGGGCAGAGGTGCATCTTCCACTCCCCAAGCCGAGCCCTGCCTGGTCCTCAGGGATTCTGTTGGAAGATACGTGGCGGGGACCCATGGACGTACAGCTGAGGGTGAGGTTGGAGGGCTGGGCGGGGGCAGGGGGAGCCTACCCTTGCAGAGCTCTCGCGTGATGGGAAGCCCTGTGCCCAGACCACCTACACCCACAGCTCCGAGTCTGGGCCAGTATCCTGGGCTTTGCCTGAGACGTGCTTCCAGGCACTTGGCATTGGGTTTGACCAGCCTCCAGTTAAATATTGCTTGCTCCGTGCTAGAGGACAGCCGCGGTTCAAAAGTGAAAAAAAGGCGCCGAAATGGACTCAGGCTGAGCCTTCTAGCAGGTGGAAGGGCCAGGGTCAGACGGACAGTCGCTGGCTGAGGGCCAGCCGCCCATGAAGGCTGGAGTGGTGGGGGCTAAGCGCTGTGCGGGCAGTGAGGGGCAGGCTGCCGTGTAAGCCCTGTTCACAGCCCGGGGATCACTTTGCCGCGAGCCTCACAGCTGGCGGGTGGAAGGAAGGGGCTCCAGCACTAGGGCCCATGTGGGGTGGGGAGGCCCCTGTGAGCCTTGGGCTGCAGGTAGTCTGCCCTGCACCCAGAGGCGCCTCATCCTTGCTTAGGGCCCTAAGTTGCTGGCTTTCCTGGCCTGTTGGTCCTTTTACAGACATGCTAAGAACCAAATCCTGCAGTCAGAGGCCAGGCCGTGGGACCCTCCAGGACCCTTGACCCAAGGAAGGGTCATCAGGACCAGCTCCACCTGCCGCTGGCCGCGAGCTCAGGGTCTGGAGAGGGGCCCACAGCCCGCTGTGATCCCCGCTGGCCAGGACCTGTTCTCCACCCAGCCTCCCACACCTCAAGCAGCTCCCCCACTGGCCTGCAGGCTGGAGAGAACCCGAGTCCTCGGCAAGGGGCTGGGGGGTGGCCACGGCCTGCACCCAGTGCCTGCGCCCTACTTCCTGCTGAGTTCCCGGGCCCGGCAGGTGGCAGCCTCCACGGCGCTCATGGCCGCCGCCCGCAGCGCGCCCTGCTCCAGCGCGTGGAGCCCATAGATAGTGGTGCCGCCGGGCGTGCACACGTCAGTCCGCAGCTGAGCCGGGTGCTGCCCCTTCTGCAGAAGCATCTTGGCCGTGCCCTGGGGAAAGTGGCATTGGGGTGACTCGGGGGAGGCCAGCAGCCCCTCCTCGGCTCAGCCCCACCCCCACCCCCGCCGCCCCGTCTCAGCCCAGGCTGCTCAGTCCTGCCCTCTCCCTTCCCACAGCTCCCAGGAGGCGTGCTGCCCCCTCCCCTTCCACACGCTCCCCCAGGACCGGGCAGCAGGGTCTCACCAGCAGGGTCTGGGCGGCAATGCGGTGGGCCAGGCCACTGGGCATGCCCATCTTGATGGCTCCTTCGGCCAAGGCCTCCGAGAAGGCACACACCTGTAGCAGCGGGGGGCGGGGACAAAGCCAGCACTCCCTTGGACACAGAACTCAGCCTGGAAAAGGCTGGGGACCCTCAGGAACAAGGTCCTGCACACCAGCCACCAGAGCCGAGGCCAGAGCCCAGGGGTCTGCCAAGGGGCCGGCCTCAAAGGCCCAGGAAGGCACAGATAACAGGGGGTGGGTGGCGCTCACGGGGAGCTGCGGACCCAGCCGGGGAGCCATGGGGCCAGGGGCTGTCAGGGGGGCTCCACAAGGCCCCACTTTGCCGAGGGAGGGCCGGCCTGTGAGGGCAGGGGTTGGGGTGCGGGGACCAGACGACACTCACAAAGGCCACACCGCTGCCGCTGAGGCCAGTGTGGACGTCCACCTGGGCCTCGGGCACCTCCTCGCACTGCCCGCAGGCCTCCAGCAGGGTCCGCAGGAGCCCGGCCTCGCCACTGCCAGCATGGCGGCCCCGTGCCATCACCATGGCCCCCTCCTGGACCACGCAGGGCAGGTTGGGCGAGACCCGCAGCACTCGCGCCATCGGGGGCAGCAGCTGGCGGGAGAGAGGCTGCGATCAGGGCGGCTGTGGGATCAGGCTGCCGGGCAGGCACACGCCGGGCCAGAGCAGGCTCCCCGCTACTTCCCGGGCGTGGCGCCCTAACCCCAGGTGGGAGGAGCCCTAACCCCAGCCCCCTAGCCACCTGGCCGCCTGTGCAGGCCGGCTGAGAGGCTGTCTGCCCCCCAACCCACCCATCCTGGTTTCTGGAAGGGCTGGACCCAGGCTGCAGCCGGGCTGGGATGGCAGGGGTGGGAGGCCAGCAGAGCCCACCCTGGGGTCAGAGCCTCAGCCCCCACTGCACCCCGACAGGCCACTCACCTCCTCCAGGGTGCTCAGGGAGACCCCAGCAGCCACAGACACCAAGATGTGCTCAGCGGTGACCACAGGAGCCACCTCCACCAGGACAGCCGGCAGGATGTGGGGCTTGGTGGCAAAGAAGACGAGCGAGCAGCTCTGCAGCACCTCCCGGTTGGAGTGGCTGGTCTGGCAGCCCAGGGCCTGCAGCAGGGTTGCCGGGACCAGGCCCACGTCAGCGGGCATCCTCCCAGACCACGGCCCTCCCTGCCGGAGCCCACCCTGCAATCCCACGGGCCCCCCATTGCAAACGGCCCTAAACTAATGCCCATGACGCGCCCAGACCACCCGTTCTCGCTCAGGATCCAACCTCAGATGGCCCTGGTGTCAGCACCTCCTCGAGCCCTCTGATCCCAGTGAGTGCCCGTGACATTCCCGCCCGTCCAGCATGCACACGCACACGCACACGCACACCCCTTTACCCCACCCGGGCCCCCCACAACCTTGACTTTCCTTCTGGTCTTGGACCTCCCCTTCCCCAGCCCAGCCCGGCCCGTCTCAAAACTTTAGCTAAGTAAGCAGCACTTCCCTGGCCCCAAGGAGCCAAGAGCCATCTGAGCCCTGGGAAGCCTCCACTCAGCAGAGCTGCCCGGCTCACCCGGAAGCGGCAGAGGTTCCTGTCCGTCGGTGCGCTGGCCAGCACGTGCTGAGCTTCCACTTTTCCTGGAAGGAAAGGCAAAGGCGGGTAGGGGGTGTCAGTGAGGATGTGGCGCGGGGAGAAGCCAGCCTGGCAGGCCCCTTACAGCAGGTCTCAGCCACACCTGGGCCACGCGGAGCCTCTCCAAGAAGCCAGGTGCTTGGCGGGGCCGCTCCACTCGGCTGGGACCAGGCAACCAGCTTCACTTGATTCTACTCAGCAGTCATCGCTGCCCACCTGCTGCTGCTGCTGAGGCCAGACGCCCTGCCGGACACAGGGGCCGGGAGCTTGCCTTGTCTCGTGAGGACACAGATCCCAGGGACCCCTGCCTCCGGGAATGGTTAGGCTGGGGAGGGGGCATGGTGGGTAGGGAGGCTGGGGTGGGGGATGAGCTTCCTCCGGAGGGGGGTGCATCTGTACGGGGACATCCAAGCAGAGGCTCAGTGCCCATTTGGTAGAAATCCTCTACAGATCAGATTTCTGTAAAGTCTAGCAGGAAGGCAGAAGTGCACCCCACGGCCTCAAGAGACGGTGGCAGCACTGTGAGACTCCGTGCAGCAGGGGAGGCAGGGGAGGCAGGTGATACTCCAGGTTTTACAGGTTTAAAACACCTGAGACTTGCAGTAAACTGTTTTCTGATGATTTTGACCTTTCTAGACCTTGACATATGGCTGAAGGCAGAAAACCAGTCCATATCTACATATAAAGGTTTCTAAATACTGTGGAACCTCCATCCCTGCTATAAGTGGTGCTCGACCGAGGATGATTTTGCCCCCCCCCCCCGGGGACATTGACAGTGTCTGGAGACATTTTGGCTGTCACAACTGGGGGTGTCACTAACACCTAGTGGGGAGAAGCCAGGCAAGGGGCTAAAGAGCCTACAATGTGAAGAATGGAGAATGATGTGGCCCCAAATGTGCACAGTGCCGGACACCAGGGGTGCAGCCGGCGAACAAACAGAAAGAAGAGTCGGAGGCTCAGAGCGGTCAGGCAGCTCGACCGAGGCACGAGGTTAGGACGTCGGCAGGAGATCCCGCGCTCTAAGCTAGGGCTGTCCAAGAGAAGTATCGCTCGAGCCACACACGTAACTTCACATTTTCTAGTAGTCTTATTAAACAAGTAGGAAGAAACGGGTGAATTGTAGTACATTTTATTTAACTCAAGGTAGCCAAAATGTCACCCTTCCAACACCTAATCAATATTAAAAGTTACTAAGATACGTTATTTTTTGTTTGGATGATAAATCTTCCAAATTCGGCGTATATTTTATTCTGTGCACTCACAGCACATCTCAACTCGGACGTGGGGACGGCCGGCGCTGAGCCTCTCCACCACATCCCCTCCAGCCGCGCTCCCAGAGGAAGCAGAGACCGGAGGCACAGGGTCCGCGCGCGGCCCTGGCCCACGCCCGCCGGCCAGCCCCACCCTGGGGCCCCTGCGCGGAGGGCCCCGTGCTGCCCGGGGCTCCGCGGGGCAGGTGAGCTACGGAGAGGTAAGCCCGTCCCTCCCACACAGGCCGGTGTCGGACGCCCTCTAGCCCGCGGGCCCGGGACCCCACGCGCCCCACCTGCTTGGATGAGGCCCTGCGCGATGGCCTCCGCCATGCGGCCGGCGCCCACGAAGCCCACGCGCCTCGGGCCAGACTCCGCCGCAACCGCCGCCGCCATCTCGCCACCGCCCCGCGCCGCGCCCCGCCCGCGCCCTCAGCGCCGCCAATGGGCTACACCGCCCAACACCTGCCCTCGTCCATTGGCTGCCGAGACCTCACGCTCCGCCCCCTCCCGCGGGCTCCACGCTCTATCGATCGCTAGCAATTGGGCTCACCCCTTCGCAGCTCATTGGCCGGAGAGATGTAGGGCGAGGAGGGGTGGGCCGCGGCGCGGGGCGCCGGGCGGGCGGCCACGATACTGTGTTGGCTTCTGTCCCGATGTGTGAAATTTCCCAAAGGGCAACTTGAGCTGGTCACTTAAAGGCGAAGGGCAGGAAAGGGTGGGGGCTCCCCTGGTCTTGTCCCAGAGGTGGGCGCCTCAGGCCGCTCGGAGCCTGCCAGTGGACCTGGGTGTGGCGGACAGGGTGGCCTGGTCAGGGCCTGTGGTCAGCTCTTCCCCAAGCCGCAGTGGGTCTGGGTGACAGCATAAAATTGGCACAGCCAGTGAAACGTGGGAGCAGGGGTCTGCTTTTCTGTTAAAGGAGGTCCTCAGGCCAGCCTGGATTCTGGTTTCTGAGGGCCTCTCAGGGAGCTGCAGGGGAGACCTTCATGAGGCCTAGGTCCCCAGCGGAGACCTGGCCCCTCTTGCTGGTTCTGTGGGAGATGGAGTGCTTCGCCAGGGCCAGGGCCCACCTTAGAGACTGAGAGGGGGAGGGTGGGTGTGGGTGTGGGCTGTGCTTGTAATTTTTGATTGACATGGGAAAAACAAGGTTGAAGAACTAAGATTGCAGTTTTTAAGACTGAATTTTAAAGATGTTATTTTCTTTAAACTCTACTTTGACACGTTCAGAGCTCTTCAACAATGAGATCCCTTCATTCCTTCAACGCTGCCCCTTCAGCGTGGGGGCCCTGCTCTGGGCTGGGAACGAAGGGCACACAGCAGTGGAGTGCACAAAGCCCCACCCCGCAGACTTGCCTTCTGGCTGGAGAGACAGCCCCTCTACGATACACACACACCCCATAACCCAAGGGACAAGTCAGGACACACAACCACTACTTGAGGCCAGGCACGTCCAGGCCTCTCTGCCCTGCGCAGGGCCTCCTTCCCCCCATTCTCACTCGGCTGATCCGAGCTCCCACTCAGGGACCACCCCTCCCCCTCTCCCTGAACGCCCACAGGGGCAGACCCTTCAGATTCACAAAGGGCTGGCACCCAGGGGATACAGCATGAAGGGCCGACCAGGTCCTGGAGCTCCAAGCCCTGGGGGGTGGGGGAGGGGAGGTGTTTCCAGAGAAGCAAGCAGGTGGGGTGGGCCTCAGTCAGCAGAGACCTAAGAGGTGGGGAGGCACTGATGTGAGAGGGGCAGGACTGGCCCCTGGAGAGGCCCGTGGGCCGGGGTGGTGGTAACAAACGCAGTGAGGGATCAGCTGGACACGGGACGGAGGGTGGGGCTTGCGTGGCTGGCACAGGGAAGGCAGCCCATAGCGCCTGAATGAACAAAGCAAGTAAGGAACGTGGCAGGCACACCTGGGGCCAGAAGAGAGCTGGGAGTCACTGGTGTGAAGACAGCAAAGGGTACCCCAGGGGAGGTGGGCCCCGGAGCCAGGGAAGGTGCCTGGGTCCTGGGGGAAGCACACCCGGCACTGACTGGCTAGGCGGGGGCCGGTGGGTCAACCGGTCCAGACTTTCCTGTTGAGGATGGGAGGTCTGTGCCGCTCACCGCCGTGCCCGCCAGGCCCACTCTTGCGTGACACCTATTGCTGCCCATGGGAGAAGGGCAGGCCAAGCCCCAGCACCCAAGCTGCTACCTGAGGGCTAGGGAGATGAGGGGCCAGGCCTGACCTGGCCAATCGCCACTGCTCTCCTCAGATCCATCTGTGTGCCTGCTCAGCCTGTCCAAATCCAGACCCAGCCTCTTTCCCCAAAGTCCTGGGGATGGGGGGGGGGTAAGCCCGGGGAGTGCAGGTTACCCAGGCCTGCACCTGGCTGTGCGTGGAGAGGCTCGGCTCTCCCCGCAGCCGGTGGGGACTGCCGCAGGTGCCTGCCCTTTGTCCCCGCCGGCTGACAGTCCAGCCTCTCCTGCCACCTGCCCACATACCCACCTCTCCGTGTCTCCGGCCACTGCTGCCCTTCTACCCCAGGGACAGTTGGCCACCGTGGCCCAGCAGCTCTTGGGGGCTGGCCAGGCTCAGGAGGCAGTGCTGGGGCGGGGGATATGGGGGGCTGATACAGAGCTGCCGGGGCCAGGCCTGTGGAAACGCACTTTATTGGCTCCCAGGGATCAGAAATGTACATGCTCTGCGACTGGCGTCGGGGAGCAGGGTGCTGGGCCTGGCCAGGCCTTGGCTTCCCTGAGGACGGTGTGAACGGTGGCCTCACCGGAGAGTCAGCCAGGTCTGCCCCGGCAGAGGGCGTGGGGCAGGGGCCGGCCGCCACGAGGGCAGTGCCCTCAGTCCCGGCAGGTTCTGAGTGGCTGCCGCTGGGCTCTGCTGGCTGAGCGCCGGGGAGAGGGCGGCACCTGCTCCCACCGCACACTTCACTTCCGGGCCTGCTCGTAGTTGTCAGTGAACCAGGCACAGGTCTCCTGCACGGCTGCAGAGGCGGGCGGGTGAGGCCCAGGGACGTAGGGCAGTCACCCCGTGTCCTGCCTCCACGGTGAGGGTGTGGAGGCCAAAGCTGCAGGGCGTCCACCCCCAACTGGCAGTAGGGAAGCTGAGGCCTGGGGAGGGGCCGGGCGGTCCTGAGGGATGGGGTGGGAGGGCTCACCCTGCTTGAAGGGCGTGAACCGGAAGTCGGGCAGGTAGGCCCGCAGCTTGCCATTACTCGCCGTCTTCTTAAACTGCCCATCCGACTTGGTTGTATCAAACTAGGCACCTGGTCAAGGGCACAGCAGAAGGGGCAGCCCACCCTTCCACCAGCCTGCCCTTGAAGCTTGTCTAGCCTTCCCAGGGGGAGCCTCCAGGAGAAAGCAGCAGACACCCTCCCCCCCGGCTGCCAGGGTGAGTGCCATGGGTGCGTCACACCCACGGCCTCCTGCAGGGAGGCCCACGGTCTCCCGCCTAGAACCAAAGGATACGGTGACCTCCCCATGGAAGTCCATGGCCTCCACCACGGCCTCAGCCACCTCCTGGATGGACACCTCATCCTCCTCACCCACTGTGGGGACCGAGGGGCCAGTGGCCAGGTCAGGCCTCCTCTGCCTGGACCCGCTGCCGCCCAGCCCCACAGACGTTCCCGCTGCCCTGCTCAGCGGCTCTCAGGACAGACGGGTGTCCTGCCCCACTGCAATGGGGGTGGGACTGCAGGGCACCCACCTGACAGGATGATGGGCTCCACCTCATCGTACTCCCGCAGGACCCAGATAAAGAGCCGGGCCAGGTCCTGGAGATCAGACAGCCAGGGTCAAAGGCCACAAATTACGGCCAAACGGGCCCAGGTCACCTCTCCCAAGTGCTCCTGCTTGGCGGGGTGCAGCCCAGGCTTGGCTGAGGCCCGGGGTACCCCCTTTGGGCAGTGCTTGGCCAGCTCAGCCCCAAGTCCTTTCTCCTGATGAGCTCAGAGCTGTACCCAGCAACGTCCCTGGGGAATGGAACGTACACGGACCCAGCAAGAACCAGTGACTGCTCCCCTGGGGGCTCAGCCTGGACACCCGGCCCTTCCTAGGCTCCCTCATGCCTCCCCACAGCCAGCACGGCAGCTCCAGGAGACGTTCTGGGGAACAGCTGTGCCCCTCGCGGCACCAACCAGTGAGTAGATGAACTGCCTCCGAGGCCTCCCTGTGCCCCACACTGTCAAGGCTGAGCCGCGACCTGCAGGGTGGGGAGGGCAGGGGTCAGAGGGGACGTGCCAGCACCGCCCCTCCTCCCCGCTGTGCCCCAGGGGCCCCATCAAGCAAGCACACAGCTGCGCCATGGGTGGCGGTCACTCACTCTTGGCCAGATGCACCTTGTGGATGAGGCCAGGCAGCACGTGGCCGTCCTCGATGCTGAAGTTGTCATGGGGCCCGAAGACATTGGTGGGGATGACAGCGGTGAAGGTGCAGCCGTGCTGCTGGAAGTAGGCTCTGCGGGGCACAGCATCCCCTCTGGCCCTCATCCTCGGATCACGGGCGAGCCCCA
The DNA here is from genome assembly GCF_937001465.1 of Orcinus orca. Lineage (NCBI taxonomy): Eukaryota > Metazoa > Chordata > Mammalia > Artiodactyla > Delphinidae > Orcinus > Orcinus orca. The sequence goes on from NC_064575.1 coordinate 86,512,687, forward strand.
CCCCAGCCGAGGCTAGCAAGGAGGGGAGCCGAGATCTGAGCGCCCTGCCAGGGCGGCCCCCTGGGCCCACCCACCACAGGGCGTCTGGGGCCCCCTTCCCCGTTCTTGGCTGGCTTCAGCCTGGCACGCGCGGGAAGAGAACCTGTTCTGCACGTCGATCATCCTCTTGGCGTAAGAGTAGCCAAAATTGCTGCTGTGCGGGGGTCCGTTGTGAATCTGGGGGAGCAGAGGAGCCGCTGCTTCTCAGCCCTGCCCCCAGGCCAGGCCCCGCCCCAGCCCCGCCCCTCACCATGGTCTCATCGATAGGGTAGCTGGTCTTGTCGGGGAAGATGCAGGTAGACAGGCAGGAGACCACCTTTCGCGCCCCCACCTCGAAGGCCGAGTGCAGCACGTTGTCGTTGATGTGTATGTTTTTCCGCTGAGGGGGCAGGGGCAGGGCAGGGTTCAGGCCCCAGGCAGGATGCCAGCCCTTACCTGCCCCTCCAGGGACAGAAGTGCGGACACACCTGGCAAGCAGTACCTGGGCCAGCGGTTCTACCAGCTCCCAGGAGCCACTGTCCAGAAACCATGGCCCCCTCCCAGCCTGTTAGTCCCACCCCCAGGGCTGTAGGAGGGTCCAGGCCTGCCTACTCTGAGGCTGGGGGAGGGCCCTGAGGAGAGGGCCACACCCCTAAGCTCAGGGCTGAGCCTGCCCACAGGGGCTGCTGCGGGCTAGGCAGGTGAGGTGCGAGCCAGGAGCCCAGGGGGCTCCACTCCCGCACCCCCAGGAGCTCACCCTGCTCTACTGCTCAGTAGCAGTGAAGCCTTGGCTGGCCACACCCCTCCTCCAGCCCCTTCCGGGGACTTCAGCTGGCCAGGGCATTTGGGTGGTCTGGGGAGAGGTGGTGGCCGGGCAGCCTGCTGCGAAGGCTGTCACTGAGACGAGGAGGGCCCTGTGGCGACAGGGGCCCCCAGGGAAAATCTGGTCTAAGCTTCTGCCATCCCAGGCCCGATGCAGGGCCAAACCAGGCCAAGGCCAATTTTAGAGATGATGGGCCAGCCCTCAGAGGCCCAGCCAGGCAGGGGCAGGGCTGTGGGCGAGCCCAGCTCTCCTCCTGCCCCTGCCCCACACGTGCAACCCCTCAGGGCACATGCTCCAGGCCCAGAGCCCAGCTCACGCACCTCTGCACCCCTGAGCGCACTGTGGGCCTGGCTCAGTGCAGCTGGACCTCCTGGAACCAGGAGGGTCTGAAGGCCCAGGGGGCAGGAACCAGCCGGGGGTCACAAGGCAAACACTGGCTTGTCTCAGCTCCTCCAACCCCCAGGTTAGCTCTGAGGCTTTTCCTATTCGGCCAAATGCCCCCAGGCCCACCTGCGTGCCCCTCTACCTACAAATCAAGTGTGGGTCACTTGGGGGCCCCTCAGGGACTTCCCTGGGCCGGAACAGGAGCTTGGGAAGTTGGCCAGGAAGTTCCCAGAATCCGGGGTCCTGGCTCCCAGTGCTCACTGGGGCCCCCTCACTTACCCAGAAGTCCAAATTGTATTTGATATTCCGGAACAGGCCCCCCACCATTGCAGCAAGATGGATGACATGTGTGGGCCGGACTTTTTCGAACAGCGCTCGGGTCTGTGCAGCATCCCTGAGGGGGAGCCGGGCCATCAGGGGCTGCTTGGAGGCCCAAGAGAACTAGCACCCTGGCTGAAAGCACTGGGGGCAGGAGGCAGGCGGGGCCGAAGGTGGGAGGGTCAGGCCCTGGCTGGCATGAGGGTGTGGGCTTCCAGGAAGAGATGGGAGGAAGTTTGCCCAGAAGCAAAACTGCACACACCCAGGCCAGGCCAGCCACCTGGCAGGGACGGGCCTGACCTGAGGCTACCAGGCCCAGGAACAGGCCTGGCCCGGAGCTCTCAGTCTGGAGAGGGCATGGTGGGGCTGCTCCAGGGATGAGCCCACTCACGTAAGATCAGCATCCTTGGAAGAAACAAACACCCAGTCCTCTCCGGGCAGCCTGGCCCCATCTGCTACCACCTTCTGGATGGCTCTGCCCACCAGCCCAGAGCCCCCAGTCACTAGGATCCGCATGGACCCCTGGGGCTCACCCATGTTGGCTGCACCTGCAGGGCCAAATGGTGTGAGGCTGAGGCCATCCCGCTCCCCCGCAACAGAACCCCACTCCCCTGAGATGCCCCAGCCTAGGGTCACTGCCCTTAGCACTGGGCCCCACTGTGATTTCCAAGGGCTGGCCTGGGGCAACGGGCACAGTATAAGGTCAGCAGCGCAGGGAGACTGCCCACTGGGGACCAGACAGACCCATCTAGCCTGAGTCATCCCCTCCTCTCAGCCCTGCTCCCCAGGAAGTCCTCTGTCTAGAGCTGCACAGGGGCCCTAGGACTACCACCCAGCTGGGAGAGCCAGGCTCTGCCCGGCAGGCCCAACCCTGACCCCCACTGGGCCAAGAAAGGGAACATTTAGCTCCCCCTCTGTCTGACAAGAAGGGAGGCAGCCAACCTTGGGGCTGGGGGCTCCTGGCCCAGGTCGTTTGGGCTGCTCCCAGCCAAAGTCCATATGCTACAGACGGGGAAGGGGCGGCGCCTGTGTATGCAACCCGGTGCCCACCAGCGGCCAGCTGGTCCCAGCTAGCCTTCGAGAGCCTGGCTCCTTCTGGGCAGGTTGCGCTTCTGGCTAAGAAATGGACAGGCCTCGGGGCGCCACCACCTCTGAGGACCCTTCCTGGGGGCTGGAAATCTGCTCGGGCCGCTACAGGACGGCTCTGACCCCGCTGCAGGGCCCCACGGGCAGCCCGGACAGGAGGGGACGCTGCCCAGAAATTCTGCTGCTCTCGAGAGCGCGCGCAGCGCGGCAGCAGGCCTTGGGGTAGACCCCACCACGGCCGGGCCCCTCCACGTCCCTCAGGCGCTTCCCACGCCCCCGGGTCCCCTTCCTGGCCCCACCTCCGAACCCACCGCATCTTGCAGCTGGGCCCCCTCCCACGCTTCCAGGCCCCTCCTACGCCCCCAGTTCCTGGTACCCCTCAGGCCCCTCTGGCTGTCACGGGGCACCCAAGGCCCAGGCCCCGGCTCGCCACACCACGCCCCCCGTCCCAGGGTCCCCTCGTGCCCCGCGCTGTCTCACCTGCGTCTTACCTGACCTGCCCGGAGAGCGGCTTCAGGCGCCGGCTGAGAGTCCTGCCACGCGTTGGGGTTAGGTGGAGGGAGCGGGATCAGGTCGGGCCCTCCCGCGGAACTCTGGGAAATGGAGTCCTGGCGGGGCGCCCCGGGCGTTGCTGGGAAATGGAGTCCGGAACCGCGCAGCAGCCTGGGAAATGTAGTTCTTCCGGCTCCTCCTCCCCTGGGCGGACCCCGACCCGCCCTTAACCCAGCCTGGCGCTGGGCGCGAGCCCTTGCTGGAGAGCGTGGGGGCGTGGGAGAGGAGGAGAGGCAGCGCGTCTCCGAAAGCCCGCAAGCTGTGGACCGAGGAGAGGCGGCAGAACCAAACACCGTTCTAAAAATGGAGAAGCTGCAACTCCTCAGTGCTTTCCTAGGGCAAACACTGCATTTGTGAGAAACAACTGCAACTCTGTTACTATATTCGGGACACTGAGGGGGCAGTATATAAAATATACTTTAATAAATACATTAAAAAGACAAACACGTTTCAGGAGATTATTAAAAGCAGGAGACCACTTAGCGGCCACTGCTGTAGTTCAGGTAATGAGGACTCAAAAGAAGTTTACTGCCTTAAGCAACATCGAGGTGGTAGGATTAACGGGACTCATGCTTCACCAGCCACGCAAGTCATGGGAGCAAGTTAGGAACGATGCCTGGTGTGACGGCTGGTGTTAGGTGTCAACTTGGCCAGGCTGTAGCACCCAGTGATTCAATCAAACACAAATCTAGGTGTTGCCAGTGAAGAGATTTTGTAGATGGTAACATCTTCAATCAGGTGACTTTAAGAAAACGAGACTTTCAGGCTTCCCTGGTGGCGCAGTGGTTGACAATCTTCCTGCTAATGCAGGGGACACGGGTTCGAGCCCTGGTCTGGGAGGATCCCACGTGCCGCGGAGCAGCTAGGCCCGTGAGCCACAACTACTGAGCCTGCACTCTAGAGCCCATGAGCCACAACTGCTGAGCCCACGTGCCACAACTACTGAAGCCCGTGCACCTAGAGCCCATACTCTGCAACAGGAGAAGCCACCGCAATGAGAAGCCCGCGCACCACAATGAAGAGTAGTCCCCGCTCGCCGCAACCAGAGAAAAGCCCGCGTGCAGCAACAAAGGCCCAATGCAGCCAAAAAATTTTAAAATAAATAATAATAAAAAAATAAAATAAAACGCCTGTAATTGTTTTAAAAAAAGACAAAGAAAAAAACTACATGATCATCTCAGCTGATGCAGATAAAGCATTTGACAAAATCACACCCTTTCATGATAAGAACACGCAACAAACCAGGAACAGAAGAGGACTTCCTCAACTTAATAAAGGGCATTTATGAAAAACCCACAGCTAACATCATACTCTATGAATGAAAGACTGAAAGCTTTCCCTCTAAGGTAAGAAATTAGACAAGGATATCCATTTTTGCCACTCCTGTTAAACATTGTACTGGAATTTCTAGCCAGAGTAACTGGGCAAGAAAAAGAAAAGGCATCCAAATTGGAAAGAAGTAAATCTATCACTATTCACAGATGACATGAGATATATACACACCTTTTCCTTCAGTGATGGACTGGAGGGGAGGGTCTGATTGCCTTAGCTTCCTCCCGGGTTGACCAGTGGCCACAGGAGGAGGTGCACCCAGACTGAGACCACCACTGTGACTTCCTACAACAGATCCTAGGAAGTGCTGCAAACCAAAGGTGAGGTGCTCTTACAAAAAGAAAGAAGGAGGGGATAGATGTGGGATGGGCTGAAACAAGAGCTGTTCATTACAATCCACTCCTTGAAAACCTGATATCCACATAAGCACATTTTCTCAAAAAGCAATTTCAAAACTTCCTCTCAAACCATTCTAACATAATGCAATTATTACATAGCTCTAAAACTAGGATTTCAAAGGCGTTTAGAAACCACCTATGATGCAAATGGAGACAAAGACCTACGTTTTAAGTTTCAAAAATAAAATCTGGATGCACTTGAAAATAGCGACTTTCAAACCATCAACTTGCCCAAGAAGTACCACAGCCACGCGGAATCCAGCTGCCGGGCGGCGCCCGCCGGGGCGGGCAGGCCTGGGCCACCCCCGTCGTGGGAAGGACCCGAAATGCACAGGCTGATCGCGGGTGGAGAACAATCCGGTCCCTCGTGCTGCTCTCGCTCTGGCATTGCTCCACGTGCCCGGGGACATCCTTCCGGGGCGCTCCTTGGAGTAGCAGCGAGTCCCAAGCTCTCCCCTCCAGCGGCTGCTTCCAGAGCTTAGCTTACAGAGGTCCACGCTGCCTCGATGTGATTTCTGGTGGTTCCGAAAGCTGGACTTCCAGATGAAGCTCTTCCCGCACCTCGCGCACCGGAACGGCCTCTCTCGGGTGTGGATCCGCTGGTGCTGGGCGAGGAGGGTGCTGTAACTGAAGGGCTTCCCGCACCACTGGCACCCGAAGGGCTTCTCGCCGCTGTGGACACGTGGCCGCACTGTCCGCAGGTGTGCGGCTTCTGGCCCGCGTGCGCGCTGCGGCGCTGCGCCAGGTGCGAGCGCTGGCTGAACGCGCGGCCGCACTCCCGCACGCGTGCGACTTCTCGCCGCTGTGCGTGGCCCGGTGTCTCACAGGCGCGAGAGGTACCGGAAGCTCTTGGCGCACGTTTCGCACGTGCGGGCTCGCTGCCGTTTCATGTTTCTCTCACGGGCCCCAGGGCGCGGGCTGCGGAGAAGTTCGGGTCCCCATTTACCGCCTTTCTGGGCACCTTCTGCTTTGGAGATGGTCCAGTAGGTTCTGTGTGGTTGTCTCTCCCGGAAAAGGAAGTTCTCAAGGCTCCCTAGCCTGCCCTCGTGCCCGGCGGCTTCTCTGCAGACCAGTGTTGGAGGCCCACCCCCTGAGAACCTTCCAGATGCTTCTGGAGGCTCTGAGGCTTGAGTCATTTTCACCCTCGCCATCACCTGCTTACGCAAAGACCCCCGGCTGGAATCTGCAACGAAGAGAAAGGGCCTGTGTGTTACTCTGTTTGAGAAGGTCCACCTGGGGCCCCCTCCGTGCCCGGGAGCACGGACTCCACGCGCCAGCCCTCTCCGTGGGGTGTCTCACAGGTGACACCAGGTTCACTGGCTGTGCTCATGTGCTCAACTCCTCCACGGACCTTCCCCTCCTATGTCCCGTTTCCTCCCCACCTTTTTTTTTTTTTTGCGGTACGCGGGCCTCTCACTGCTGTGGCCTCTCCCTTTGCGGAGCACAGGCTCCAGACGCGCAGGCTCAGCGGCCATGGCTCACGGGCCCAGCCGCTCCGCAGCATGTGGGATCTTCTCGGACCGGGGCACGAACCCGTGTCCCCCGCATCGGCAGGCGGACTCTCAACCACCGCGCCACCAGGGAAGCCCTCCCCACCTTTTCTGAGTGGAAGCTCATAGCTGACGCTGCCAGCACACTATGCCAGGCCCCCTGCCTCTCTCTGATTCCGGCCTCCTCGCTGCAGCAGACAGCTCTGCAGAGCTCTGACTGCCCGCATCCTCTGGGGTACAGGTGCACCTCAACCCCTCCAGAGCTCCATGCTGCCAGCCCATGCTGCGTGACAGGTACCACCCCGGGGTTGGGAATAGAGGACAAGTATCCCATCTCCCTCGCTCTGATGGACAATCCCAGACGCCTCCTGCAGCCTCTCAGCGGTTACGGTCCTGGAGCTGTCGTGCCCCGCACACTTGCAGTGGCAACTCTATACTGACTTTGCTCTCCTGTCTCCCTGCTCCCTCTCGCCTGCTTCCAAAATTGCTGCCTTCCAGATACACCGTCTGTACCCCAAACTCTCAGCCTCTGTGCTCAGGGGGGCCCAAACTGCGGTGACTGGTACTGGACGGGGGGACTGTGACCAGGCCCCGCTGCTCAGAGGCCCACAAGCCTCTAGTGCAGGGCTGGGGTGAGAGAGCTGGCGCAGCATCAGGAGGCAGGGCCTTTGCGGCGGTAGCTGGAGACGGGGCAGCAGGAGGGGAGCCAGGGTTACGTGGTCGTTCTTGCCCTCTAGCCATGTGGGGCAGTGGTCTTCGGGAGGCCCGTGGGGTCGCCTGTCCTTTGTAAATGTCCTAGACAGCACTGAGGAGAAGGACAGGCTCAGGGCAGCCACCCCCAGGGGAGGCCAAGAGCCAGAGGCCTCCGTAGCTGTTCTAGAGCTTCAGCTCCCCACTGTGGCTGTGCTGACTGTGGGGCACACGCTTAGCCATAAAGCCAAACACCAAGGCTTCTGAAGACACAGGCTGGCCCATCGCCTTGGTGGAGATTAAGGCCCGGAGAGGGGAGGAGCAGGGGGCCCTGGGGCACGGGGTGGGGATGCTTGGCGATGGGTAATCGATCTCGGTGCGCCAGACAGTGAGCAGCTGGCCAGGCTGCTGCTTGACTTGTAGAACCAGGAAAGGCCAAGAGATGGGGAGGGGAAGGCTAAGATGAGCCGCCATGCTGGAGAGCCCAATCCCTCACCCAGATCTGGGCAGTTCTCAGACTGGGGCCCGCTGACAAAGGGGAGGCTGGGTCCCCTTGAGACAAACCTCCTGCAAGTTAGCACAGCAGATACTCTCCTTCCCACAGAGCTGACCACTGGGAAAAGAGGGATGCCCACACCTGGCAGGCTGCTGGATGCAGCATTTGAGCCGACACTGAAAATAGGGCCCCAAAATGCCGTTAGAGTTGGGCATATGGAGGCTGGGTGACAAAAGGGCTGGGGAACCAAGTCACGGACCCACTTGCAGGGCCTCGTCGGGATGGATGCACTTGGCAGCGGGGGGAACCCTCTCATCAGTCTCCGGACCTGAGGGGTAAGAGCCATTACGTTGGGAAGGGCCAAGTGGAAGCCCCAGTGTAGTGGAGTAACTGAGGACATGGAAAGGAGACGTGACCCATGAGACCACCCCCCCCCCCAGCAAACTGGGGGCTGGCGAATAAGCCAGAACTGCAAACAGTCCTGGTTGCTTTGAGCCCCCCCCCGCTCCCCCCCCCCCCCCCGGCAAACCAGGGGCCTGCGAATAAGCACTGAGTGCTTTGGGCACTGATCCATGAGATGTCCTCAGTGTAATCAGAACGGTGGGAACGCAAGGAAGTGTCCTTGTGCTGCTTCAGTATAATCAGAATGGTGGGAACGCAAGGAAGTGTCCTTGTGCTGCTTCAGTATAATCAGAATGGTGGGAACGCAAGGAAATGTCCTTGTGCTACTGCAGTATAATCAGAATGGTGGGAACGCAAGGCAATGTCCTTGTGCTGCTTCAGTATAATCAGAATGGTGGGAACGCAAGGAAATGTCCTTGTGCTGCTTCAGTATAATCAGAATGGTGGGAACGCAAGGCAATGTCCTTGTGCTACTTCAGTATAATCAGAATGATGGAAACACAAGGAAATGTCCTTGTGCTGCTTTTGCGCTCAAGGACGAAGCACGGCATGTCTTCAGGGAAGCCCATTGTTGCCTGTATAATCAATAAAAGCATATGTTGCTGCTCTGGCATTTCTGGAATGTTAAGAAAACAAGTCTTAAAATGTAAACCTAGATAATGCTTAAATAAAAGCCACCACGGCAGGACAGACGGCGCTGTTCTGCCTGAGCAGGCGGCAGCCCTCTACTGCTGTGCTTCGGCACAGTTCATCTCGTGGGATGACCTTGCTTTCGGCCCTGTCGTAAGATAAACTACAACACCCCAGAAACTGCCCCCAGCCCCGGCCAAGGTCCTCGACCAGCAGCGGTGCTGTGCGCACACGGCCACCTCAGAGCAGAGGGATGCAGGGACGGCGGCTCCACCACAGCCCCGTTCGGTCCACCTGTGTGGCCCATGAACCACCGGATGGCTCACGCCTGCTGCTGGGAACCACTGGGAGCTTGCCCAAGTGTAGGCTTGGCTTCAGCTGCTGGGCCAGACGCGGCGCCTGTGATGGGCAGAGCAGCAGCCCCTTGCACTCGGGAAGGGACGCTCAATTTGGCAAATGTGTTCATCCACAGCGGGCCGGCGGTCACTGTGTTGATGACCTCATGCCAACTGGATGCAGTGAACGAACTGAAGTGTTACATGCTCCAGATACCCTAGAGAGATGCCTGCACGGCAGAGGGTGGGGCAGAACCTACAAAGGGCCAGGGCCACATCGAGTCTATGGCGAGAGGCCCAGGTGACCTCGCCCTCCTCGCTCCGGGAGACATGCCACACGGGGGAGACTGCTCCCACCTGTCGCTGAGTGACCCAGAGGCTGCCAGTGTCGAGCAGGGCCTGGAAGAAAGCCAGGGCTCTGCCTCAGGTCCCGGCTGCGAGGGGACAGGAGCCACGGGACCCTGCGTGGAGTCCCTGGCCAGCTGTGCCACGCAGAGCCCTTAGATTCTGGGCAAGGACACACTTGCCATTTCAAAAGTGGTGTGTGATGTGCCGCTGGCCTCTGCAGAGACCGGACAAGGGACAGAAAATGACCACGTGGTCAGAGCGGCCACCAGCAGACAGGTTACAGGCACATGCATCTAAACAGGCCTGGCAGGTCCAGAAAACATGATTAGTCATGGGAGTGAGGGCCCAGGTCCTCACGTCACTCATCTCTTTGACACTAGCAGCTGTCTCAGCTTGTCCCCGGGGCCTCCCTGGGACCCCAACAACCAGGTGGTCCAGGGCCCACTACCTGCCTGGGTGGGCTCCAAACCTGGCCAGGGATGGGGCCATCTCCCAGGGGCAGAGCTCGGGGCAGGGTGCCTGCTCCCCAGCTCCGAGGTGAGGATGCAGGTGAATCCCAGGGCAAGGTCACACCTGGGGAGAGGCGTGCGATGGACGGTGTACAGATCCATTGTGGGGAAGGCACTCAGGGACCAGGGGACAGGACGGCCTGTCCTGTGCATATCAGCTAGCCTCTGTCCTTGGTCACCAGAGCTTGAACAGGTGAGCCCATGGGAAGAGGAACCCCAGTGCAGGGAGGGGACGTACATAGCTCCCTCTTGTGGAAACCCCTCTAGCTGCTGTCTCCACTGAACGGGTGACCGGTCAGCAAAGGCTGACTCCTCAGTGTGAAGCCTGCAGGAGACTGACCCGTGCTTGTGGGCAAGTTAATCACACAGGACCTTCCATCCTGGAGGAGACAGTGGCTGGTCCCGACCAACACTGACACCTACTCCAGACACAGGTCTGCCGGAAGCACCTTTGCCAGCACCCTGCTTTTAGGGCCTACCCCGGGTTTCTGAACGTCGAAGCCACAGGTCACAGCTTTAGATCAAGGGATCCATTTTGTGGCAAAGGAGATAAAACAGGAGGTACAGGGCCTCCAGAAACACTGGTCCTCCCATATATGCATCAGTACAGGCAGCAGCCTGACGCAACCTGGCAAGGTTCTGCTGAGGAACGAGCTGTGGCCCTCCCTGGGGTGCACAGGCACTCAACCAACGGCAGGTGTACGAGGAGCCGGGGCCATCCGCCCTGGGACACACATGCAGCATTTTTGCTTCCGCTTACTAGAACCTTTGGCTCTGCGACAGAGACTGCGTGGCCTGCAAAACCTGAAACACTTTCTGTCCTAGCCCCAGACCTCCAAGGAGGGGAGAAGGGCTAGTGACCGGGTTCAGTCCCCAGTGGCCAATGATTTGATCAATCACACACATGCAGTGGAGCCTCCACAACCACGCAAAGGGGTTTGGAGAGCTTCTGGCTTGGTGACCACGTGGAGGTGCTGGGGAGTGAGCGCGCCTCGAGAGGGTGTGGGAGCTCTGCACCCCTTCCCCAGACCTTGCCCTGTGCCGCTCTTCCACTGGGCTGTTCCTGAGTTGTGTCCTTTATAATAAACCGGTAACTCACCAGTAACTGTTAAGTACAGTGTTTCCTTGAGTTCTGAGCTGTTCTAGCGTATTACTCAAGCCCAAGGGTGGGGTCGTGGGAACCTCCAATCCACAGCTGGTCGAGCAGCACAGGTGCCAGCCTGGCCTTGTGATTGGCACCTGAGGTGGGGGCGGTCTCGTGGGACTGAGCCCTTCACGGGCAGGGTCTGCACTAACTCCGGGTGGTCAGTGTCAGAACTAAATTGTAGGACACCCAGTTGATGTGCAGAGAGGTGGAGACTGGTTGGTGTGAGGAACCGCCCTACATTTGGTGTTGGAAGCGTTGCTGTGAGAAATAGAGAACAGAAGTTTCTGTTTAACAGCAGGTGGACAGACATGTCCTGATGGTGCGATGGTCACCAGCGGGCCACTACCACACATGGCCAGCAGCCGTTCTTGGAGGCTGGATGTCTGACCCAACCAACGTTAAATATTCTGGCTTTCACCCCTGTGCCAACGGCATCATTCGGAGCCTGAGACCCACAGTGCAGAGAACCAACCCCACCCCCAACTTTCAGGACTTGAGCCAAGAGCCTCCCCGCAACTTTGGCCGGTTGGGTTGGGTTTTCGGTTCCTTGCAATTGAGGGTTCTGACTGATAGCTCGTCCCACGGGGACGACCGTGTGACTGTCCTGTCTGACCGTTCACGACACTGGCTGTGTGTACTAAGCATATATACTGAACAATCTGAGGCCCGCGGCACCCCTCATTCACCTGTGCTGGGGTCTCCCACGGTCTCTCCTTCCTGGGCCCCCAGCAGGTCCGAGCCCCAGGGCTCCTTTCCTTGCTCCAGCTGGGAGATCAGATCTGGTTTGGATCCTGGAACTCCTGCCCGAGGGGAAATGGGTGAACTGAAGCGCTACGGCACCCTTGGCTTCCCGCCCCAGGGGTAGCGTGGGACTGGGGTTTAGCTGGACCCAGGATGCAGGCTTAGAAACAGGGGGTCTCCCCAGGAGGCTGAGGGGGACAGCAAGCAGGGCAGGGATGTGGGCGCAGCCGAGGTCCACAGCTGTGGGAGAAGTGGGCACTCTAGTCACCCAGCAGCAAAGTGCTGGGAAAGGCCCTGCCCCGGGGATGGGTCCAGAAACCCCACCTGTCCCCTGGGCCTGGGAGCAGAATGTCCTGGCTCTGGTCCTGGAGTCACAGCCAGCCTGACCCCTCTGGGATCCCACCTGTGCTCTGAGTGTGGGCTGGGAGTGGGGAAGAGGGAAGGCGTGGGGCTGAGACACCTCACCCAGGGAGGCCAGGTTCCTCTAAGTCTCCAGCATCACGTCTCTATACAGGGCCCTCTGCCCCGGGTCCAGACGTGCCCCTCCTTCCTGCGTGAAGTGCACAGCCATGTCCCTAAAGGTCAGCAGGCGCTGAAACAACACTGGTGCTGCCCGTGGGGTCACCACCTCAGGACGGGGTGGGGGAATTCAAGGTGGGGGAGGCAGAAGGCTCACTAGCAGGCGTGTGGGACCCCCTGGATCCCGTCCCAGGTACCCTGCCTGCCAGGGGACCCCTAATGACAACCCTCAACCCAACATGTCCAGCTGGCCCTACTTCTCTCCACCCTCCATCCCCCAACCTGCTCCCTACAGTCTTCCTTGGTGAGTGTCCCTCCCCAGCCGCAGGGAGGCCCCGGGAGAAAAAAGGGGAGGGACGAGGGACGCCCCAGTGAGTTCCCTCCTCCTGGAGAGGACCTGGGACTCAGGTTCCCAGGTGCGGCGGGCTCCGCGGAAAGATCTTCCGGGTCGCAAGGAGCCCAGGTCCGGGGGGCAGGCGCCCTCACCTGGGGCCCAGCGGCCGGGGAGCTGCCCACCAAGCCGGCTTCCGGTCCCTCCGAGGCGAGGGCAGAGGGCTGCGGAGAGGAGAGCCGGCAGGGGAGGGCGGCGGGCCCGGGGGGTCCGGACCGAGCCCCGGCCCTTCCGCGGCGTCAGCTACGAGGCTGGCCGGGACAGGTGCCTCCCGGGGACGCCGACGCGCTGCGTTGACGTGAGGACCCGGGCGCGCGGGTCAATCCATAATAAAGCAGGGGAGCTGGATGGGCGCCGCGCGGGCAAGCGGGATAAGCCCACCCACCACCACTCCGCCCGGCCTGCCTGGGGCGAGGCTACAGCTCCCGGGCTCCGCGGTTCAGCGGGGTCGGAGCGGCGCCGCGCCGGACTCACCGCCGAAGCCCAAAGCCCGAATCGGGCCGCCCCAGCCCGCGCACGGTGAGCGGGCCGGCTCCCGCCCGGCTCCTCCCCCTCTTTGTCTCTGCAGGCCCGCCCCGCCCCGCCCTCGGACAGGTTCTCAGGCCCCGCCTCCTCCAGGCCCCTTTCCTCCTCCCGGGTTGCTCCACAGGCACCATTCCCTGCAGCCCCTCCGCGCGTGCGCGCCCAGGCCCCGCCTCCTTCGGTTACTTGCGCTGGATCACCTGGGACGCTTGCAGAAGGCACAGGTTTCGGGCCTTTGCCGAGGGAGTTCTGGTTCCGTGGATCTGAATGAACTTGGGAATCAACTTGAGACTCTTTCTAAGGCAGACTTAGGAACCTGTTCCGGACCCTCCTGTTCCTAGGACAGTCCGCATCCCCTCCACCGCCTGGCGGGTGCCGCCCTGGGCTGCGACCTCGGAGGGCCTGATAGTCACACACAGGCACCTCTGTCTCCCAGGATCTGGGCTTGGCATTGACACAGCTCTGTGTGTGTTTTTTTTTTAATTTATTTATTTATTTATTTTTGGCTGCATTGGGTCTTCGTTGCTGCACACGGGCTTTCTCTAGTTGCGGAGAGCGGGGGCTACTCTTCGTTTCGGTGCGGGGACTTCTCATGGCGGTGGCTTCTCTTTCCTGCCCAGCATGGGCTCTAGGTGCGCGGGCTTCAGTTATTGTGGCTAGCGGGCTCAGTAGTTGTGGCTTGCGGGCTATAGAGCACAGGCTCAGTAAGTTGTAGCGCACGGGCTTAGTTGTTCTGCAGCATGTGAACCCGTGTCCCCTGCATTGGTAGGCGGATTCTTAACCACTGCGCCACCAGGGAAGTCCCACAACTCTGTCTTTAAAAAAAAAAAAAGCGATTGGTCCAGATACCAGGAAGGTTTGTGGTTGTGACCAACTGGTGTTGGAAAAGTACTGCTTCCAGGTACAAGGAGGATTGGAGCAGTGGAGGTGCTGCTTAGGTGAGAGGAAATACAAATGAGTTACTTAGATCCTTGGCGCGCAACTGATCCAGCATAAGGAAGCGACAGTTGGTAGTAGTGAGGACCATCCCTACTCTTGCTTCTCTTCTGTAGCAATCACGCTGCGGGGACAGAATAGACCCCACAAAAAAATTGGTTGTGATGTGGACTTATGATGCCACACACACACCAAGAAGGTATGAAAAGATTTACTACTTACATAAGGAGGCTTTTCTGGGGACAGCAGGGCAGCCCTCCGAAAATGGCTTGAGAAAGCAAGCAAAGAAGACTAGATAATGAGAGCAGTGTTTGTGTCTTTAGGATTCGGGGGGCATCGGCTGGGCAGAGCCTTGAGGGAATTTTCTGGGGCGATGGTGATGCTCCTTACGTACATCGGGGTTTGAGTGACACAAGGGTCTGCATATGTCAAAGTTCACGCAAGGGTACACATAAGACGTGCATTTCACTGTATAAATTTTACCTAAAAATGTCTCCTCTAACTATATTGAACTCTAGTTAGTTAGTGATCTGCATGCTGAACTATTTAGGAGTGAATTTTACTAATGTCTGCAACTTACTTTGAAATGCACCAAAAAATAAGATTAATGGGTAGACAGAATAGGTATGCAGATGAATAGAATAAATGCATGATAAAGAAATATAGCAAGGCAGTAACAGTAGAAACGGGATGCTGGGTACATGAGTGGTCACTGTACAATTTTTTAAAATAGTTATAATTAAATATGGACATTTTTCACTTATATAATTTTTACAATTTATTTTATTTTTGGCTGAGTTGGGTCTTTGTTGCTGCGTGCGGGCTTTCTCTAGTTGCGGTGAGCGGGGGCTACTCTTCGTTGCAGTGCGTGGGCTTCTCATTGCAGTGGCTTCTCTTGTTGCAGAGCATGGGCTCTAGTAGGCACGCGGGCTTCAGAGGTTGTGGCGCACAGGCTCAGTAGTTGTGGCGCATGGGCTTAGTTGCTCCATGGCATGTGGGATCTTCGCGGACCAGGGATCGAACCTGTGTCCCCTGCATTGGCAGGTGGATACTTAACCACTGCACCACCAGGGAAACCCTATATAATTTTTATTGTACATCTTTATACTCATTAAGTATAACTTATGGGTTTTTTGTTTGTTTTGGGTTTTTTTGTTTGTTTTTGTTTTTGTTTTTGTTTGTGGTACGCGGACCTCTCACTGTTGTGGCCTCTCCCGTTGCGGAGCACAGGCTCCGGATGCGCAGGCTCAGCGGCCATGGCTCACGGGCCCAGCCGCTCCGCAGCGTGTGGGATCTTCCCAGACTGGGGCACGAACCCGTGTCCCCTGCATCGGCAGGTGCTCTCAACCACTGCGCCACCAGTGAAGCCCTATGTTTTGTTTTTTTAACTTCAACTTTTTATTTTGAAATAATTTTAGACTCACAAGAATTTGCAAAGTACTACAGAGAGGTCCCATGTTCTTTTCATTCAGCTTTTCCAAAAAAAACCCATCTTACATTATCAAAACCAGGAAATTGAGGATGGTATTAACTCATGTACAGACATTAACCGATTTCATCAGTTTTGCATGCACTCTTTATTTTGGGAGGGGGTGTGTAGTTTTTTGAAATTTTGTCACATGTATGGTTTCTTGTAACCACCACCATAATCAGGACACAGCCCTGCTCCATCACCACAAAGAAACGCCCTTACGGTGCTTCTGCATAGTCACACCTCCCCACAACTCTAACTCCTGGGAACCAGCCTGGTTCTACGATGTCATCACCGCAAGAGTGTCGTATAACTGGAACCATACAGTATGCAGCGTTTTGAGACTGGCTTTTGCACTCAGTATAATGCCCTGTAATCTGCCCACGTTGCATCAAAAGTTTGTTCCTTTTGGTTGCAGAGTTGTTTCCCACGGTGTGGATGGACCTGGGTTTGTTTGTTCATTCACCTGTTGAAAGACAGTTGGCAGCTGTGGATAAAGCTGCTATGAACATTCAGGTGCAGGCTTTTGTGTGAACATACCTTTTTTTATTTTTGTAGGATAAATACCCAATAAATGCAATTGCTGGGTCATGTGGCAAGTATATGATTAACTTTACAATAAACTGCCTAACTCTTTTCTAGAATTCTTTTTTATGTTCCCACCAGCAACGTAGGAGTGATCCACTCCCTTACCAGCATTTAGTGTTGTCACTATTTGTATTTAATTTTAGCCATTCTGAGAGATGTGTTCTGATAGATATTTCATTATGGGTTTAACTTGCATTTCCCTTTATGGCTAATGATGTTGAGTATCTTTTAATGTGCTTATTTGCCATCTGTATATATATATTTTGGTGAACTGTGTGTTCAAATCTTTTATCCATTTTCTGATTGAATTATTTGTTTTCTTACTATTTAAAGAATTCTTCATATATTCCAGATACAAATACGTTGTCAGATATGTGATTTGCAATATTTTCTCCCAGTCTGCAGCTTGCCTTTTCATCCCCTTAAGAGAATTTTTTTAAAATATATTTATTTATTTATTTTGGCTGTGCCGGGTCTTAGCTGCGGCATGTGTGATCTTTAGTTGCGGCATGTGGACTTCTTAGTTGTGGCAATGCAGGATTGAACCTGGGCCCCCTGCGTTAGGAGCGTGGAGTCTTACCCACTGGACCACCAAGGAAGTCCCCTCTTAAGAGAATTTTTTGAAGACCACAAAGATCTGTGGGTTGTGCAGGGGAAGCTGAGCAGTGGAGGCACTTAGGTATGAAAAAAGATAAATTAACTAATGGGTCAGATCTTTCTTGCTGTTCTTCCCGTTCCAATCTATGATTCCAGCAGTACTCAGGAATTAGTGCAGTACTTGCAATAGTGGCTGAGAAATATTTTGTAATATTAATTCACACTTCTCTTGAATTCGCATATAGGTTGGTCTAGATGAAACACTCATTTAACTTAAGGAAAGGACTGAAAAAAAGAAACTTACCATTTTAGGCATTGATTTAAAAAATTACCGAGGGCAAGTAGGTGCTACTGGCACTGACGTGGTTAGAGACGGTAAAGCTGTGTAGAAGTCAGACTTTTGGCAAAAAATCTAGAAGCATTTTTTTGTGTTATGTGTCGTGTCACTGGGAGACCTGACCTCAGTTGTGCTGATCATGATAACATTCTCTGGAACAATCAAAAGATTATATGCAAGATTTTCTGGATTCGCCCAAAGATGAAACACCTTGGAAAAACACGTCACATATGACCTTGTATCTGCCCTTGGACATGTGATGGGAATGCTAAGTGCTTTAAAGAAAGTAGATTTAATTTAGATTCTAGAAGAACCTAAAATGTTAAGCAAAACAACGTAACGTTCTCAAAGAGCAAATCTTGGTCTTGAGCAGAAAATGAAATTTCTCTTGACTTTGCGCCACCCACAGGTATTTGAGAGGGACTGCTGCTTATTAATAATGCTGACAAAAGTTTAACAACAAAAAAATACAAGTTTGGCTGTTTTACTTTTCTTTTCTTTTTTTAAACAATTGATGAGCCGACATTGACACGTTATTATTAATTGAAGTCTCCATTGAATTGCTTTTGTACCTTTGTCAAAAGTCCTCTGGGCATATCTGTGTGGGATATGTGCCTGGTTCTTTATTCTGATCCATAGACCTAGGTGTCTATCCCCCCACCAATGCCACACTGTCCTGATTACAGCAGCAATACTGTAGGTCTTAATATCAGGTGGTGGTCCTTCCATTTTATTCTTCTTTTTCAAGAATTTTTAAGCTGTTCTAGCGCCTGTCCTGTCCATATACATTTTAGAATAAGCTTATCTGTGTCTACTAAAATTCTTTCTGGAATTTCGATAGGAATTGCATTAAACCTTTAGATTAATTCGGGGAAAATTAACAGTTTTACTATGTTGAGTCTTCTAGTCCATGAATACGATAATGTCTCCATTTATTTAGTTCTTCTTTGATCTCTTTCATCAGCATCTTTTTTCTTTCTTTTTTTTTTTTTTTTTGCAGTACGCGGGCCTCTCACTGTTGTGGCCTCTCCCGTTGCGGAGCACAGGCTCCGGACGCCAGGCTCAGCGGCCATGGCTCACGGGCCCAGCCGCTCCGCGTCACGTGGGATCCCCCCCGGACCGGGGCATGAACCCGCGTCCCCTGCATCGGCAGGCGGACTCTCAACCACTGCGCCACCAGGGAAGCCCTCATCATCATCTTTTAATTTGCAGCATACAGATCTTGTCCATGTTTTGTTAGGAGACATCCCTCTCCCTCTCAGGCCTCCTCCTCCAAGAAGCTTTCCCTGCTGTGCAGAGAGGTGTGTGTGTGCTCCCGGTGGCGGCCAGGAGCACTTCCTCAGGGCCCAGGGCCCCTCTTTGGCACTGCTTATTGTAATGACCCCCTTGCTTGCTCCTTGCATCTCACCCCCTGACAGAGCTGGTGCTTGTGAATACTGCCCTTCCCCAGGTCCAGCTGGATTGTGTTTTGCTCGGCTTTGGGTTTGGAAATTGGAGGCATGCTCTTCCACCCGGGGGTGGGGGGCGGGAATCAGCGGGATTTCCCGCGACTGTCCCCAGCGGCCATTCCTGCTCCCGCAGGACCAAACGCACGGCCGGGGCAGGAGCGTGGCCCTCGAGGCGGTCGGCCTGGCCACTCACTAGCTGTGTGACCTCGAGGAAGTGACCTGGCTTCTCCAGCTTCAGTCCCTGGTCCGTAGAAGGAAGATGTTGGAGGACATTCGTCGTGGGCTTGGAGTGAGCCTCTGCGGGAAGGCTCGGGAAGCGCTGCCCGCCACGGGAAGGAGGCGGAAGCCCTCGGCGGCCCGCGCCACACCAGGCCTCGCCTCTGTGAGGAGCGGCCCCCGGCCCGTGCCCGAAGGTGGAGGGGGGACGCACGCCCTGGGGCCCGGGGCCGCTGGGCGCCGGGAGCTCCGCCTGGTTCTCAACGCCAGCATTTACAGCTCCCGGGAGACACAACCCGTCAGCCATTCACATTTGGCGGGCAGGCGGCGCTCAAGGCTGCGGGGCCGCGGGAGATCCCGTCCTGCTCTGTCCCCTGCCCGGCTCCCTGCCGGGCTCCCTGCAGCCCGCGGCCGGCCGGAGGTCCGTACCACCGAGAGACCGGCTGGTCTCTGCGCGCCTAGAGCGGCACCGGAAGCTCCCCGGGCGGGGCCTTGGGCCGATTTCCGGCCGCACCGTGCGGGCGGCCGTGCGGGCTTTGTCAGCAGGCCAGCGGGGCGGGCGGCCAGCGGTCCGCGTGCGGGGCGCGCGCCGTCCTCTCGCCGCTGGGCGCCGGGTGAGTGGCGCGTTCCGGGCCGCGGGCGGGGGCGGGGGCGGCAGGGTCCTCCGATCGGGCGGACGGGCGGGCTGAGCGCGGTCGGCCCGCACGGGGGTCCCGGAGCCTGGGCCACGGTGAGCCCGGCTCCTGGCAGCCGTCACGGCCGCCCCCGCTGGGCTGCAGTCCGGCCCGGGGCCCGCAGCTTCTCTCCCTAAGGAACGTCGTGTGGGTGAATACCCGGTTCCACTCTCTTGGTTCCTTTCTCTGGCTCCAGGGGTCACACACCCAAGCCGTAGAGCCTCCAGCTTCAGCGTCTGTGTCGCAGTTCTCAAGCCCACCAGCCCTTCCGAGGTGGCCTGGCGCGGGGTGGGGGGCACAGGTGCGGCTAGTACTACTGTTTTGCTCTAAGCCTGCCTCCTCTCCCAGGAGTCCAAGGGAGCTCTCCAAATGATGCTGGGGAAGTGGCCGGGGCCTCGAGCCTCTTTGTGCTGGAGGAGATGCAGAGCCGGCACCTCTGCCCTGGCGGGGGTAGAAGTGATGAACAGGATCCCCTCCAGCCCTGGTCCCGAAGGACAACTCCCAGGTGGGGAGAGGTGATGGGCTGCGCTGTCCCAGCTCTCCCCTGAAGGCTCCCTTTCTAGAGTCGTATCTGAACCCGGTGGCCGTCTCTGCTGATGTCCTGGACGTCTTACCCCCTCATGCAGTGGCTGCATGGTGGTCATGGGATCTTCAGGGCCTGAGTAGCATGCCTGTGGTTT
Source organism: Orcinus orca (assembly GCF_937001465.1). Classification (NCBI taxonomy): domain Eukaryota; kingdom Metazoa; phylum Chordata; class Mammalia; order Artiodactyla; family Delphinidae; genus Orcinus; species Orcinus orca. The sequence goes on from NC_064575.1 coordinate 86,532,765, forward strand.
CCCAGGAATGTTAGCTGGAGGCCAGTTTGAACTCAGGCAGTTTGTCTGTAGAGCTCATCACGCTGCAGTAGCCTCTCTGCAGCACATCCTTTCCCCGAGTTCCAGCCCCAGTGAATGACAGAAATGTCTTTTGCCCACCTAGGGTCTGAGAGATGCCAATCTAACCGAGTCTTCAGGCGATACCTTGCTCCTGTCCACAGAGGTGGGACTTTTTGTAGATGTAACATTGTAACGGTATCTTAATAATGGTGATAACTGCAGCATTCCTCTTTTGGAGAATACAGAGAGAAATGAGTGGGGAGGGGGTCTCTGTACTTTCACAAGCCAACTTGGTGGCTCCAGCCCTTCCTGGAGTGATGGTGATGGATTCCTGACTCTCCTGGAAAGGTCCTGGGGACGATGCAAGGCTGAGCTGAGAAGGCCCAGACCACATGCACAAGCCAGTGATGGAAGGGGTGCTCAGGGAAGCAGCTGACCCAGAAACAGGGCGAGGCCTTGAACCAGGTCAAGGAGCTGTCAGGCATGTCCAGTGCTGCCTCGGGTTGTGGAAGATGACTGTTGAAAGGGCACTGAACTTGGCAGGAAAGGAGGCCATTGGCATCGTTGGGCAGAGCCTTGGGAGCAAAAACCAGATGGCCGTGGGGTGGGGTGGGAGGAGGAGATAGCAGCTAGCAGCTGGCTCAGCCTTAAACGAGCCACCTCCCTAAACCTCATGGATGGTTGTGAGGAGAGAAGAAAAGCACACGCCAGGCACTCGGTCCCCAGCACGGCTGCAGTGGCAGAAGCTCGGGTTGATGACAGTGGCGGCTGCAGGGCAGCACAGAGGTGCAGAGTCTCCTGGAGCTCTAGTCCGTGTCTTCCTCGTGTGTCTTTTTACTCTCTTTTTCCCATTATTCCCAAGGGTGAAGCTTTGCAAACCTTCCTGCTTCCTTTCTTTAGGCTGTAAGCAGCAGACAGCGACCTTGGCCAGCTTGTAAGCCCAAGGCTGTAACGCCCTTCCACCAGTGCAGACAGCTTCTAGTGCCTGCAGCGGGCACTGCCCCCTCACCATCTCTGAGCCCCTCTGGGCTGCTCACAGGCTCCACACCCAGGCTAAGCTTCCACTTCATTCGCAGCACTGAGGCTTGCCCCATCTCTCAGCATCAACTGTGTATTTAGACAGTTTCATGTTATATTTTGTCCAGCAAATTCTATATGTTATAACAGAAGAGTGGGCCACGTTAGCCTTGGATGTTATGGAACCGATGTCTGGCGTATTTTTACTTCCTTTGTTCATTTCATTCAGGTTTCTTTAAATGAAAGACTATCAATTTAATTTTGCTTGAATTCACAGAAGAAAAAGGAGCTAAGCAGAAACTGAAAGATTGCTGAATTTAAGATAAATGTTTATTCAAAGCAAGGTATATTTAATTTTTAAAACTTCCTCTAAAATTAAAAAATTATGAAAATCATGAAAAGGCATACATTTTTAAAGCTATATTCTTGTAAGTATATGCAAGCCTGTTTTCAGATGGTATAACAGTCATTTTGAACAAAAAAATCAGAAAATATCACCTCCAAAACAAAAAACCAAGTCTTCCCCCCCCCCTTTTTTTTTTTTTTTTTTTTTTTGCAGTACACGGGCCTCTCACTATTGTGGCTTCTCCCGTTGCGGAGCACAGGCTCCGGATGCACAGGCTCAGCAGCCATGGCTCACGGGCCCAGCCGCTCCGCGGCATGTGCGATCTTCCTGGACCGGGGCACGAACCCGTGTCCCCTACATCGTCAGGCAGACTCTCAACCACTGAGCCTCCAGGGAAGCCTTAAGCTTACTTTTATAATACTAATCCCAGCTGATCTAAGCAAAATATCCTGTAAAAGTGACATCATAGTTGGGAAGGGAAAAAAATCTTCAACAGCGGGAAATGGGCAGTGGAGGTAGACAGGCCTGGCTCTGAACCTGAGCTCTGCAGCTTCACAGCCTTGGGTAACTGACTTTCTCAGCCTCTGTGAAGTAGAGTAAAGAATAGAGGTAACAGCTGCCTCACGAGGTTTGGAGGTGTCCCTGAGACCATGCAGGCCCGTTCAGCACTGCCTGGTTGGGGTTTGAGGGGCCCTCGTCAGTAGCACCCCTCCTGCCCTCCCAGGTCTGCGCCAGTGAGGCCCATGAAGAGCGAGAGGTCACCTCACTATTGGTCAAAGCCTAGGTTGGAGTGACATTGGACTTCTCAGGCGAGTGCTGGTTAGACACTGTCCTGCCTGCTGGACGCCTTGTCCAAGAGGTTGGGTGCTGCATGCCTAGTTATTCTCTCAAACCTTTCATTTGGCTAACTCCTTCCACCTGTCTGGGGAAGGGAGGCGGGCAGAATATGTCAGAGAGCATCCTTCCTCGTGACACCAGAGGCACAGGGATGGTCTGCCTGCGGCGCCTGATGTGTACTAGGGCCTCTGAGCGCCTGTGCTGGCGAGGCTGCTGCTCACGCCAGGTGCCTCTGTGTGAATGAACTTGAAGAGTGCCAGAAGGTGTTGCAGGTGGATGGGTATAGTGTGATCCCATGTTTGTATCTGAAAATCTTGTGTACCTAAGTAAATGTATTATTGTTTTTGTTTAATCAGAGGTCTGGATGAATGTGTATAAATTGAACAGCTAACAGTGGTTCTCTGTTGGGTTGCTGGGGGTTATCATAGTCTATATTTTATGTTTACCCCTTGAAATATTTTTACAATGTGTATCTTATGTTTTTAATCGCTAAGAATTAACAAGATATAAAAGTGAAGTAAAACAGGATATGAGACTGAGGAGTGTGGTCCTGATTTCATAATACATTGGTGCAGAAAAGCACTAGAGGAAAAATGTCCCTGTGTAATCTGAGTGGTGGGGTTAAGGGTAATTTTATTGTTATTTTTTAAGTTTTTCTTGAATAGCATAGTTTACCTTCATACCTTGAAAAAATAACTAGTTAAAAGTAATTTTTATAAGCAGAAAATATTTTAAACCAAGTTAGTGGGCCTTTAACTCGGAAGAACATTCTCAGCGAACGTCGCCAGGCAGTGGTCGTAAATGCTGTGTCACAGGGCACCCCGAGAGGGCTGCTGCTCCCGGAAGCTGTGTTGCAAATCTCACACAGAGAGAAATGCCTCGCGTAGACTTGTGCTCAGCTTCTCATCCTCATTGCCAGCTCTTGGTGTGCGGGTTCAGTTTCTCTATCATCACAGGGAACGTTGCATCTGAATAGTCACGTTGTCTAATAGCCGTATTTAAGCATGGGTTCATTTTGCTGTAACAGAGATTCAAAAATAGTGTTTCCAACAGGAAACTTGGTTTCTCGTGTTCCATCTCACAGGCAGGTGGGTGGCTCTGCCCCTCCAGCGCCCTGGAGCCTACCATACGTCACTGCAGGTGGGCGAGAGGGTGGGAGACGGGTGGCATGCGCACATCCCTTCCATTCCTGTCTCACAGCTGGAATCAGTCACAGGGTCACACCTCACTTCAGGGAACTTCAGGAAATGAAGTCATTCACTGCTGTGTGTCCACTAAAATTTCTGGAGGGGTTTCAATCACTCAGAGGAAGCAGGGACGCCGGGCAGTGTGTCTCTGCCACAGTTTACCCCATCGGCCACCCTGGGTCCCACACCAGGTCATGCTCAGTTACTGCTTCCCGCCCAGAGCCAGGATCTCTGTGTGTGGCCTTCTCCCCACACCAGGGCCTCTTCACGTGGTCACAGTCTAAACTCAGACAAGTCCCGGCCTCCCCAAATGCTGTCTCCTCACCCACCACATAGGTGCCCCCACTCAGGAAGGGGAGGAACCCCAAACCCACAGCAGTCGCTGGTCCACAGCGGCTGCAGTTCCCAGTGGAGTCTGCAAGGGCGGCCTGAGCTGGTGGCCACTGAAGCGAAGGAGTCCGAGGACCCAGCGGAAATGAGCACCTCTGTCGCCCAGAAGACAAGCACAGGACCAGCTATGGCAGCTCTGTCCCCAAGCCCGAGCTGCCAGCCCCTCGGTGTTGGTGGATAGGAGAGAGGAAGGCGCGCGGCGGTGTGTTCACGCAGTGGAGGCCGCACACCGTGAGGTCTGTGCCACACAAGTGGCCTCCCCAGTGCGGCGCTCAGCGCCAGCAGACACATGGTGGGGGCATGACAGCGCCCGGGAGGTAATTAGATAGTGTGGAACGTTCTACAACCTTAGGGGTATTCTAAAAAGCACTGAATTGTGCACTTTAAAATGGTGAATTTTATGGTGTGTGAATTCTATCTCCATAAAAAGTGGGTACATGTTGAATAAAAAGCAGACACAAAACATAACTGTATGATTCCATTTAATTGAAATAGAAAACATGCAGAATTCATCTATAATAATAGAGATGGTTCCCCTTGGAGGGGGAACCTCTGGGCTATGGAAGTGTTGGTGGTTAGGCAGGTGTACGCCAGGAGTTCATCGAGATGTGTGCACTTGATGCGAGCTGCCCCTCGCGAAGAAAAAAGAACAGCCTGTTGGGAAGAAGCCCTGCGGCCCTAGAGCTCGTGTTACCTGGTTACACCGCTTTCCTGCCCCCGGGCTGCTCCCCTCTGCTTGGCTGTGCCCGCAGGGGCACGTCCTTATCCTTGGCAGCCACGTTGGAAATGGGTTTTGGAGGGCATCGCTTTGTGGGGCTGCATAGCAACTGGTCTGCTTCCCACTGGTGCAGATTTGGGGTGAGAGGTGATCATGCAGGGTCGTCTTGGACGGAGCTCCTGGGAAGTGGGCGCAGCTGGGGGGCACGATCGGGGATGCACCTGTGAGGAAGGAGGGATCGGGCAGTGGGTTTGAAACAGGCCCAGGCACATCCCAGTGGAGCTTTGGGGCTGGGTGACCCTTCCGAGTTGCCCCAGGTGGAGACTGGGGTGCTCTGCGCTCTGTCGTGGGCTGGGCCCCAGCTGGGGTGTGGCAGGCAGGGTCCTGAGATGGCCCCGACTGTGCACCCCTCCCGGCTGCCAGGGAGGGCTCTGGCGGTCAGTTGACATAAGGTAGTCGGGAAGCCCTCGGAAAGCAGGCTTTCTGCAGCTGGTCACGGAGGAGAATCAGAGAGGGCGTCTGAGCTGCTCCTGCCTGGAAGGTGCGGGTGCTCCCGAGGGGCCACCAGCTGGTGATCGGGGACAGTTCCACAAGCGCAGGGGACCACCTTCTGCCAACAACCTGAGCGTGTGGAAATACGTTTTCCCAGAGCTTCCAGAAGAGATCTCAGCCTGGCTGACACCTTGTGCGACCCTTCTCAGGGGCCCCAGTCGTACCAGGCTGGGCTTCCGACCTACGGCCCTGTGAGATGGGAGCTGGGTCCCTTTTCTGTTGGAAGTCTGAGGTGAACTGTTACATAGCGATGGATGGCTCGCCACGGAGAGGGCGTGACTGCAACGGAGCTCAGCTCCGGGTGCGGGTGCGAGAATTCCAGAGCTGGAGAAGGGAGCTGGGCACAGCGTCCCAGAGACCATGGGAGGTTAAATAAGCACAGGCTATTCCAAAGCAAACACACCTGTGGAGCGAGGCCCACGTGCAGGTCACCAGAACCCTGAGGCCTCCCTGCACCCCCTGCCAACCACGGTCTTCTCCCTAGAGACAATCGTTGACTCGAGTCTCCCACCACGTTGGTTTTGTGTGGTTCTGAACTTTGTGTGAATAGGATCATACGCTATGAACTCTGGCTCACCGTTACATCCGTGAGGTTCACCTGCGCTTTTGTGGGGGGCAGGTCTTTTCATTGCTATGCATTCCTCCCTTGTTGGAGGACTCCTCAGTTTACCCTTTCTTCAGTTGATGGATATTTTGGTGATATGAACAGGGCTGTGGTGAACATTCCAACCCCAGACTTCTGCAGGGCGGGGCCGGGGGTGCACAGGTGGACGTCTTTACCTTGGATTCGATCAAGGACATTTAACCCTGGAAGGAGGGAGGGTGTGGTGTGGGCGCAAACACAGGTAGGTTGGTAAATGTGGGAGAAAGTGGGCATTCTCGTCTCATTGCTTCTGTTTGCTCACTGAAGGAAGATGCAAGGTCATCGTCCCTGAGAGGAAGGACGGCGTGTTGGACATTTGAGAGGAGAGGAGAAACCAGGAGATGATCTTGCAGGGGAGTTGGCCGAGTGTAGAAATTGCCGGCAGCTCTCAGGGTCCGTTAGGCAACTGGTTATAAATGTAGAGAGAACTGAGTCGGCAGGGGTGCAGACACCGATCAGGAAGGAAGCTGAATTTTACTCAAGTTGGGGTTTTCCCGCACAAGTATGATAGAGGAGGGGAAGGGCAGGGGAGTTAGGATTAATATGCAAGAGAATGAGTGTAATATATACCCCAAATGAGTATAATCCCATCGACCGTCTAGGCTGGGGAAGGGGGCAGCGCAGAGGTGGTTAGGAGCGATCCATCTGTTTCTTTGCAATGTGTCTTGATTTTTGAGTGGAGTCCAAGCCACATCCCTGCCCATCTGCCATCGGCCAGTCTGTCCCCTGGAGTTGGTGTTAGCGGTGGAGCCCAAAGAGGCCTTCGCCAGCGGAGAGGCCGGCGGGGTGAGCCGAGCACGGTGCTGGGCCGGGAGTGTGGGCAGAGGGAACGTTTTCCTCTCTCCCACTCCTTGGATATGCGTTTTGCTACCCGCCCGCCCGCTCCAGCAGATTCCCGTCTGTTAAGAAAGGGGAAAGATAACCGTACTCTCTTTGATTGCAGACTGACGGGTGACTAGAAGGTGACTCCAGAGCCTGAATTTCTGAGCATGGAAATCTGCAGAAGACAGTGTCCGAAGACCTCACAGTGATGGAGGTCGCTGCCCCTGCGCCTGGCGGGGGCCCTGAACCCAGATTAGGGGGGCTGTTGGGAAACCTGGACGGGCAGAGCCTGCGGAGCTGCCCCTCCCAGGAGGGAGGTTTCAAGCAGGTGACAGTTACCCACTGGAAGATCCAAACAGGAGAGGCAGCGCAGGTGGGCAGTAAGTCAGGAGGAAGCCCCGTCCTGAGCTCAAACCTCCTCCTGCTTCAGAGAGAGCTGATCGAAGGGGAGGCCCACCAGCGCGAGGCTTGCGGAAGCTTCCCATTTAATTCGGACCTGGTCAGACATCAGGTTTCTCAGGCTGGGGAGAAGTCTCACAGACGTGACGAGTGTGGGAGGGGCTTCGGCCAGAGCTCCCACCTCGTGGAGCATCCGCGCGCTCACGGCGGAGACAGACTCTACGTGTGTAACGCGTGTGGGAAAGACTTCGTTCTCTACGCGGATCTTGTGGAGCATCAGAAAGCGCACGCGGGAGAAAGGCCCTTCAAGTGCGCTCAGTGTGGGAAGGCGTTCTGTCACAGCTCAGACCTGATCCGCCACCAGCGCGTCCACACCCGGGAGCGACCTTTCGAGTGCAAGGAATGCGGGAAAGGCTTCAGTCAGAGCTCGCTGCTCATCCGGCACCAGAGGATCCACACTGGGGAGAGGCCCTACGAGTGCAACGAGTGCGGCAAGGCCTTCATCCGGAGCTCCAGCCTCATCCGGCATTACCAGGTCCACACGGAGGTGAGGCAGTACGAGTGTGAGGAGTGCAGGAAGGCCTTCCGCCACCGCTCGGACCTCATCGAGCACCAGAGGATCCACACCGGGGAGAGGCCCTACGAGTGCAACGAGTGCGGCAAGGCCTTCATCCGGAGCTCGAAGCTTATCCAGCACCAGAGGATCCACACTGGAGAGAGGCCTTACGTGTGCAACGAGTGCGGGAAGCGTTTCAGCCAGACGTCGAACTTCACTCAGCATCAGAGGATCCACACTGGAGAGAAGCTCTATGAATGTAACGAGTGCGGGAAAGCGTTCTTTCTGAGTTCGTACCTTATTCGACACCAGAAGATCCACACTGGAGAGAGGGTGTATGAGTGTAAGGAATGTGGGAAAGCTTTTCTCCAGAAAGCCCATCTCACTGAGCATCAGAAGATCCACACTGGGGACAGGCCCTTTGCATGTAAGGACTGTGGGAAAGCCTTCATTCAGAGCTCCAAGCTCCTCCTACACCAGGTTATTCACACTGGAGAGAAGCCCTATGTATGTAGTTACTGTGGGAAAGGCTTTATTCAGAGGTCAAACTTCCTTCAGCACCAGAAAATTCATGCTGAAGACAAACTCTATGAATGTAGTCAGTATAGGACAGAGTTCACCTCAACTCCAAACTTTAAAGGCAGCCAAGAGGTTCACCAAGAGGGACTCCCCTTGAGTCAGACCCCCATACATTTGGGTGAGAAGTATGTAGGTCAGGGGGAGCACACAGACTTGTAACTATTCTCCAACTCACTGAGTGATAGTCGAAGCGAGTGGTGTGAGCCCTAAGTCATGCGGCTTTGGACGTGTCACCATTTCCCAGAGTCACCGGCAGGGCTGCCTCTGGAGTGGGCTGCCACCTCCCACTTGGCTGCCCAGCCGGACCGCTGTCTTCCTCCTCCGTTGGGAGCACGTGCCTGCGGGAGAGCCACGTGACTGGACAGCTGACTTGGAGCTGAACCAGCCTGGGGGGAGGAGCTCGGCCTCGGGAGAAGGTTCTTCTGTTTCATTGCACAATTACAATTCACCCCAGAGTTAAATCCCTTCTAAAGTAGAATTATGTACCTAATCGTATCACTTTAAAAGAGTATTCCTTAGCATTTTTTTCTTTTTTTCTTTTCTTTTTTTTGCGGTATGCGGGCCTCTCACTGTTGTGGCCTCTCCCTGTCGCGGAGCACAGGCTCTGGACGCGGAGGCTCAGCGGCCATGGCTCACGGGCCCAGCCGCACCGTGGCATATGGGATCCTCCCGGACCGGGACACGAGGCCGCGTCCCCTGCATCGGCAGGCGGACTCTCAACCACTGCGCCACCAGGGAAGCCCCTCCTTAGCATATTTTGATCTGTCAGAAAGGCAAGTTGGAGAAACATCCTTTCTTATCTAAAACCACAAATTGGTTCCCTGTCGTCCTTAGGATAAGTTCCAATCTCCCCATCCTGCATCCGAAGGCCTTTTGCTTCCTGCGGCCTCTTCTCCCGCCGGTTAACTCCCTGCCGCACCGTTGGCACTGCGGCAGCACTAACTGCTGGACGTCCCCACTTACCCAGGCCGCTCCTGCCTCCTTGCCTCTGTCCTGGTTGGAATGCCCCCTCTCCTCACCCGGCTGACTCGGCTCAGCCCGCTACCCCTCTGCTTCCGTTCCTCCGTGGTCCTTCACCTCTGTTGCTGCGCTTACTCTGATATGTCAAAATCGTGTTTCAGATCCTCTCTCTTTCCTTGTTACAGTGTTAACTCGTGGAGCACAGTGAGCGTATCTGATAGATTTGTGTCCCTGGCGTCTAGAGCGAGGCAGTACAAAGCACACCCCCGTCCTTGTGTACTTGGCTTGTCCTCTCTATACTGCTCTTTAAAATATGTTTTCGGATGCTCTTTTTGCTGTTGCTGTTTTGTGTAATCTGCTGGTCTGTCGGAAATACCTCCTCTCGGCCCTGCTGGCGTCTTCGGCTCATACTGCGTTCAGCACTTGCAGGCAGGAGCCAGAGTGAGATGGTGCCCCTTGTGTTTTTGCCTTCACGGCTTGTCCATGACTGTCCACTTGCTCTGGGGGAGGCTTGTCCTCAGTCAGTCATCCGTGTATCTTTCTGATTCATTCAAAGGGCACACAGTCCTGGTGCGCTACATGACTTTTCCCGTCTCAGCCATTCCATGATTGAGCCAACGTCTTCCCCTTTCCCTGCTCTCTGACTCACTTTGTCATTGATTTGAAAATGTAATTATCTAAAAGGACCAGTGCTAAATACTGGGAAACCGAGAAGAATGAGACACTATCTGTCCTGAAGTCGTCCAGAGTCTGATGGGGGAGGCAGGAAGGTCACGGTATGCTGAGTTAAGTGTTGAAAGAGAAGTGTGTTCCCAGTTGTGCAGGAGCATAGGTAAGGAGGTGACTAATTTGGCATGGGGCAACTGGGACGGCTTCACAGAGGAGGTGACAGCAAACTGGTCCACAGAGATAAGTAGACATTTTGTCAGCTAGAGCAGAGGATGATCTGGGAGGGAATCTGGGGAAACGGCAGGACTGGTGGATCCCTCTCTGGGTACGGCTGTTCGAAAGCAGGCCAGTTTTATTACACAGCAGAACTGTTAGTTGTTCCCTCTGAATTGCTTTTATCTGAACATTAACAAAACCAGTTTTGAAATGCTGTGATAATGGATTGCCCATGAGGGTATATCTTGAGTTCTTAAACTCCAGCAACCCTAGAAGCCTTGAGGGGGTAAATAATTCAAAAAGAGCATACAGTGCTCCATCTTTTGGAAAACTCACCATGACTGGAGATGTTTCAAATGGTGTAGAAGCAGATATTACCAGCCCATTTTAACCAACTTTGTTTGGTTGAGGTCCAGTTGCCATACAGTAAAACACCTATTTTAAGTGTACAGAATTCTGACAAATCCATACGCCTGTGTAACCATCATCATGATCAAGGATAACATTTCTGTCACCCCAAAATGTTCCCTTTTGTCCTTTCCCAGTTAATCCCACCTCAGGCCCAAGTAACCACTTCCTGTTAGTGTGGATTCGTTATGCCTGTTCCAGGACTTCCTGTTAGTGTGGATTCGTTATGCCTGTTCCAGGACTTCATGTAAATGGATTCATATGGCATGTAATCCTGTGTGATCCAAACGTCTTTCACTTCGGCATGTTTTAAAGACTCAGCTGAGTAGTTCTGTGTTTCCATAGCTCTTTTTCTTTGTGAGTAGTGTCCCATTGTATGCGTAAGCATCGTTTATTATTCATTCACCTGTTGATGGAAATTTGGGTTTCCAGCTTTGGCTGTTATGAATAAAACTGCTATGAGCATTTCCGTAAAAGTATTTATTTGGACGTGCCTCTTTATTTCACTTGGGTAAATGCCTAGGAATTTAATTGCTGGATTATAAGATACGTGAATTTTAACTTCATGAGAAATTGCCGAAAAGTTCTTCATCGTGATTGTAGACTTTTACACTCCTGCCCTGCCAGGGTTCCACTGGTCCACACCCTTACCAACATGTGGTGTTGTCACAGTTCCAAACCCTCATCCGCTCCAGTGGCACATAGCGATGCCTCTTTATGCTTCTAATTTATATCCGCCTGCTGAATGATGATGCTGAGCATCTGTATCATTTTTTGTGATGTGTCTGTTCACATCTTTTGCCCATTTTAAAATTGGGTGGTTTGTCTTATTTATTTATGACAGTCTTTTTTATATTCTAGGTCAAAGTCTCTTCCCAAACATGTATTTATTTATTTAGCTATGGCCGCACCACACGGCTTGTGGGATCTTAGTTCCCCGACCAGGGATTGAACCCGGGCCCTCAGCAGTGAAAGCGCTGAGTCCTAACCACTGGACCGCCAGGGAATTCCCCCAAACATATATTTATTATGAATACTTCCTTTTTTTTTTTTTTTTTTTTGCGGTACGCGGGCCTCTCACCGTCGTGGCCTCTCCCGTTGCGGAGCACAGGCTCCGGACGCGCAGGCTCAGCGGCCGTGGCTCACGGGCCCAGCCACTCCGCGGCATGTGGGATCTTCCCAGACCGGGGCACGAACCCGTGTCCCCTGCATCGGCAGGCGGACTCTCAACCACTGCGCCACCAGGGAAGCCCATAAATACTTCCTTTTAGTCTTGGGCTTACCTATTTTTATTTTTTGACTTAAGAGACTTAAAATGATTTGGAGTGATTTATAGCATATAAAGTGGTATTTAGTCTTTAGTGGAGAAAGTTGCTAGTCACCTGTAAGAAAAACAAGCATTGTGGGCATTCCTAAGACAAATGAAATAAAATCTCATCAATTTTGGCTATAACCAGGCTTCTCACCAATAACTGTATTAATTTTTCCAGTATTCAGACATACCCTAAAATATAAAAGAGGATGTCTGCTTCTAAATCACATCCAGTGTGAACTTGCATAAATGCAAAGCATAAATAGAGTTCTTATAACTCCACAGGCACCTGAAAGTTTTAACCACCCTTTGTGCTCACTTCATATTACATGAAGAATAATGGAAATACGGGGAACGCTTCAAATATAACTATTTTACAAATCCTTACTATGTGGTCGTCTTATTCTTGTAATACTCCACTCTGGTGGCCTTTGTTTTTGCTTGTAAAATTAAGTTTAAGTAGCACATTAACCTTTCCCCTCAAATATGCCTTTTGATGTTCATTATTACACCAAAAAGAAAGAAATTAACAACCAAATAACAGATGAAGATGCTGCAAGGGAAGAGATAAATGAGTTACAATTCCTTAGGTGTAAAAATATGTTGTTTCAAATTCAGAATAATTTAATAACTTTGTTATTTCATATGTGTCTGGAAATGGGACAGATACATGTCCTGATCCTGTCACATGAGGTAGAGTTCCAGCCAGCATTCGGTACAACGTTCCAAGATAGGGTTAAAGTGACATTCCTGTTTCCCTTGAGACCATTTCCATCGTCAAAGAAAAAATATTTTTTTTCATATCTTTCAAAAACGTGACGTCTTCTACGTTTTTCAGCGTGATGCGCGAGACTTGCTCTGGTCTTTGAAGGCAGCGGTGATGAAGCAGCCGAAGGCCGGCAGCGAGTTCCTGGCTTACCTTTTAATTTTCTTAATGATGTCTTTTGAAGATCAGATTAAAATTTTTTTGATTAAGTCTAATTTACCAAAAATTTTTATATTTTACGCTTTTTGATTTCCGTGTTGGTTTTTTAAAAGCCTTTTCCAGTTGTCACTGCAAGTGTGTAGAAATACATTTGATTTTTGTTAATTGACCTTGTATCCAGCAACCTAGATGAATTCACTTATTGGTTCCAGTAGCTTTTTTCTAGATTCTTCAGCATTTTCTATGTAGATAATCAAAGAATTTTACTTCTGCCTTTCTAGTTTGTATAGACTTTGCTCCTTTTTCTTGCTTTATTGCTGGGCATCTTATACAATTTTCTTTAGAAGTGAGAGGACGTCTTGTCTTGTTTTGATATCATGGTAGCATTGCTCTCAAAGAGTTGTGAATTAGTCTCCCCACATCTATTTTCTGAAGTTGTTTGTGTAACGACATTATTTCTTCCTTAGACCTTTGATACATTTCACCAGTGACACCCTGGGGAGTTCTTTGTGGGAAAATTACAACTTCAATTTCTGTAATAGATAAAGCACTACTCAGATTTTTCTATTTCTTCTTGTGCCAATTTGGTAACTTGTATCTTTCAAGGAATTACTTATTTCATCTAATATAACTGAGGCGTTGGCATAAGGTTCTTGAAACATTTCATTGCTTTTGTGCACTGTACTTTACATTCTATCTTAATGAGTTATATTTAAAATGATATCTCCGCTTTTCTTCCTGGTATTGGTGATTTGTGTCTTCCTTCTGCTTTTCTGATCAGTCTAGCTACAGATTTACCAAGGTTATTAGTCCTTTCAAAGAAGCAGCTTTCGTTTTCCTTGATTTTCTCTATTGTTTGTTTTCTATTTCACTGAAATAGAACCATTTTATTTCTTTCCTTCTACTTTGAGCTAGATTCGCTTCCCTTTTCTAGTTTATTAAAGTGGAAGTTTGGTTCTTAGTTTTAGACCTTACTTCTTTTCTGATGTAAACATTTAAAGCCAGTAATCTTCCTCTAAACATTGCTTTAGCTGCATTCCACAGACTGACGTATTGTGTTTTCATCATTATTCCTGCGGCCCGGGAGTGTGGGCCGGGTTGGGCCGGGCCGGGGCAGGCCGGGCCGGGTGCCGCCCCGTGGCCCTCCACCACCGAGACGAACTCCTAGAGGGGCGGAAGCCCAGCTTCCGGCGGCGGGAGAAGCACTTCCGCTGGGAATTTTCCTTCTCGCTCGCGCGCCGTGGCCCTTCCAGATCCCGTCCTCGCGGAGGTCCGGTTAGGCTTAACTATAGGGGCCCATCTGTCGGTCAGCGTGCGCGCGCCCGCCCGCCTCAGGTCCCTTCCGGCGCGTCCTCCGCCTCGGGCCCGTTTCCTATTCCAGCTGCGCCCTCTCCCGGCGGCCCCGTCCGTGGTCGTGGGCGCCCTCCACGTTTGCGAGTCCAGCCTGGACCGCTCCGGTGGGAGCCAGACACTGTGCCCAGCTGCCGGCTTAGTATGAAAAACACCCCGCTTGGGGCTCCTCCACAGGTGGGAGCCGCGTCCTCCAGCCCCAGACCATCACGCAAAGTGACTGGCGTTCTAGCTCCGTGGTGACCTTGAGTCTTTCCCGCCTGTCTCCGTTCCCACCCTCCACGTCTACCTCCCGGCCCCTTTCATCTCTCCCCTCGACCTCCTAAGTGGTCGGTGGTCGTCTCCCTGTCTCCCCGACCCGGTCTTGTCCTGCCGCCTTCTGATTGGCTCACCGCAGTGTGTGTGGGGGGGTCTTTCTGAAGTGCACGGATCACAGAGGTGTGGTATTAGACCGTCCCTGCCCTTTCATGTATAGCCATGGCCCAGGATGCCTTGGGTACAACAGCCCTTGCCCGCTTCTCTGGCCGTATTGAAACGTTATACAAGCCCCTGTGTCCTTCTCTTTTGAAGTGAAAGGCTGGCTCAAGAGTTAATGATTGGGAAATGTGAAGATGTAGAAACAAAGAATAGCTGTTGGGCTGGGGCGCAGGTAACAATTTAGACTATAAATCTGCCACATAGCAGAATCACCGAACTCCCAGTTCCCTGAAAGATAGCGATAAAGGCCTGACACGCGTTCCTAAGTTGTATTCACAGGAAGCCAACCCACCAGATGAAAACTGCTGATTGCAAGAACAGACCCTAGACTGCTTGAAACCAGAAGGTTGATGATGCTTGAAACTTCACCTTGATGCCAACCAATCCAAGAATTATGCACGAGCTGATCACACACCCTGCAGCCCCTCTCTCTCACACTGCTCTTAAGACCCCTTCCCTGAGAACCATCAGAGAGTTCAGGTCTTTTGAGCATGAGCTGCCCATTCTCATTGCTTGGTGCCTGCAGTAAGTGCTGTACTTTCCTTCCCCACAGCCCAGTGTCAGTAGATTGGCTTTACTGTGCACAGGCGAACAGACCCAAGTCTGGTTCGGTAGCAGTATCTCATAGAGTTCTCCCCCTTACTGTCTGCTTTCCAGCCGGCCAACTCCAGCCCATTTATACTCCATAGTGGATGCCCAGTGCAGGGAGCTCTTCTTATTTATCGCTGTGATCGTTATTAGTGGCTGGAGGAGCTCAGGCTCTCATGCTAAGCACTGCCCATGACACCTGTGCCCAGTGCACCTGTTCATGTGTTTATAGGCCATGTATATCTTTTTTTTTTTTTTTTTTTTTTTTTGCGGTACGCGGGCCTCTCCCATTGCGGAGCACAGGCTCCGGACGCGCAGGCTCAGCGGCCATGGCTCACGGGCCCAGCCGCTCCGCGGCATGGGGGATCTTCCCAGACCGGGGCACGAACCCGTGTCCCCTGCATCAGCAGGCGGACTCTCAACCACTGCACCACCAGGGAAGCCCGGCCATGTATATCTTTTGGTGGAAGAGTCCAAATATTCTTTCCTATTTTGAGTTTCATTTTTCTTTTTCTTACTGGTTTGTGAGAGTTCTAGTTCTGGATACGAGTCTTTTGTCAGATATATATATATATTGGAAATATTTTCTCCCAGTCCGTGGCTTGCCTTTTTATTTCTTAACTGTCTTTTGATAAGCAGAGACTTTTAATTTTGAAAAAGTCCAATTTATGAATTAAAAAATTTTAAGGTGAGTGCTTTTGGGGTCCCACCAATGAAATCTCTGCTACCTCAAAGTTATGAAAATATTCTTCAATTTTTTTCTTCTAGAAACTTTATAGGTTCAGCGTTCACATTTAGGCCCAAGATCGACCTTGAATTAGTTTGGGGTATGGTGTTAGGGAGGGTGTGTTAAGGTTAATTTTTCCCCTTATTGTTCTGGCACCATTAATTGAAAAAAAATAACAACTTTTACCCTTTGAATTACATTGATGCCCTTGTCATAAAACACTTAACTGTATGTGTGGGTCTGTTTCTGCAGTCTCTGCTGTTCCATTGATCTGTATCTATGCTTTTGCCAGTACTACACTGCCTTAATTACTGTAGTTAGTCTTAGAATCAAGGAGTGTAAGTCTTCCAACTTTGTTCTTCAAGGTGGGTGATTTGAGGTCATTTGCTTTTCCATATAACTTTTATTATCACCCTGTCTGTTTCTACAAACAAAACCCCAAAACAACTGCTGTGATTTTGCTTGGAGTGGTGTTGAATTTCTAGATCAGTTTAGGGAGAATTGACAACTTAATACCCATAAACAGGGGATATCGCTCAATTTATTTCCAACTTAATTTGCTCAGCATTGTTTTGTAATTCTGAGAGTAGAAGACTTGTACATCCTTTGTTAAATATATTCCTAGGTCGGATGTGTGGTTTTTTCCCACACCACCAAGCAGCTAACTGAATTATGACCGTCTCTACCTGGAGGTAATATCAGATCCCACAAGTTAAGGGCTCAGTCCAACAGGACTGCCCCTCTCCCCACACTTCAGACACCAGTCTCAAGTCCAGGCTGCCACCAGTGATTCTGACTGACTGGCTATAGATCTGCAGGTTCCCACAGCCTCTGCCTTGGGTTTGACCTGTTTGCTAGAGCAGTTCACAGAACTCAGAGAAACATTTTACTTACTGGATCACTGGTTCATGATAAAAGAATAAGGCTCAGGAACAGCAGGGGGAAGTTGCTTAGGAAAAGTATGGGGAAAGGGTCCGGAGCTTCCAAGGCCTCTCTAAACACTGCTCTCTTCTCACATCTCCACGTGTTCACCAACCTGGAAGCTCTCTGAATCTTTCCGGCCCTGGAGTCCCTCACTCCCGGGAATGGAGAGCAAACCAACCTTGTGTTTTGGGCATAAACTTGTTCATGACACAGAGCTCTTTCAGTAAATTGCTGTACTGGGCTTCCTAATGTTTTGTTAAGCATTTCTGTGTCTGCTTATGAGAGACACTGGCCTGTAAGCTTCTTGTCTTATGATGTCTTTCTCAGGTTTTTGTGTCGAGGCTTTGCTGGCTTCATGACACAGGCTGGAAAAGGTTTGCTCTTTGTCATTCTACAGACTTCTGAGGTTGGTATAGGCTTCTTTAAGGATTTGGTAGGGTTGACCAGTGAATCAGCTGGGTCTGGTGTTTTCTCTGTGACGGGTTTTTTCTGTTTTTTGTAAGTTTCATAACTTTGTGTTTATAAGGGAATTTGTCCATTTCATCTCAGTTGCAGAACTTGTTGGCATAGAGTTGGTCATAGTGGAAGTAACGGTACTTTTCACATCTGTAGGATCTATAGTGTGACCTTGTTCTTTCATCCCTGATGTGGGGAACTAGGCATCTTCATCCAGCTGGCCCCTTTCTCTGGGCGTCTTGGGAACTGTCCTCTTCTGCATCTCGGGGCTCCGCACTTCACCCAGGAAAGACACAGGCACTCACTGTGGCCGGAGACTTTGGGATCCTGAGGAGGGTGGTTCTGAACAAACCTGGGGGCAGAAGTAGGGTCTGAGCAGACCACGTCGGCACAGTTTAGGGGAGCTTGCTCTTATTCCCAGGACTTGGTGAAGAATAATGAAGCTCTGGTGGAAGAATTTGATTTGGGGGAAAGTGCCCGAGAACGTTCATGTGTGCACTGCTGCGGGCATGGGCCAGCCTGCTCCTGTCTCCTGGGGAAGCACACAGGGTGGGGTTTAGCCCCCAACTGTCCAATCATTTGTCTGCGGCTAAGCTGCTGGTTTTCAGCCATAAATGATGGTCTCGCCACCATTTGGTGACAGCCTGTGGCTTGCTCTCTGGAATGTCAGGGTCCATGTGTATGGGGGTGGGGGACCCAGGGCACTTACAGTGATACTGGCCCCCACCTGACCCCCAAATTCCCCTTCCATTATGGAGCGTGCATGGGCTTGTGTCACTGGTTTTCCTGAATCTCCCTTGGTGCACTGAGAAGGTTCAGGGCTCTTGGGGTCAGGTGGGGGCTTCAGGGCTGCAGCTCTCACTTTCTTTGTCTCACAGATCAGCCCTCAGCACCTGCCTTTCCCCAGAGGGGCCCACACGTCTCCCCAAAGGCCTCTGCTGTTCCCACGGACGTGTCCCCGGTGAGTACCACCTCCCTGGGCCCTGCAGGCTGACCAGGACCCCAGCCCCCAGCCCACCCGTGGGAGTGGTCCACCATGGGGGTTCCAGAGGTCTGTGCCTGCCTGCCTGCCTGCCAGCTCTGTCTTACGGAGTGGGGGGAGATGTGATTCAGTTACATTAAGACCATAGTGGGTGTTACAGAAAACATGAAAATGCACTTGCTTCTCTAGGTGCTTAGTCTGCTGAAGCTGCCGTAACTCAGCACACACGCATTTATTGGTTGATTTCTCACAGTCTGGAGGCTGGAAGTCCCAGATCAGGGTGCTGGCATGGTTGGTTCTGGTGAGGGCCCGCTTCCTGGCTTGTAGAAGGAGAGAGAGAGGAAGAGGGTGCAAGAGTGCTCTGGTGTCTCTTCTTACGAGGACCCTAGTCCTATCGGATCAGGGCCCCACCCTATGACCTTTTTTAACCTTAAATACTTCCCTAGAGGCCCCACCTTCAAATGCAGCCGTACTAGGAGTTAGGGCTTCCGCAGATGAATCTGAGGGACACAGACATTCAGTCCATGACAGGAGCCTTCCCTTGAGCCTCAGCTTCAGGCCTCTTGAGGTTTCTTCTCCTTTGAGACCCCCTGGCCCCCCGCCTTTTCTTCCAGACACGTGCGTTTCAGCTTCTCTCCATTTACTGTCCTGCAGCCTCAGGAGCGGCCATGTCTGACGTCCTGCTCCTGGCGGGAGCTGTTTGTGTTGCAGGTGGCCATGCACTCCTCAAGGGAAGAGTGGTGGCGGTGTGCGGACCCTGGCCAGAGGGTGCTGGGCCGGGGTGTGATGCCGGCAGTTTCAGGAGCTCGGCTGAATTCAGCCTGCAGAGCCCATCCAGTCCCTCGATGGCGCCAGGGCCTCGAGTTCAGGCTAAGGGGGTGTGGGAGCTGGAGCTCTTGTCCTGTGTCTGTGGAGGGGCCGTCCTGCACCAAGTCTGGCCAAGGGCATTCTTCATGCTGCCCTGGAGGCAGCCCACTCTTCCTTCCTGAGACCCGTCCACTGTTAGACCTGGCCCCGCCGGCAAGGAGGGTGGGGAGAGCCTGTCACGGTTTGGCCCTGGCTCCCTCCTCCCTGTCTGTCCTCTCTGCTTTGGGGTGGCTTCCTGGACGTTGCCCCCAGGGCTGGCCTGCACCCTCGCTTTGTCTTCTATACAGAAAACCACACCTTTTCTCTCCTTGGAGGATTTCGAGTCCCCATACCTGGCCGCATCTCTCGCCTGGAACACTGGGGTGAGCCGCGGGTTGTGGGACGGGAGAGACCCGCGTTTCAGGAAGTGCGGAGGGGTCCCCAGGGTCTCCCTCTGCTCCCAGGGGAGATCAGCGCCCAGCACCCACCGATGACGTTCTCCCCTCCCACTGGGACCGTGGGCAGGAGATGCTGTCTGACCGGACCCTGGAAACCCGGGCTGGCGCCCCGCCCCTGCACGGAGCGCTGCTCTGCTGCGTGCCGAGCAGGCGGGCGCCGTGGGTGTGCACAGCGGGGGGCCTGAGAGGGTGTGGGTGCTCCAACCTCGCAGCCGCCCCAGCAGGCGCACGCCCGGCATGAGGTCTCGGGCCTGACAGCCCTGCTCTGAGGGGCTTCGTGTGTGGCCGCGGGCAGGTGACTTATTCCTTGTGCTCGTCCCAGGGATGGTGAGGGCCCCTCCTGCCCTTACGGGCGGTGGTGACTGTGGTGGTCTTTTGTTTTTCATTTCAGATTCCCTCAGAAGTGAGATCGAGCAGACGTGTGGGAATGAGACCAGCCGGGCAGACACTGGGCTGTGAGGAGCCCCAAGACAGAGAGGGTCTCGGGTGCCAGGTTGGAGGGAAGCCGAGGGTGAGTGGTTCAGAAGGATGTGGGTCCCCGTCCCCGGCACCCTCCCCCAACCCAGGAGCGGGGGCTGGTTAGGGGAACTGAGAGCACAGTCTCTATCCTGACTGGTGTCTTTGTTCCTGTGTAAACACAAGTATGTAAGGTGCCACCCGGCTCTTTAGGTGACCGCCCAGCGTTACAGCCCTCCCTCCTACGGGTGACACCAGCGTTGACCTAACTGGCCTCATCCGGGTGAGCGTTTGAGTTCATTTTCAGCTTTCCACCATTTATAGTTTCAGCTCGTCTGTGTGCTCCTTTCTCACTGCTGGGCCACTTTCTTGGAGTGAATCCCTAATTAGATGGGAGTGAGCTGATAAGACACGTTGTGTGGATTTTCTCCTGTCTCGCTGCCAGCCTGTGTAAGTGCCTGTTTCCTCCACCGGGCAAGGGAGGCCCTTTACCAGTGGAGACACTGTAATCGCTTCTGGCAGCCCTCGAGCCAGGGGTGGGGTGGGCAGTGGCTTTGCCTTTGAGCATTTCCAGTGTGGCCGGACCTTCAGGCGGGTCCCGGACCTTCTGCGACACCAGAGGAACTACAGAAAAGAGCAGCCCTTCGGCTGCGAGGTGTGCGGACAGGCCTTCAGCCTGAGAGGCCGCCTGGGCCCGCATCGCCAGGCCTGCTTGGAGCGCGAGCCTCACCGCGTGGCGACGGCGGGAAGGCCTCCCTGTGCGGCAAGGCTCTGCGGGCCCCAGGGCCTCAGCACCCGCCGGAGCCGCTGCGGGAAGGGCGTCCACCATCTGGGCTTCCTGACGAGGCATCAGGGGACCCACAGGCGCGGGGAAGTGGAGGTGTGCGTGGGGGTCCTCTGGCCATGTTCACATCAGGGAGACTTGCGGGGAGAGGCGACTCTTTGTTCCAGACTCCAGGCGTCTTTGCTTGCCCAGCCCCGAAGTAAAAACCTGCAGAGTGGGCTTCTCTAGGGCACCGGCTCGCACTTGGAGACTTGGTCACTGGGCAGGACACCTGTCCCCCTTGCTCGTGGGAACGCTATTTCAGGTTATCCAAAGGCTTGGTGAAGGATTTTAATTTTTGTCTGAATTCCAGAGAGAAAAACATGGGGGGCCATGAGGAGCTAGCAGAGCCCCAGAGGCATTGCACTGAGGGACCACCTCTCCCCGATTTGAGCAAACCAGTTGTAAAAAGGCTTTTTTGAGACAATCATGGAAATTTGAACATGGATTGGGTATTAGGTGGTATTAAGGAGTTTGCTGTGATAATGACAGTGTGGTTCTGTTTTTAAAAGTCCTTAAGAAGGATGCATTCTGACAAATTTATGGGTGAAATGGCATAATGTATGGGATTTGCTTTAAAATTCTAATTAAAAGAAGAAAGACAAAACAGTATTGGCAAAATGAGTTGTTGAAGCTAAGTGATGAGTATGTTTGGAACTTTCCTACATTTTTTTTCTCATTTTACAGGATATTTATATTCTAAGTTCATTAATACATACTGAAAATAGCCATTAAGTTATCAAGTTACGAAGCTGTGTCAGTCTGCTCGGGCTGCCATAGCAACACACCACAGACCAGGAGGCTGACACGGTGGAAGTTTATTTCTCACAGTTCTGGAGGCTGGAAGTCGGAGATCAGGTGGCCGGTTCTGACAAGGACCCACCTCCCGGCTTGCAGACGGCACCTCCGCACTGTGTGCTCACGTGGGGAAGGGAGAGAGCGCGCTGGTGTCTCTTCCTTTTATAAGGGCTCTAATCCCATGACGGGGCCCCACCCGACAACCTCATCTCACCTCATCACCTCCCAGAGGCCCCATCTCCAAACGGGACCACACTGGGGTTAGGGTTTCAACACGGGATTTGGGACGGGGGATACAATTCAGTTTATAGCAGAAGCTTCTCTGGGTCAGTCCTGCCCACAGCCCAGCTGGGGAAGGGCCTTGCTGCTTCAGGGTGGCCCCATCATGGCCAGTGAGGCCTTAAGGGCGCGGGGCCCATGGCCCTCTGGAATAAATAGAAATGTGCCCTTTGGAACATCCCAGTGGCTTTTCTTATTTATAAAATCCAAACTTTTGTGCCAGTGCTTATATTTTCCTTCCAGCTCAGAGCTGTGAGCAGGGAAGTGCCTGGTTTGCTCCCACCCCACGTGTGGAGTGGTGGAGGCCTTCAGGTGGCCTTGGAGTGCAAGCTGGGATGGCCTGTCTTGGGTCTTTGGGCTCGTCCTGCAGCCCAGCTGGCCGTGCGTCCAGGTCGCCTGTTTCTGGCTTTTACTCCTTTGTGATGCTTCACCTCGTGCCGCCATCGTGTGGAATTAAGTGTGGACAACACAGAACTGTGCCATTAGCTACGCTCCATCTGATGACGATTATCGAGTGATACCAGTGGCTGCCGAACAGGGGGCACGTCCAGCTCCCCTGGCTGGCTGGCTTGTCCCAGCCTGCAGTTTCCTCTGTGCCCGGCTGGGCAGGCCCTGGTAGCGAACGCTTTGAGGGAGTGGCAGCGGGCAGACGGCAGGGACGCAGCTGCCTCCTTGTGTCCTTGTGCACGGCTCCCTGCGAACCCTCTGCTGGATGCCGCACCCTGGGGGGAGAAGCGTGGTGGTGAAGGCGCAGTAAGGTAGGTCTGCACCTCAGCTCCCTGTCTGCACATCCCCAGGGGCAGGTGTCCTTAGGAAGCACCAGCCTTCTCAGCAGCGGGCTGTCCCATGGCTGGTGGAAAGGGACGGGTGTGCCCCTGGTGCCCGAGGCGTCCACCCCTCCGCACACCTTCTCCCCGGATGCACCCACCACGTGCGATCTGTCCCTGAGCAGCTGCCGCGGGACCTGGCCCGCAGAGCAGAGCATCCCACACCTCCCATTTGGGGCCCAGAAAACCCAAGCCGGTGGGTCGTTGCTGCTTCGTCCCTGTCCTTCGTGACCCGCTGGACGCCCCTCCCCAGGAGTTCCTGTGGACGTTCACCCCAGGGAGAGGGGTGAGGTCCTGGCTCCCTTGGCCAATAAATCGGGCAACTTTTGTCTAGAAAAGGGAGCCAGTCGTATTGTTTTAGTGAGATTTATTCCAGGTTAGGGGTTAAATGAGCCTCACAGTAAATGAAGTGTCTCCCTCTGGGAAACGGCAAAGAGCGAAAGACCCCCTCCCCCGGCCCGAGGGATGGTCTGCGGATGGCCGAGTGTGTCCTCAAGCGCCCGTCCTGTGCTGTGAAAATAAGCACGTGGTTTTGGTTTCTTGTCCTCAAAATAATGGACTCGTTCTCTCCACGTCCTTCTACGGGTGCTTTTGTCCATCTCTTGTGGCCCTTCCGCGTCCCCATTCTTCTAACAGCGTCGTGACACGTGTCCCCCGGGAGGCCACCTCCTGAGCTGATGTCTGCATGCATGGCTGTATCGGTCTCCTGGGACGGCCGTGACGGAGTGCCACAATCTGGGTGGCTGAGGACAACAGAACTTACTGTCTCAGCTCTACAGGCCAGAGTGTGAGGTCAAGGCACCAGCCGGGCCGTGCTGCCTCTGAAGCCTCCCTCTCTCTAGCTTCTCATGGCGCCGGCCATCCTTGGCACCCCTTGGCTCGTGGCCACAGGGCTCCAGCCTCGGCTCTGCTGACACAGGTGTGGTCCTCTGTGTCTCTGTCTTTTTTTTTTTTTAATAATTAAAAAAAAATTACTTTGGGCTGCTTTGGGTCTCCGTTGCTGCGTGCGGGCTTTCTCTAGTTGTGGAGAGCGGGGGCTACTCTTTGTTGCGGTGTGTGGGCTTCTCATTGCAGTGGCTTGTCTTGTTGTGGAGCATGGGCTCTAGGCCCGTGGGCTTCAGTAGTTGTGGCTCGCAGGCTCTAGAGCGCAGGCTCAGTAGTTGCAGCGCACAGGGTTAGTTGCTCCACGGCATGTGAGATCTTCCCAGACCAAGGCTGGAACCCGTGTCCCCTGCATTGGCAGGCGGATTCTTAACCACTGTGCCACCAGGGAAGCCCAACCACTAATCTTTTAACTGTCGCCATGGTTCTGACTTGCCCAGAATGTCACAGAGTCGGAATCATGCAATGTGCAGCCTTTTTAGGTTGGCTTCTTTCATTTAGTGATTTGCATTTAAGGTTCCTCCGTGTCTTTCCACGGCTGATAGCTCATTTCTTTTTAGTGCTGATTAATATTTCATTTTCTGGATGGACCGCCATGTATTTATCTACTCACCTACTGGAGGACATCTGGGTTGCTCCCAAGTTTTGTCAGTTATGAACAAAGCTGCTATAAACGTACATGTGCAGGTTTTTGTGTGGACATAAGTTCTCAGTTCCTTTGGGTTGGAGTGTCATTGCTGGATCATATTATACAAGTATGTTAATTTTGTGAGAAACCACCAAATTGTCTCTTTGAGTGGCTGCAGCAGTCTGCATCCCCTCCAGCAAGGCATGGGGAGTTCCTGTTGCTCCACTTCCTCGGGGCCTATGGGGTGGCTCTCCTCCATCCCCACAGGCACCGTCAGCTGGCAGCCTGCCGGGCAGACCAGGGCTGAGTTTGAGCAGCTTGTTAAGAGGGAGATGCTGGAAAGCTGTGCAAGGAAGAAGGAACTACCAGAACCAGCCCAACAGGGTTCTGAATGTGAACTTTTTATCAAAGCATAACGTACATACAGATGTGTCCCAAATGCTAAGGATGCAAGTGGATGAATTTTCACAAAGAGTAACAATGTCTAATTTGTGGCTTAACAAAAGTCCAGGCAAAACTAAAATGTTGTTATAAGCCTTCCCTGGTGGCGCAGTGGTTAAGAATCCACCTGCCAATGCAGGGGACACGGGTTCGAGCCCTGGTCTGGGAGGATCCCATATGCCGCGGAGCAACTAAGCCCGTGCACCACAACTACTGAGCGTGCGCTCTAGAGCCCGCAAGCCACAACTACTGAGCCCACGTGCCACAACTACTGAAGCCCAAGCGCCTACAGCCTGTGCTCTGCAAAGAGAAGCCACCGCAATGAAAAGCCCACACACCGCAATGGAGGGAAAAAAAAAAAAGAACCTATTGATAACAAGATTTCATTTTTTTGAATAGATTTATTTATTTTTTTTTGGCTGCGTTAGGTCTTCGCTGATGCGCACGGGCTTTCTCTAGTTGGGGCGAGCAGGGCTACTCTTCATTGCAGTGCGTGGGCTTCTCGTTACGGTGGCTTCTCTTGTTGCGGAGCACGGGCTCTAGGCGCGCGGGCTTCAGTAGTTGTGGCATACGGGCTCAGTAGTTGTGGCGCACGGGCTTAGTTGCTCCGTGGCATGTGGGATCTTCCCAGACCAGGGCTCCAACCGGTGTCCCCTCCATTGGCAGACGGATTCTTAACCACTGCGCCACCAGGGAAGTCCCTCAAGTGAACTCTTCTCAGAGAATTTGTGTTTGATGCTGCCAGCCCCCCACCAGCACTTCCAACCCAGAACCAGAACATTTAACTAAATTTCCACGGCAAGGTTGGCGGGGGCTGGGGGGGCTCTGTTTGAAAGCTGCGGTCTGAACTCCTCCACAGGGTCCAGGTCCATGGGCCACGGTGGCGCATCCGCCCTGGTCTCCCCCACGCTCCACCTCCCCAATGCAGCCGTTGATGAATGCAAACCACAGGTGAGGGAGAGCATACTAACTGGCCTCCGTGCACTTGGACTGACAGCTAAATCAAAATTTAAAATTATCCTCCCCCCCGGAACTCCCTGGAGGTCCAGTGGTTAGGACTTTCACTGCCAGGGCCCGGGTTCAATCCCTGGTCAGGGATCTAGGATCCCACAAGCCGCAGGGCGCGGCAAAAACAAACAAAAAAACAATAGGTTAAACATAAAAACGCCTGTGGCTCCCCGTGGCGCCAGAACAAAGCCCACGCCCCCCCCCCCATGGCTCTCTTGAGCAGCTCAAACCACGCTGGCCCTCCCGGCCGCCACACGCAGTGGACCAGCTCCTCCCTGGCCTGCCAGACTCCCTTCCTGCTCTCATACTACCTGTCCATGCCCGTGATGTCCATCTCTGCCACCAGACTTCAGCCCTCATGGGCAGGACGATGGCGTGGCCGGCTCCCTCTGCCCCTGCCAGAGGTCAGCTGTGGGGTTGAGGGATGCTCAATCCTGGCAGACACACAACACAGGGCACAGGACGATCAAGCTACCTTGCAGCTTGGAAACTGGGAGCCATAATGAGTGGTCCCTGCGCCGGCCAGAAATGCGGGACAGCGAAGCAGGCGGTGCCAGAGCGGAGAGGGGTGGGGAGGGGGGTCACACCTTTATTGATAATCCACTCACCAAATCCGCGTCCTGCGCACCCCCGTCTCCCCCGCACCGTCTGGCCTCATTGGCCTTCCTCCGGGTAAGTTCAGGATCTCCCCAAGGCGCCTTCGCCTGCAGCGTCACATTCACGGTCTCCTTCGACTGGGGGACGGGAAGAGCCCGACCCGGGGACGGACTTCCCAAAGAGGGTGGTGTTCTGTGAGGCGGCACGCAATGAGGACCGCGAAGGGGCCCAGGAATCCAGGCGTGGCGGGGTCAGGGACGGGACTCGGGAGCCTGGGCGCGACAAGGTCAAGGACGGGACCCTGGAGCTCGCATGCGATGGGTCCTGGCATGGGACCCGTGATTCCGCCTTCGAAGGGGCCAGCGACGGGACCCTGGAGCCAACACGCGACGGGACCAATGACGGGACCCAGGGAACCGCGAGCTTCGACAGCAACGATGGGGCCCAAGAGGCCGCGCGCCACGAGACCTGAGACGGCTTCCGGGAGGCCGAGACTGATGGGGCCCAGGAGGTCGCGCGCGACTGGATCGTGGTGGAGGCGAAGTGCTCAGGGTGCGAGTTGGCCAGCGGCGGTTGCCAAAGCGGCGGGCCCTCGGGGCCCCGGCGCAGCCAGCTGTGCACGTGGGCCAGGTTCCGCATGTCCTCGTGCTCGCGCCGCAGCTGTTCACGCTGCTCCAGCAACTGGCGCCGCGTGTCGTGCAGCACCTGGGCCCGGCGTTGCAGCCGCAGCAGCTCCTGCCGCAGGCGCCCGTTGTCCTCTCTGATGGCCTGTGTGTGCGCGATGAGCGCGCGCGCCGCCTCCCGCTCCGCGCGCCACGCCAGGGACTGCACGCGCTGGCGCGCCTCGCGCTCGAAGGCTGCTTTTTCCTCCTGGAAACACCGCTTCATGCGATGGAGCAGCTGCATGTGCTCCACGCGCATATGCAGCAGCTCGCGCTCCAGCGCCCGGATCCGGGCCAGCTGCTCCAGCTGCAGCTCCTGCGGCGGGGCCGCGGGTCAGCTCCGGTCCGCGGCGTGCACCCACCTCGCCCTGCCCGCGCCCGGCCCTCCCGCGGGGGCGCGTACTGGCCTTGTAGGGCTGCAGCTCCTGCGCCTGTCGCGCCATCTGCGCCGCGCGCGTCTCCATCTCCAGCAGCTGCGCGCACACCCCCTCCTCACGCCGGCGGTAGAGCGACGCCAGCTCTGCGCGCTGCCGGTGGATCTCCGTCAGGTCCACGCGGTTCTGCTCCTCCAGCCGGACGATAGCGTTGGCGCAGCGCTGCGCGCGCGTGCTCACGTAGCTGGCGTAGAGCCGGTTCTCCTCGCGCAGGCGCTGCGCCTCGCAGTCCAGGAAGGCGTTCTCCTGCAGCTCCTGGTCGACGCGCTCCTCGCAGGCGTCCAGTTGCTCCGAGAGCAGTTTGTCTTCTCGCTGCAAGTACTGAGCGCTCTCCGATTGCGGCGGCTCGGTGCCCTCTCCTGCCGCGCCAGACCGGCCCCAGGCGCTCGGCCCGCGCTTCCTCTTGGGCACCATGGGTCGAGGCCTCCAGCCCGCTCCTCCAGCTCAGCCCTTCCCCTCGACCAGCCCGAAGATTCTGGCGGGGTTCGACGCGTCTCAGGGTCACGAGGTTGGGAGAGGCAGAAGCAGGAGTTTGGGGTCAATCAAGGGTCAGGACATCGTCGCCAACCTTTACTAGGGGGCTCCTTCAGGACCTTGGCCGCCCGTCGGGGTTTGTCCACCTTTAGCTCTGTTGGCGGTCAGCCGAATGGTCTCCCTGGAAACAGAACTTAGCCGCCCTCCCCAACTCCCGCCCCGTTGCTTGCGCAACAGACTGCGAGGGGTCGGGGCCTGCTCTCAAGGCCGGGCCGGTCCTCCGCAGTCTCGGACCCTGTTCCTTCCCAGAGCACACCGCACCGTGGGCCGCCCCTGCCCCTCCCGGGCTCCTGCGCCGCACACATCTGTCGCGGGAGTGTCTAGGTCGACCTGGGTCTTTTAATTTCTGTTTCGAAGCAAGGCAACCGATGGGCAGAGGTTTTTAAATTTTAAGTCGTCCGGGCCTCCCGATTCCCCGGCGAGGTGTCCTCGCGTTAAAGCTCATAAACGCCTCCTCCCAGAAGAGGTGTGGCGAGCGTTTCGTTCTCCTCTGTCTCCGGATTCCTCGAGACCGGGTTCTTCCCGGCGGGGCAATTCCCGATTACGCAATCCGGATGCAATCGAAGGTGGAGTCCTGAGGGAAGCCACGCCACGCCACGCCACGCCCCCAGCCCCGGTCCCGCCCGGAAGACCTCCAAACCACGCCCAACCCGGGCTCGGCTCCTTCCCGGCCCCTCGCACCCCGCCCGGTCCGCCCCCCGCCACCAGCCGCGAGCGTCCACCTCTGCGCTCCCAGCCCAGCCCGGCCGCAGAGGCTGCGCTTTGCCTCTGCCCCGCGGCGATTAGAGGCAGAAGGGAACCTTGTCCCCTCCGTTTCCTCGGGCTCGATCCCCGCCGACAGCCACGGGGCGCGTGGGTGTTTCCGGGAGGAGCCCCTCTCCCAGGGAAGAGGGGGGCGCCCGGCCTCCAAGCGGGCTGAGATGCCCGCCACTCCGGACGTCCGGTGGCTTTCTCTCACTGTGTTGGGAAAGCGGTGCCTGGTGTCCACCAGGTCCCACCACCGCCCACGGGAGACGGAACTCACCTCCAAGGGCCCAGATTCAAAGCCAAGTGTCACTCTTGATACTTCTACGCACCCTTGGGGTCCTTCCCCCCTCCCTTCGTGAATGGCGTGGGGGTCTCTGTCCCTGCCGGGGCCAAGGCTGCAGTACCCTCGGACTCCGGCCGGGAGGCGTCTGGAGGGTCACTCATCTCTTGGCAGGGACACCGAGCTGGAAGGACACCGGGAGGGAGAGGGCCAGCAGTGTGCTCAGCTTCTGGCAAGGCTGCCCCCTCCCGTCCCCCTTCTCCTCCCACCCCGGCCCCTTCCCCCCAGCGGGCTCTGCTAGGGGCCTGCAAGGACCTTGAAGGCTGCGGCAGAACGTCCCACCGGCTTGTTCCTGGGATGCTGCCCTCACCACTCAGCCCCTGCCCCCAAGCCTGGACAGGCCGCCGGAGGGCACACCTTCCTGCCCTCACTTACTGTTCCTTCTGCCTCGGAGCCCTCCCTACTGAGCTCCGGAGACTTGGGGTTTGCGCCCCTTCTCAGGAGTCCCAGTGGGGTTGGGCTGTGTGTCTGACCCGGGGTGTGAGCACTTCCAGCGGCCTCTGCTCCCATTTCACAGATGGAGAAACAGGCAGAGTGAGTGAGCTGCCCACGGACTCCTGAAAGCACTGGGTCTGTGACTTGGACCTTGGTGGGCTCTTCCCACTGTGTGCACTGCCTCTCTGGCTGAGTCCTCTCCTGTCCCTGCCCTGTGCCCTGGGGCAAAGGGAGGAGCCAGCTGGTTTTAATTGAATCCCACTCCACGGCAGCCTGAGGCCACGTGGCCAGTGCCTATGACCCTTCCACCTGCCAAGGCCAAGTGGACCTGTGGAGGTGGGGGTGGGTTCAGGTGATGCCAGAGACCCTGTCCTTGGAGCTCAGCCCTGGTGGGAGTCTGACACCACAGAGGCGGCCAGATGCTGAGCAGAGGTCAGACAAAGGGACCCTGGGGGCCTGGCAGTAGGGCTGCCTCAGCCCCACCCCGGTACCTTGTCCCTTGATCAGAAGCGCAGCGCTGATGGCGATCACCATGGCAAAGGGGAGGATGGGCAGGAATGTGAGTGCGGTCCAGGAGAGGCTGTCTATCCAGTGCGTCCTCTGGCTGAGGTCAAGCCCTGGAGAGCCCAGACCCAGCTGTTCTCTGTGCCCTGGGCAGGACCCAAGTCTGTCCCCTCCCCTATATCCCAGCTTGTGTGCTGCCTGCAGACCTGCCCCACCCCCTCCCCTCACCCCAACCTAAGCTGGCCCTGGGCCAGGCACCCTTCCTCCAGTGGCGGCCCCTCCACAGCCAAGTACCTTGGAATCGGTGCCAGACCCACACGAGGCTCACGGTCAGCCCCAGGTGGAAGGACCAGATCCAGGCCACGAGGTGCGTCAGCTCCCACAGCCATGGCGCCCCTGGAGGAAGTACCCTGTCCAGACGCGCGGTGCAGTGAGGGACACG